>NW_004567116.1:10406394-10411060 GCF_000260355.1 Condylura cristata | reverse complement strand
CCCCCG
The DNA here is from genome assembly GCF_000260355.1 of Condylura cristata. Lineage (NCBI taxonomy): Eukaryota > Metazoa > Chordata > Mammalia > Eulipotyphla > Talpidae > Condylura > Condylura cristata. The sequence goes on along the minus strand of NW_004567116.1, from coordinate 10,411,054 downwards.
CGCTTCATCAAGCCTGGCCAGGAAGATGCCTCCTTGGCTGCCCTCCTTGTGGTCTCGACTGCCCCCTCCCTCCTTCTGTTCTCACAGATTGAGGGGTGTGTAGCACCAGCCTCCCCCCACACCAGGAGAGAAGCCTTGTCTTTGCACCTTGAACCCCCGGGACTCATGGGTTTGACTCCTCAGCATCCTGCTTCTCATGTTCAAAGGCTGGAAACTGTGACCAGAAGTTTGGGGGTGTTGGGTTTGGCCCGACACCTTCTGGGAGCAAATGCTTGAGCTCCATCTGGATGTTTTTGTTTGTTGGCTGGCTCTGCCTTTAGGAGGTGTGAACCTCGATTGGGTTTGAGGTTCTGGAAATCAGGAAGGTTTGTGTTCATTTCAAGGTTCAGAAAATCACTGTGGTTTTGGGTCACGCTTGGGTCTGATTAGCGTGCTCGAGGGCAGCAGCGGCTGGGTGTTCAGGCTTGGCCTCCCTTGGCCTCCGTAGTTCCCTGCGGTCCCAGGAAAGGCACTTGGGTGTGTCCTTTTTTTTTTTTTTGAATTGTTTTAAGATTTATTTTTATTTACAAGACTGGGGTGTCGGCCAGAGGTGCAGGGGATGAGAGGATTCACCAGATAGAGTGTGGAGCAGAACAGGCAGATGGGCTGAAATACACAGACGAGGGGAGACAGGAGAGGTCTGCTGCGCCATGTGAGTCAGCTCCCTGGCTGGGGATCGAACTCGTGCCACAGTGGCTGGCGATCGCTTGATAGCACTGGCATTTTAACCCCTGTGCCACCTTCTGAACAGGGCTGGTCCTGGACTAATGGACAGGGCAGGTGACCTAGGGGAGGGACAGAAGGGGCTCTGGGAACGCAGAGACCGAGAAAGCACTCTCCCTTTAAAGTTCTCACTGCGTGTGCCTGGGTCTGATTTTCATGGGTACATGAGAAGTGATTTAGGGGTGTAATATGATGAGAGTGCTGGATGGAGAGTGCTGAGTCCATTGGGACTCAGAGCCTATGGTGAGTGGGCAGTGGGTATCTGCTTGGAGACAAGTGCCTGTCACACCCCTGCTAGGTGACTTGGGGCAGTGTCTTCTCTGAAATTCAGTTTCCTCAGCGTCTCTTCCTAAGGCAGTTCTGAGGATGAAAGAGGATAATGTTTGCGGACACTCACAGAGGAGGGCAGAATATATTAGTTTTCATGAGCTCTGCAAAGACAGGGTTATGCCCCATGAATCATGTTCTTCCCAAGTTAGCACAGTGCTTGTCCCTGGTGCTTGGCCCATGAGTCCTTCCAGAAGCCAGCTGAGAACTGGCCTCCTGGCTATTCGTTCTGTTTCCGGGATTAGAGTGGGAGACCTGACTGGCCCAGACTTGCTCCGGAAGGAGATCTTTTCTCTGGACAAACAGGCCTTGCTGTGATGGACACTGGCTTTTTGTCACTTCCCAAGGGCTAGCCAAAGCCACCACCTCCTGCCTGTGAGCTGACTCCATCCACTTCCAGCTTCCCGGGGCTGGAGGCCGCTTTCTTCCCCATTGCGAGGGGCTTCCACTGTCTTTGGCTTTACCTGTTTTGACCGGTGAGCTGGAGTGTGAGGCCCTTTTGATGGACAGCCCATGTGTCCTGGGTTCCAGTCTAAAACCTCAGAGCCATTGTCCTGTTGCGTGTCAGCCAAATAGCCTTGAATTCTGGACTGTGCATAATAATAACATGGGCCTGTTCTGTTCTGGGCACTTCCTGATCCTTGCAGCTGCCCTGGGGGGTGGCATTAGAGAGCTACCCCCAGTTTGCAGATGAGGCACTGGTGGCTCAGAGAGGTTAAGTAATGCATCCAAGTTCACACAGCTTGCAGCTGTGGAGGTGGGATGCAAAGCTGTGAACCATCTGAACACTGTACGGATCGGAAAGGGAACCAACATGGCCAGCGACCCCTCATCTCTGGGGAGCCCTTTCCCATCTGGCACAGGAAGGTGAGGAACCCCACAGCCCCCAGCCATCTCCAGTCTCGGGAGATGCGAATGGCTGGCGGCTCTGCTAGCCTGGGTCATCCCCACCTGCTCAGAAGGTGCTTTTGGTTGTGAAAGGTGAATTGTGGTGAGCAGAGCTGCCTTCCTGACACTGCGCGGATTCATTCACTGAAGCCCTGCTAAGTGCCCCGGTCTGCTCTGCCCCGCAAACCTCAGGACAAGCAGCTCACGCCAGCTCCTGTTCCCTCCTGCCCTCCCCGCTTGCTGCTGTGTTCCGTCTTCCCCAGCAGGGGTGAAGCCCAGGCCAGTCAATGCTCCAGTGTTCCACCAGCACCGCTCACGTCAGGGTTGCTCTTTCCTCTTCAAAAAGGATCTGCTTCTAACTCCATGGGGGCTCCACAGGCCTCGGGGTTTGGGGTTCACTGCGGTGGGAGCACAGAAGGCCATTTGTGGCTGATTTGCAAAGGCCCTGGCATCTTTCTGGATGAGAAACCCCCCCAAAGACAGTGGCGTTTGGGGACAGAGGACAGAAGTTCTCTTGTCCCCAAACAGTTCTATTTCTTCTCACTGGGGATAAAGTGACACAGGGGGCTTCGGTCACCTGCTCCAGGTGCAACTCAGTGCCTTCTGTGTCCCTTGCCCTCTTCCCAGACAGCCAACCTTCATCTGACCGTCCCCCGTCATAGCTCTGGCTCTGTGACTGTGTCTCTCCTCCGGGTCTGGTGGACTCCCTGCTCCCTGTTATAAGCATAAATTGAGGCCTGGAGAGGTAATGTGCTTGGATCAGGAAGGAAATGAGTCCCTAGACTGGGACCCACCCCAGAGACTGTGTCTCCCAGAGACACAGTCACAGGGCCAGAGCTACGATGAGGGGACAGTTGTACAGGAGGCAGCTATCTGGGAACAGGGCGAGGGACGCAGAGGGCATTGAGGAGCAGAGACAGTTCTATCTTGCAGCTGCTCGGTGGAACATTCTGGAGCCTCCACTGCCACCACCCCCGGCTCAGCCACCTGGATGACCTTGAAAAACTGATTCAGTTGAGTTCAGCTGCTCCCTTCACTGTCTACCCCTTCACCCCCTCACCCTGATTTCCTGCTCTGGCCACGTTGGCTTCTCCCAGGCTGGTTTCTGGGTCACAAGCTTGGCCTGTGCTGTTCCTTCTGTCTGGAATACTGTTCCCACAACTATCCACACAGCTCTCTCATTTCTTCTAGGTTTTTCCAAGTCACCTCTCAACATGGCTTAGTCCATGTACTGTGTTTCAGATGGCAGCCCGCTCCTCCCTGCTGGAATCTTCCCTATCACATGGATCAGTGTCTGACCACAGGGCAAGTTAAGGATGCGTGAGTCCAGTCCTCACCAGCAAATCCCAAGACCCTAACCCTAAACTAATATTTATAATTTTTCAATCTTTTTTTCTTTTTAAAGATTTATTTATTTATGCACACAGAACAGGGGTACAGGCCAGAGGTGCAGGGGTGGCGAGAGGATTCACCAGAGACAGAGTGGGGAACAGAACAGACCGAGCAACGAAGTACACTGTTGAAGGGAGCAGGGCGCCATGGGCTGTGGCTGCCTGAGTGCGCATGTGTGAGCATTAGCTCATGTGGCACTGGGATGCACACAGGTGTCAGTGTGCAGGTGCACTAAGCGTGTGCAGGCACGTGCGTGCATCTGCAAGCGTGTGTAAGTGAATGTTAGGGAAGAGGGTCAGGAAGATGAGCAAAAAGTGGCAAATGGGGCCCTCCCTGGTGGCGCAGCGGGTTAAAGCACAGCACTGAGAAGCTAAAGCCACTTCAGCATGAGTTCAATCCCCAGCCCCGGAGCTGACCCACATGGCGTGGCAGACCTCTCCTGACCCGCCCGCTGCTCCCCTCAGCAGTGTACTTCGTCGATCTGCCTGTTCTGCTCCCCACTCTGTCTCTGGTGAATCCTCTCACTGCCCCTGCACCTCTGGCCTGTACCCCAGTTCTGTATGCACAAATGAATAAATCTTTAAAAAACAAACAAAAGAAGTAAGTTTTCCCATCAAAGTCAAACCTGGAAACCACGAGTCTCATGGACTCCCTCCTCCCTGTTTTATGGATGTATAAACTGAGGCCTGAGAGGTAATGTTCTTGCATCAGGTAGGAACTGAGTCCCTGAGCTGGGACCCACCTCCCAGACACCCAGCCCACTCTTTCTGTTCTTGGTGGGTTATCTGTCATCTCAGCTGTCACCAGGTGGTCTAGCACCTGAATGTCCTGGAGTCCATTGAAAACTCCTGGGATCCCCAAGTTTTAATCCTATCATGTGAGTCAGAAATCATTTTACTTGCAGCAGTCAGGACCTCCTAGATGTTTGGAGTAACAATCACTATACTGAGTATGCATTCCCAGGGGGAATCACCCAGAAATCTAACTTGCTTTTGAGTCTTTCAGTTGCTCCTCACTGACTGCTTGTTCACTGGTTATTGTCGGGAAGTGCTCTTAGCAGAAGCAGCAGGCATCCAGTGTTTCAGAGAAAGTTGTGGTAGTAAAGTTTCAAAGGGAAATAATTGTGTCCATTAGTTTCATGGCGCGTGTGTGTGTGTGTGCACGCGCACATGAATAGGAAAAAAGTGTGAAGAACCACTTCTCATATATTTTGATACTGGAACACATACCTCTGACCCATGGGGTTTTTTTTTTTTTTTAAAGATTTATTTATTTATTCATACAGAACTGG
>NW_004567116.1:10317579-10406264 GCF_000260355.1 Condylura cristata | reverse complement strand
GGCAGGCGGCAGGCGGGAATCGAACTCATGCGGAAGTGGCTTCAGATTCTCAGTGCTGTGCTTTAACCCGCTGTGCCACCAGGGAGGGCCAGACCCATGGGGTTTTTAAAAAAAGTTTAAAAAATTTATTTATGCATATACAACTGGGGTACAGGCCAGAGGTGCAGGGGTGGTGAGAGGATTCACCAGATACAGATTGGGGAGCAGAACAGGCAGATTGACGAAGTACACTGCTCAGGGGAGCAGCGAGCAGACAGGAAAGACCATTCCTGCCCGCCCTGCCATGAGGGTCACCTCCCGGGCTGGGATCAAACTCACACTGAAGCGGTTGTTGCTAGCTTCGTGGCGCTGTGCTTTAACCCATCTTGCCACAAAGGAGGTCTTTTTGGAGGAAGAAGAATTGTTATTTTTCATGTTATAAAACCAATCTTGAATTTGTTCTCTGATTACAAAAGTAATAATAGGCACTTCCAAAAAAAATCAGAACATTACAGAAATAGACATGGCTTAGGAAGTGAAACTCTCACTATAATGGCCAATCCTCCTTAGTACAGTTAATATTAGTTTATTTTAAAATCTCCTGAGAGTCAGGTTCTATTCTGGCACTGGGAGGACAATAATGAACCAACATAGATGATCTCTGAGCCCCCATGGGATTCCCAGTTAAAGGAGGAAGAAAGCTGAAGCCATCACCTAGTTATACAAATCCAATTGTTTTGTAGTAAGAAGGAGACCTACCTTGCTGAGGAGTTCTAAGAAAGCTTTTTTGAGGGAGCTGAGATGGAGCTAGGATGTGGTGTGTTCAGATGGAAAGAATGTGTTCAAGGAAGAGGAAATTGACATGCAAAGGCCCTGTGGCTGGAGGCAGAGTATCAGTGTGGCCAGAGGGACTGGCTGCTGGTGAGGCAGCGGAGGCATCTGGAAATAGGACTGTGGATTTGATGGTAAGATTTTTGGGTGTTTGTCCAGAGAGCAAAGGAAGCCATAAATTGTTTTAAGTAGGGGTGGCTATGATTAGATTTGCATTTGGCATCTCGGTGGTGCCTCACTTAAGGATGGGGATACATTCTGAGAAATGTGTTGTTAGGCAATTTCATTGTTGTGCAAACATCACTGAAGTACTTACACAAAGCTAGATGGGGTAGTTCACCTAGGCCAGCTGTATGGACTAGCCTGTGGGCACCTCTGTCCATACATGCTCTGTCCCACCAACGTGACATTCAGCGACCCATCACTTTATTCTCATTGATTTTTGTTGTTGTTGCTTACATGCATCAATTATTGCTTTAGTGGAATGGCTTAAGGAAAAGAGACATTTTATTGGCTTATGTAGCTACAGATTTATATAGGGCTTAAATAATGTCCACAGATTCTCTCCATCTCTCAGCCTTGTTATCTGCTCTGCTCGTTCTTCTGACCCTCGTGGGAAGCCCTGGAATACCAGGTGCTCATATACCATCTCTACCTGCAGCAAAGTGAAAAAGGCCAGGAGCCCTTTCTGTGGGCATGCCAGTTTTTGCCTCTCAGTCCCTAAGTCCCTGGCCTGTCCCTTGAAGCTGTCATCCCTTCTTTGATCCTGCCCTCGCAAAGGCAAAAGGGACCATAGCCTCACTTACGCTAACATGTCAGTGACTGAGAGCCGCTAGCAAGCATCTTCCTGCAGCAGCTTTTTTCTTCACAGTGAAAACAGTGAAACTTCTAAAGCAGTCTCTCCCCAAAAGTGGGGGGATGGTTGGGAGTGGGCTCTGTTTCCAGACACCAGGCCCTGCAGCCCTCCCTGGCTTCTCCTCTGGGTCCAGGAAGCAAGAGAAGCGGGGATCACAGGAGCTGGTGCACAGTAGGAGCTTTATGTGTGTTGGTGGTTATTATCCCAGGGCAGCAAGCTCGGGAATTCCTAGCTGGCCAGAGCTCTCCTCTCTTGGTGGGTGGGTGGAATCAGCCTCCCCTCTTTCTCCCTCCCTGGTTTCCTCTCTCTGTATTGTTTACCCTCAGGGCCTCTTTCTTTTGGGCTGTTTTCTGGAAGGCTTTCCCATCCTGGTACCCCGAGCTCAGCCATGCCTGTGGATAGAGGCCCCGGAATCCCCTCTGTTACTGCGGCCTGACCGCCGGCCAGCCAATGCGTTCTGACTCAGGAAGGCCTTTACCTGCTCCCAGAATTGGTGCAAGGATCCAGGCTTTAAAATCAGACCATCCTGAGTGCAAACACAGCCTGGAAAGCTTGGCTTCTGAGGGACCCTCTGTTCCCTCGGTTGGAAAATACTGTGCTTGCAGCACGTGGCAGGGCTGGGAGGAGGAAACGAGGTCGCCTGCACGGGCCTGGCACACACTAGGTCTGCAATTCATGAGCATCCTCTTTCTCTTCTCCCTGGGCAATGCTATTTCTTTGGCAACTTTGTGTGCAGTGTGTGGTCCAATTTATTGGGAGACGAAAGAGGGGTGCATTTGTTTGCCAGGACTACCAAAACAAAGGACCACAGACAGGGAGGCTGAAACAATAGAAATGTATTTTTCACAATTCTGGAGGCTGGGGCCCATGATTGAAGTCTGGCAGGACTGGTTGCTTCAAGGCCTCTCTCCGTGGCTGGTGGACGGCCACTCTCCGGCCGGGACGCCCATGGCCTCCCTCTGAGTTTGTCTGGGTTCTAATTGCCTGTCGTGAGGACACCCACTGGTCACACCCACACTCATGACCTCATTTTACCTTCATCACTTCTTCACAGGTCTCACCTCCAAATACATCCCTTCTGGGGTACGAGGGCTCAGGGCTCCAACCCATGAGCCTTGTGAGGTCTCCATTCACTTCAGCCCATGCTGCAGCCTTGGGCAAGGATGCCCTCCTGCCTGCCATTCACGGTCATAGTTTCCTTGCTTTGGGCCTGACATTTTTTTTTTTAAGTTTTAAGTGTTTCCTCTTAAATGGGCTTCTGGGGTGGCGCCTTCTCGTGAGTAAGAGCAGAGATTAGCTGAGGCTACTTAGGGTGGGTGCCAAGGAGGACAGAGATCCAGGAGAAAAACTCTTAGGCTGGGAGGCACTGGCCCTGGCAGAGTGTCACCGTGTCCCCAGAGTTAGAGTGGTACCTGGGCTCCTCTTGGGCCCAGCCTTATGTTATCGGATTTCTTTAACCTGATTTTGCCATGATGAAGGCTTCTGGAGGTCACTTGGCTTTCCAGCTAGCTTGGCTGCTGGGCCCGGGAGAAGATACTGTTTTGGTGAGACAAGCAGACTGGCAGACGTCCGAGTAGAGCTGGGTGGGATGGCATGAGCTTGAGGCTAATCTTGTTAGCAGCCACATCCTGCTCCTCTCCACCTCCCTTGCCCACGGCCTGATGCCCACTCCCAGGCAGGAGGCAGAGTAGGCATGAACAAAATTGGCACAGAGCGTTGGACCTCCGAGTTGCTTCCACGGGCACGCATGTCATCACTGACCGGTCCAGCAACTGACCTGCTCTGTGCTGAGGGCAAGAAATTTGAGTCCTTGTGAATCCATGTCCTTGCATTGTGAAATGGACAACACTAACTACAGGATCTGCTGTCAGACAATGTCTACCAGTCTCTCCAGAGGCTCCTGTGCTAGGAATTGAGGTGTGCCTAGTGAGGCAGCCTCACAGTGCTAGTTTTGTGAGGGAGGGATTTGGGGGTGAGGGTCATGGCTAGGTGAAAATACTCTGGAGATCCTCTGAAACCAAAAATTTTAAAAGGTTTATTTATTTATGCATGCAGAACTGGGGGGCAGGTCAGAGTTACATAGGTGACGAGAGGGTTCATCAGAGGCAGAGTGGGGAGCAGAGTAGGAAGATCGATGAAGTACACTGCTGAGCGGAGTAGCAGGTGAGACAGAAGAGGTCTGCTGCGCCCTGTGGGTGAGTCACCTCCAGGGTTGGGGGTCGAACTGGCACTGAAGCAGCTGTGACCAGCTTGCAGTGCTGTGTCCCTAACCTGTTATACCACTAGGGAGGGCCAAAACCTATATTCTTTAGGGCAGAGGATATGGGGAGATAAAGTCACACATCATTAGGATCTGTATCTCTCAGTTGTGTGTAGGAACTGAGAAATAGGAATTTGCCTGAACAGAGGTGTAGTAATCTACACTGATGAGTATACATATCAAGATTGTATATCAGATTTTTATTTTTATTTATTTTTATTGTATATCTTTTTCATCAGATCTTGTAATAAAGAAAGTATCTGAGCTCATTTAATCACCACACAGTAAGAACACAGCCATCTGTCATCTTTCCCTTTTTACCTTGGCTACCAGGAAGCTCTGTGTAAGATAGGTCGTCAGTTACTGTATTTTTCAGACTCTGGTTTCATACACATTTCCTTCTTCCCTTACCTTAGTTAATATTTACTACTTAAGTTATGTGTAAGCATTGAAATTAGATATTATACAAGCATGAGTCACTTGATGTGGAAACTGGAACATGATAGGTACTGAAGTGTGTGTATATGGGGAGGAGTGATACTTCTGACATTTATACATAGGGATACAGGGCTCCAACTTTCATCATTTGTAATCTGATTATTTTTGTAATCTGATTTTATTTAACCATCCTGATCATGTGCCAAGTGTTCTTGAAATGCTTTACAAATGTTATTGGATTGTTGGAAAGTCATGACATATTTTTTTTTCTAAAAAATGCATCATGACTTTTCCGACAACAAATTCTTGTAATCGTCATAACGATTTTAGGAGGTATGGACTAGTAGCATCCTTCTTTTGCAGATGAAGAAATGGAAGCAGATGGAAATGAAGTAACTTGCAGAGTCCTGCAAAGTCAGGGCCAGGTCTACATCCGGGTCCTGTGCTCCAAAGCCCATGTGCTGGAGCAGGACTTAGGACTTTTTGATTCTGTCAGGTACTGGAGACCCCAGCTTGGTGTGGCAAGCGCCTCTGAACCCGAATTTCAAATGTAAATTTTAGATGTACTTGGTGCAAATTGACGACAATTTGCAGCATCAAGAATCTTGAAATATTCCTCCTTCTCGCCCTCCTTTTCCTTGCCTTCCATCACCATCGCCAACATTTTCTGAGCTCTTACAAGTGTCACTTAATTCTCCCGCAAAGCCTTGCACACATCCTTCTTACAGTAGATCGTTTAATAGAAGACAGAACCCCCCAACCGTCCAAAGTGGGGTGAGTCTTGCAGGGTCTGGGTAGCAGAGCCAGAAGGTGAACCCAAGTCTGAAGGATTCTGAAGTCAAATCCTCCATTTTCTTTTCTTAAGTTAAATGTGCTCCCTTTCAGACCCCCGAGGCCATGGGGGTCACCTTCTTCAAAATAAAGTTTCTGTTGTGGGAACAAGCCAGCACTTTTGAAACAGGGAGGGCGGAGGACAGGGGGTGTGTCCAGCGGCTGATGAAGCGTGGTCAGCACGGAGAGGGAGCAAGGAGAAGTTGCCATTCCACCTGCTGAGCCCAAGGCGACTCCAGGGAGCCCTCGGCCAGTTGCTCCTCGGGAAGTTCTGAGCCCTGGGGGAAGCATCGGCACAAGACGCCTCAGTTTTCTCATCTGTCGAATGGGACAACGACGATGACACCAGTCAGTGCATGAGAACGAGCTGGCCGATAAGGTGGGGGTGGCCGTTCCTGTCTCAAGGCGGTATCTGAGGCGGGGATGCCAGGGAGCCCTTGAGGGGGAACCTTCCCGGTGCACCGTGTCTCCGCCCTGCCGCGTGGGCGCAGGGAAGCAAAACAGCCTGTCAGCCGAGGGTCGGGTGGGCGGCGGGGGCTGCAGTGCATGGCTGTCGGCTGAGATCATTGCCTTCTCCCTTCCAGCTGCCTGGGGATATTATGAAGTTGCAGAGACAGGCAGAGGAAGCTCAAGCTTGGGGGCCTCTTTGGGGGGCTGGGGAGGGGATTGGAGGAGGAGGGACGCTAATGAAAAAAACATTCTTCGTTCAAGGTGACTGAAAGGGTTTGGGGGCCGGTTGGGTCAGGGTCTGACTTTGGCTGAAAACAAGTCCCCAGATGTTGGAAGGCCAGGTTGGGGACAGCTGCTGAGGAGGAAGCTGGTGCAGGCCCAGGAACTGACCGGCAACCAGCAGGCACCCCTGGTTCTAGCGAGACACCTGAGATGGGGCAGCTGGGAGTTCCGGAGCCCAGAGTCCCGGCAGGCTGAGGCTGGCCTGTCCTCCCTCAGCCTTACAGATTCTGTCCCCTCCTCTGCGCCTGCTTGCAGGCTGAATTTGGGCATAGGGAGGCTGCCAGAGGATTCCGGCCTGACCCAGAGATGACACTCGCTGGGTCCAGCCTGAGAAACAGAAGAGTCTGCCAGGCTGGGAAGGCTAGGATGAGCTTCTCAGGGTCAGCTCCTCACTTCATGCTTCACTTTGTCGCTGGGCAATTTCTAGACTGGCTAAGAGTGTACAGCACTTGAGAGGCGCCCCAAGAAGGGCCCTCTCAAGTAAAAAAGGCAGTCAGACCAGTCCTCACCTTGGACTGTGAGTTGGGCATTACGATCTCAACTGGGCAAACAGGTTCAGATGGTAAAGAATCTTCAGCTACTTGGCTGAGACCAGATTTCTCATCCTAGGGGAGAAAACCTCCTGTAATTTTCAGTACCTCTCCCCGCTTCCTTCTAGATGCTGGGAGAACTTCTAAAGGCTGGGAGACCTGGAGAAAGAGGCTCCCACCCCCCACCCCCCCAGGCCTGGAGGGCTAAGTGGAGGAGCAGGAAGGAGTGCCCCTCATTTGTCCTCAGGCCATTTTGGCAAAAGGCAAAGGTCCTGCTTGTTAGAAGGGAAGCTACAGGGACTAGATCAAAGCCACATGGAACCAAGAACAGGCCTTGGGTGGTGCTGGGACTGCCATCCGCTCTTCCCAGCGCAGTCTCATCCCAGCTGGCCTCATCCCTCCGGACTGTAAAGGCCCTTGCAGTGTGCTTTTGCAAGACAAAGGGAGTCCTCTTCATTTTCTCAGGGAACTTGGTTTTCTTCGGGAGTGAAGCTGTGAAAATAGTATACAAATGCCCCTTCCTACCCCTGAGCTCTGCCAGGCTGGGGCCTGGGCACCCCCTCCTGCCTATCTCAGTGGTTCTGGGAGCCCAGCTGCATGGAGAAGTTGCAGAGGGTGGTGAAGACTGTGAGCAGGTTCTGATGGGGGTGCGCAGCCTCTGAGCACCCCTGTTGAAATCTGAAAGCTTTGCCTAGTCCAGATAGAGTGTCAGCCCTTCACAGACTGGCAAATTGGGGTTTCTGGCAGGGACTCTCGGGGGAGGTCATCTCCTCCAGTTCCCTGTGGTACAGACAGGGCAGCTGAGACCGGGAGCGGGAAAGGCCTGGCGAAGGGGTGTGTGCTTCCAGGCTGGAGCTCCTTTGGGAACCCGGTGTAGCCTTCCTGGAGAAGAGCCGGTGCTGGTGGGGCAGGGCGTGGTGAGCCAGGGCCTGCTCGGAGGTTCTGGGAGGAACCAGCCACTGCCATATTGACAGTCTGCCTCCCTGCCTCCCACTGCTGAGGAAGTAGGAAGTCCCTCTCCTTTCCAAGTCTTGGTCCAGAGAGATGCCGAAGCACCCTGCTTCCTGCTGCAGGGACAGGGAGGCTCCCTCCAGCTTTGAAAGCAGGCGCATCCTCCACAGAAGGGCATGGCATATTTCCAGTGGGTTCCAGAGAAAGCCAGGCAGGTGCTTTCTCAAAAGAACCAGGCCCCAAAGAGCTCTTGGGGGCTCACTGCTCCCCGATGTCAATCGCACCTCAATCCAAGCACCGTTTTTCTGGGTACATTCTCTGGGACTCTGCCAGCCTCCAACACAGGAGAGGGCATCATGGCCCTATGGAGTAGGGCGAGGGGCCGCGTCCAGATGTCTGGGCAGGACAGGGGCGCCGAAAATCCCAGTCTCCCTGGATTCCATGCCTCCTGCTTCTCTCGAAAACAGCGAGCCCAAAATCATTTATTTGCATCCCGTTTACCATTTTGGACACTATAACCTCCCCCTTTTGTTTTATTTTCAATTGAAATTGAAATTTGTTAGAGCTCCCTAAAAAACCCATAAACCAAAAACGACCTCCAGGTCCAGAGAGAGGGACGGGGACACCAGGCTCCAGTTCTCCAGCAACACAGGACTCCTGTGTTCTGTTCAGAAGCAGAACAACTTCTTTTTTCCCTAGACAATGTGGTTCTAATATATATCAACAGCGCCAAAGAAAAGCCCCCCCTTCTTTTTGGTTAAAGAAGTTAACTTCATTTCAAGAACTTGTGTGTTTCTCATTAGTAACGCTGTCTTTTGAAATCCAGCCCAGGGAGGCGATTCCAGTTGAAATCAAAACTGATACGCAAGGGTTTGACTCAAACGCTCGCGGCCTTGTCGGGGCTGATTGCTGCGGGGTTGACGGGACTGGCAGGGCCAGCTCTGAGCTTCCCGGCCCATGGCCAGGATCCCGCTTTGGCTGTCTGTGCGGTGGGGAAGCCTGGTGGGCTGGAGTCTCAGCCTGGCCTGCTTCTCACCTGAAAGGTAGCTGAGAGCTGAGAGCGGCCTTCTCTTGACAACGGGGAGCCCGCAGGGAGAAGGCAGAGGGCTCCAGCCATGGCGGAGTCGAGCCTGAGTAATCCTTCCATGATAGGGGATGATCAATTAGTCCCAAGAGGAACCACACCAATGTCCAAGTTCTAGGTTTTTCGAGCTGTTCTAAGTGGAAAACTCCCACGTTTCACTTTCTTGGGCCAGTTTCGGCATTTCTTCTCTGTGAGACCAGGCCTCCTGGAGAACATTAAGAAAATGGAAAAATCTTTCCATGGTCAGCCAAAGGCTCTCATCCTGCCTGCTGGTGGGTGCCCCTGACCACGGACATGTCCTCCTCAGGGTCGATGGGGGATCCCAGCTTCTCCTGGGGCAGGCAAAGGACCTTCCCTTCTTCCCTTCTCTGCTCGTCTCTCCACTGACCCCAAATTGGATATTTTCCCCTTAATAAAAAACTGTCTTGTTCTTAGGAGAGTTGATACGGCCCTTGTGCATGCCAGAGGGATTTGTTTCAAGGATGACAGAAGTCAACAGGATGGCTCCCCCCACCCAGCTCCTAATCGAATTTCCCCTGTCCTTCAAGACCGAGCGAGGCCTTCCTTCCATGGAAACCTTTTCCCTCAGCCACCCCCAGCGACGGCCCCAGCCTCAGGGTTCCTCCAGCCCCCTTGGAAGTGAAAGGGGTGACGTCTTTAACAAAGCCAAACTCTCCTTTCTTATTTTTCAGCCATCCAGACATTTCTGTCTTGTCTCCTTAAGGAGGGGATGTGACATTCCTGACACCCCGCCCCTGAGCGTACATGGACTCAGCATGGCCTTTGCACTGAAAGTTGGGGTGGGGAAAACGGGGGGTGCGGCACCTTCTCACTCTAATCTGCATTCGGAGCTGTCCCTGTAATGGTGACTCCCTGCAAAAAATGAAGCATGTTCCCCAGAGTGGGCAGACTGTCATTGACTCATGTTCTCCGTAAGGGCCTTCTGGTGCTGAGGCTGGCAAGGCAGACTGGGCAGACAGCACCCGGGGCTTGGCCTGGGTGGGCAGCTCGCTGACCACGCCTATTGAAAGAACTGCTGCATCTCCTGATAAATCTGTTCTCCAGAGAGAGAATGGAGGCACCATCTCCTCCCCACCCCCTTTGATTTAGGTGTGTGGAAGCAAGAGGTAGCGTGTTGTGGAGTACAGCAGGCCCTACCTGCCGTGTTCAAATCCCAGCTCCCTCCTATACCTGCAGGGAGACCCCACCCCCCTCAGTTTCCTCGTCTGTAAGATGGGAACCCCTGGTGGAGGGTCTTATGGTCTAGATGGCAGCTCTCAGCGACACAGACCACTTGTTGCTGAGCTTTGCCAGGCCAGGTACAGTGCTGAGAACATGCCCCTGTCCTTCCTGAGACAGTGGACATATGAGGTGCCCACCTGCCATTTCGTGCAATTGTGTACATCACAAAAGGCTCACATAGCGTTCTGTGCTGAGCACTTGATAAGGAGTAAATAGGAGAGGCGCAAACACCTGCCTTTCAGAAGTCTCCTGGGCAGCTCCCTTGGTGACGCACTGTGGGTCTTTCTCTTTCCCTCACGTCTCCACCCCATGTGTCCTCTGAGTGGCTGACATCACTGTTCCCCACCAGCAGCTCCCAGAGGCCCAGGGCTTTGTTTTTACTCCCATTATGGACCTATGGTCTACAGAGATGCTTTACAGCACTAAGTCCCAGCTCCCTGGTCCCTTTTCTGAATTAAATCAGTGCTCCCTTGCTTCCTTAGGGCCCTGGGTCATGGATGCTCAGTGGAGGCCCCGGGCAGGGATTTTACGTCCGGTTAATGACTGCCCTTGCTCCCACTGAGGACTTGGCATCCTTTAGGGATGTGCCCCCGCCTCCAAGAAGCCTTCCTGGCTTGTGTTGTGGACTTTGAGATCTGAAATCTCATGAATACATGCAAGGTCATGTGCATTGGAACACAGCTACCCAGGGGTGCACTGGAGAGTTGACTTCCCAGTGCCCTCATGGAGAAGGTCCCCCCGTAAGTGCTGCTGGAGTGGAGCTCGGTCAAAGCCAAAGCCAACCCACCACAAGGCACTTACTCCCGCAACACTCCCAAATGGCTGGTTCACACCCTCCTAGGGATTCACACAGCTAAGTGATTTCTTTATTCATTCAAAAAATGTTTGAGCACCCAGTGTGATACCGGGTTCCATGCGGGGTGCTGGGGAGCCAGTGGTGAAATGAGACTAGCTGCCATGTCCTGGCGGCCCCGGGGGGGGCTGTTCAGGCCGATGGATTCATGGGCAAGGCCAAAATGAAAGCAGGGATCAGTGGGCACCGGCCTCCCCAGCAGGCACTGCCTGGGACCCCCCCATTCACAAGCTCCCACTCATCTCCAAAAAAAAGTCTGGCGTGAGCCATCTGACCACAGAGGTGCTGGGGTCCAGCTTCTCCCCTCGGCTGAGCACCTGAGGCGCCCAGGGGTGGAGGCGCCTTGGGACTGAGCTGTCCTGCTCCTCCAGCAGAGCTGACCTCTGATCTCAGGGCCAGGGAGGACTCTGTCCACGCAGAACCAGCGGGGGCTGCCCAGCTGTGGGCCAGCCCCGCTGAAAGGTCCCAATTAGCTGATTTCCAGCCCCGTGGGCTGCAGCAGCGCCTTCACCTTTTGCCCTGCCCCCTCTCTCTCAATTTAGCAGTTCAAGGTTCACCATGGTGTCAGGGTGGGGACAGGAAAACTGTTCGCCCACTCCCATGCCACTAAATAAAACCATCCCTCTGTGTCCGGCTCCACCCCAAGACTTGAGTCTTCCCTCTTCTGCCTGGTCCCAGCGGCTGCTTTGAGGGGTCAGGCTGTGGGTCTGTCCAGCTTCACACGCTGGCTCTGCCCTCTGACCAGCCGCTGTGTGGTCCCGAGCAAGTGACTCAACCTCTCTGAACCTCCACTTCTCTAAGAGGACAGACAGTGCTTCGCCTGGCAGTTATGAGGGTGGGATGGAGTCAGGCCTGGAAGACAGAGGGCCTGGTCATGGGGAGGGCGTGGTCTACCCCCCAGAACCTGCCCAACTTCAGCAGACAGCAGATGCCAGGGGGGTCTGCTCACCATGAGATTTCTGAGCCTCTCCATCTGTCGTGGGCACTGGAGCAGGAGCTTTATCAAGGCCCTGAGCGCCAGGCGCTGGGCCCAGGATATTTCTGTTCAAGTAGTGGATGTTTTCTCCCTCCTCCACCCTTACTGCAGGACTCAGCCCTGGGTGCTGGAGCCTCTGCTCAGCAATTAAGATGCTGTGGGCAGAGCAGGGACGTGAGGTTAGAGATCAGGGAAGAGCCAGAGCTCCGAATCCTGTTCCCTGCCCTCCTGCCCACGGCTCTGGCCATGGGCAGGAGGGGATTAGCTCTTGCTCCCTGTTCCCCACCTCACCCTCGTCCACACTTCCAACCGCAGTGAGTGCTGGAGGCAGCGGCTCCCTGCCTAAGCCTGCTTTTTACTGGCTGAAATCTGGAGACACCTTGCAGCTCTCAAGGCCCTGAGAGAAGAGGAGTTTTTTCCTTGGCCAGAGGCTGGCATGTGGTGTCGCCCAGGGTGTGGAGTGCGGGGACTGGCCTCGGCTCCCAGTGGGGCCAGCCACGGTGTAGCAGCTGCACCCAGGTCCGCGGGGTCAAAGCCCAGAAGCTCCTAGGGGCTCCCACGCCCACCCACGTGTGAGAAGCATTGCTCTGCTGTAGCTTTGGGCTGGTCGCCATTTCTCTGGGGCCGTTGGATGATGTTAAAAGCGGTTGTCCAGCCTGAGACACAGAGTGAAGCAGAACAAGGAAGCCCAGTCCTGACTCCAAAGCGGCTGGTGTGTTCCACAGACAAACGGAAAGGGACCTCGGGCTTTGTGCGGGTGTCTGGAAGCAGAGAGGACCCAAAGTGGGTGGGGGCGGGGGCCGGGGTGGAGGGGTCATCTCCTCCATCCTGTGCTGGGTTCAAAAATAGAGCTAAGGGAGCAGCTAGATGGTGAAATACCTTCTCCGCTTCTCTTTATACTGGTCCGCAGAGGGAAGGTCAGGCAGGCATCACACCCCATCCTGCGGTTTACAGGACCTTTCCCTAATAAAGCGGAGGGCCGGGAGGCCATGCATTCCGGGGCACATAATTAAAACCACCGAGGGTTATTTGGACTAACAGACCGTTTAGTCGGAAGCACTTGCTATGCTAATTCAAACAAGGTGATTACAGGCGATTAGCGAACCTAATGCCTTCAGTTTAAAACCAGCCAGCAAGAGAAGAGCCAGTGGCCTCTGCTCCTTCCTGTGGGGGGCACAGGAGATTGACCTGGGGCTGGATTTTTTGAGGTCAGTGCCAAGAGGTGATCCTAGCCCCCACCCCCCAAACCTGGGTAAAATGCTCTCCCTGTGCAAACTCCTTCCTGGGTAGAGAAGGGGATCTGGTCTGGGGAGGGTGAGAAAAGAGTCCCCCCAGCTTTCCCAGAGCCAGCCCAGCGGGGGGCTCAGCACGACAGCTGACCGCTGCCCTCTGAGCCCCACCCCTTGTGGTCTCTTGTGGGCAGGGCTGGGTCTCACAGTCTCTGTACCCCTGCGAAGGAGGGGTGATGGACATGCTCATGCCCACTCTGTGGTATTTTATCTTGCACTCTGTGTGCCAAGCACTGAGCTAAGGGTCCTTCTCACCTTCTCATTTAGTTAATTTAAGTTGATGCCCAATTTCCTGATGTGGAGAGTAGAGCAGAGAGAGGTCACTGCTCCAGGCATCTGCTGGGAAGTGTCAAACTCGGCCTTGCACCTAAATCCACCTGACGCTGAAGACTTCCCACACCTCTCTGAGTGCTTATTAGAAGTTCTAATAATTCTTATTTGAGTTAGACACTAATTAGAGGAGGGTCTTTCCACCTGGAATCTTGAGTTCCCAGGGGCCAGTGAACTCAGAGAGCTGAGTTGAGCTTAGAGAACTAAGGAACTTAAGGGTCACCAGCCAGTGAGTGACTGGGATTTGACACCCCCAGGACCTGTTCCCCACCCCCCCTACACACACTGTGTGTGTCTGTATAGTATATGCAGTTTATATAATATAGTATATATAATGTACATATAACATAAATGTACATGCAACTGTTACATAGAATTATATGTGCACCGTTATATATAAATTACACACATATATTTAAATCTCAATGTTTATTAATAAGCCTTAAATATGTATTTCTATATAAAATGTGTGTGTGCACTGACACGTTTGCACACACGTATGTTACAGGCACACATCTACCTAGATAACGTGATGGCATGAACGTGCTGTGAGGAAGCGTGGAGCAGGGTGGGAGAGAAAGAAATTATGTGAGCAGGTGTCAACACTTTTTCTACAGTTGGGGGTCAGGCCTGGGGAGGAGGAATTGGACTGTTGCATTTTTTTTTAAAGATTTATTTATTTATGCACACAGAACTGGGGTACAGGCCAGAGGTGCAGGGGTGGTGAGAGGATTCACCAGAGACAGAGTGGGGAGCAGAACAGGCAGATCTACAAAGTACACTGCTGAGGGGAGTGCGGACCGATCAGGAGAGGTCTGTCAGGCCATGTGGGTCACCTCTGGGGCTGGGGATCGAACTCACACTGAAGTGGCTTTAGCTTCTCAATGTTGTGCTTTAACCTGCTGTGCCAGCAGGGAGGGCCCTGGACTTTTGCATTTTAATCCAGATTGTGGTGGGAATCACAGATGTCATCTTTCCTCATGGAGGGCTTTGAAGGGAGGGGAAGCGGACACTGGTGAGCAGGAGCCATGTCATGCAGGCCTGACCTGACCCCCTCTTCCTGGGTAGCTCTTTTGTTCACCTCTGGTCTCCGTACCTCCCCCTTCTTCCTTAATACTTGCTTTCCAAATATGTTCACACTGAGAAAAAGAAGCAACTGAACTAAAACAATAAAGAAAACCACCATCTTTTGACAAAATTCACGGGGGGGTGTGGGATGTAAACAATAATTGATATGTTGTTATTTTGAAAATGAAGATTTCATAATTCTATTTAAAAGAGGCTTTCTCCTAAAGAAGTTAGAGCTTGATCTCTCTTTCCTCTAGCGTTTGTTTTCTAAAGTCTGGGTTTCAGAAGCCTGTCTGTCTACTGCCTTGCTTACCTGTTATCATAAACTCCAGGGACGGCTATCTTCAGGCATGGCTGGATCCAGGAGCACCACGTCTTTGTCTGACAACTCTTGTCTCTGCTTTCCTCTGTGTAGCTTCCTTCTGAGACACACTTTCTCCCACTGCCCCTGGAAGCCTGAGGCATGCATGGTGCTGACAACTTAGGGTCCTGAGGAGACACCCTTCTAGCAGCCACGTAACATACCTCAGGAAGGACCTCTGATTTGTCCCATCTGGATCACGATTCCAATTCTTGGACCAATCACTGTGAACTGAAGGGTGAGTTTCCATGATTTGTGGGTGTGGATCCGGTGTCTACTTGTCTACTGCTGTCTGGGGTCAGGCTGGTCACCGAGATTGCTCCCCGCAAGCTGTGAAATGGAGTGAGGATGTCCTGATAGATGTAGGCAGGGGTGGGAGAGTGGGGGGTTGGGGGGGAGGGGGCTGGCGAAGTATCCTGCAATGAATAACAGCCATGTACTTGTTATTTGTCCCTAATTTATGATTGTGGCAACTTAGTTAAACTTTTTGCACATCAGTTTTCTCCCTGTAAAAGGGGAATAATAATACTCACGTGCCTGGACTGAGCAAATCATCGATGACCTGTGTGTGTTAGGAGAAAGCAGGAAGGGGAAAGAGCTCTGGAGCTTGGTTCCGCAAAGGCCAGCTTCCCCGGGCTGGCTGCTCATTGGTCTGGCTGGCCCCCGGTCTGTGTGGGCCTCCACAGTGACTGCCTGTGGGATCAAGGTGGGGTTGAGAGATTAAGCAAATAAAAATATGGGACATCCAGTTTGAATTGGAGATAATAAACTCATACTGTGTTTAGTAGAAGTGTGTCTCATACCACAGCTGGGATATACTTACACTGGAAACGTATGGGGAGAACTTCCTTAGGCAACCACCTGTGCCCAGCGAATGCTTCTTTACTGCTAGGAAGGCGGGCTCATGACCATATTTCTTTTCTTTTTTTTTTGGGTTTTTTTTTATGCATACAAGAACTGGGGTACAGGTGAGAGGATTCACCAGAGACAGAGTGGGGAGCAGAAGAGGCAGATGCACTGAAATATACTACTGAGGGGAGCAGCAGGTGAGCCAGGAGAGGTCTGCTGTGTCATGTGGGTCAGCTCCCTGGCTGGGGATCGAACTCGTGCTGCGGTGGCTGCAGTAGCTTCACACTGCTGCGCTTTAACCCGATGCACCACCAGGGCGGGCCTGACCACGTTTTGTTTCTACCTGGGATATCCCAGCCTGCTCTGGCCCTGCTGCCTACCCATTGACAGATGTGCACAAAAACCTGGGACCAGTCTCCCATGGGACAGCAGCTGTAAAGACGAGGTCTTAACAGAAAACAGAAGTGGAGGACGCCATAAAAATACTGTGCTGTGCAGAACCGCACTCAGATGCAAATGGGCACACCAAGCCCTTTTCTGTCCCCCAGCCCCTCTGCATAGTTACTGCAGGGAAAATGGGGGCACACGCCTTCTCATCAGTGTCCTGGCTTCGAAGTTGCCACCTCTCTGTTCACCTTCCCTGGTCACATCTTAGTCAATGGTCAACTGTTCGCATCTACTGGGGAGGCTGGGAAATATAGTGTGTACCTTGGGTGATTGCTTGCTTAGCAAGTAGGGGTTCTCATACTCTACAAGCAGGGGAACAGATCAAATGTTAGAGGACAATGGCAGCCCCTGCCACAGATGTCTGCGGTTTTCTCACCTTGCGCTTCAATTCAGCCAACTGTTCTGCTAGGGGACAGGCATGAAGACATTGAACTCTAAATTTAGGTGACAAAATGACATTGCTTGTCCCCGAGAGTGCCTTGGCATGCCACTCAGGCACAAGACTTTCTGGGAGAGGGTTCTTCTGAGCCGAGTCTTGAAACGGGGGTGGTTTGGTGGAGGTGCTGGAAAAACGTAAGCAAGGGGGTGTCTCTGTGAGGATCGCTGCAGGGTGAAGGAAGAGCCATCGTCTTATGGGCTGGTGCACAAGGGTGTGCAGACTGAAGCATGTCTTTGTCTTCGGGTGGGCACAATGTCTGGGTGGCCCTAGCCCCTGGCCTGGCCCTTGAGGCTATTTATCGGGGTGGGTGAGCAGGTCCCTTGGCAGCCCAGGTCTGGCCCCTAAATGGCCTGGTGGGGGACAGTCTGTCACATCCCTCCAGGCAAAACCCTTTGTCTGTCAACAGCTGGCCAGGAGGCACGTGGACCAGATGGCCCAGGAGACCTAACCAGGCTACCCTTGTGGGATCCATGACCATCCTTGGCTCTCACTCCAGGCTGGCCTACAGCGGACTTCTGTGCTGTTGTGAGCAGCCCCCAGCCCTGACGGTCTCCACTGCCAAGTCCACCACATGCTTAAGGGCCCTGTCATGTCTCTGCCTTCAGCTTTAGATTTTTATCCTTTTCAAGATGTACTCCTGGGAGGGGTTCAACTTTAAGCACTTAATAACTGTTGACACTGCTCTTTGAATGAAGGGCTGAGAATAAGACATAAAAGGGATGGAGAGACAGAGAGAGAAGTGGCCACTGGGTATGAAGACAAGGTGGGTCTGGGCCCCACCAATGGGAAGTTCTTAGAACGGGAAGGCTGGGGCAGCCTCCCCCATCCGGTGCTGCCCCGGGAGGTGCTTACTCACACCGCCCTGGGCTCCCAAGTACCGAGTGTAAAAGGAGAAAATGGGCTTTGGAAATATCCAGAAGGGGGCAAGAATTCTGACCTTGCCCCTACAACCCAGCATTTGGCTACAGGCAAGTGACTTGGCCTGTCAGAACCTCAACTTCCTGAGCTCTTAATTGGGGAAGCCTATTGTCTCCCGACAGGCGAGTGCCAGGATTTCTGGAATATACTTGGAGATGCTGTCCTTTGGCCCTAGACTTTACAGATTGCTCTAGATCTTTCTGCGTTCTTCCAGTAATCCTGCTCTAGGGAACATTCTCCCATTTCTGAGTGCCCATCTTGACTCTGGAGATGCAGCCAAACAGCCCACCGGACCCTTCAGGAGAGGCATATGGATGAAGTATTGACTTGGACTTTGCCACCAAGTCCCTCAAATCAGGAGGCATCTTGCACCCCCAGGCTCTACCATCCCTCCAGGCACCACCCTATGCCTGTCAAGGAACTTGGGCTCCTGTAGAGCTCAGACAATAGTAGCTTTGTTCTTCATTAAAGAATCTTAATTGACTGAAGAAGAAGAAAAAAAATCTGAGCTCTTCCTTAAGAAGCTCATAATTTAATAGGTGAAATGTCAGGGAAAATCAATGCCAGGCTGTTTCCTGGCGGCCTCATTATGCCGTCCATTAAACAACTTTTATGTTTTGTTTATAGTTGCTCGTTTTCCCCCCTTTTACTTCACCCCCCCCTTTTTAAAAAGAACATTTTAAAATTTATGATGTTGAAAAGGGGCATGGGCTGAGAAACCAAGTTACCAGAAACCTACTGGCCATCCCTGGCGGGGCTGGGAAAATTCAGCTGTTACACAAAAGAGATGTTCTTAGGAATACACCCCACATTTTTGGGCATTTTGTTGATTTTGAGGGGTTTTCCAAGGTAGAAAGGTCTTTGTTGGGTGATGGTCAGAGAGGGCCTGAAGGGATCTGAGGGGACAGAAAAGCAAATGGACCTTATACCTTCCTATTCTCCTCAAGGACAGAAACCCCAGGCCCACTGTCTGGTAGGGCCTGATGGGTCAAAGGAGGCGCTTGCTGGAAATGGTCTTGTTTATGGGCCTTGAATAAGCGACTCAACGTGCAAAGGGATGTCTCATGCAGTGAGGCTCTGGTACCATCAGCTGGGGCCTGCTTGTTCCCAGACGAGCCCTGGCCAAGAGCGGGATCACTCAGGGGATGCCCTAATCTGAGATGTGTTGTAGGCTCAAAGCAAAGCAGTTCCCGGCTTGGGGTGTCTGATTGCAGTCAAGGGGCTGGCTAGAAGTTAGTCGCTCTGGAGCTTTGGAGCATCTGGATGTGTTTGTCTCTGCTCCCCCCCTGAGAAAGACAAACCCTGAGATTCTACCCAGTGAGCTCTGACCACACATGTCACAAACACACCAGGTGTGAACCAGCCCCTACCAGTTCTCAGGAGAAAAAAAATATCCTTTTCAGGGATGTCTCTGTCTTAGTGTAGCCCTCAGAATGGACAGGGGTCCAGTTCAAGGAGCTTATGTGGGAGTTGATCCCAGCACCAGCAAAGGGGTGGGGATGAGGAAGGTGGAAGCAGCAGGAGGTTAAGTCCCTCACCTGCTGGGGCTTAGTTCTGGGCAACCGTGTAGAACAAGGGGCCTCTCTGTCACTTCTGCCCATTCTGTTGCCCCAAACCTGTGTCCCAAAGTAGCCTGCGTTCAAGGTTGGTGAGAGACTCCATCTCTGCCAGGGCATCGGGCAAAGGGCGGGGTTCAGGGAGCTGTGGGCTGGGGCCATGGTGGCAATGCCGCTACTCTTAGGGTGTTGGGGAGGGAGGTGCGGCTGAAAGGCTGCTTTGTCGGTCTTGGTCCTCATGTCTGGTTCTGAGGACACAATTCACACTCCTGGCAGACATGGATAGTCACACATGTCACAAACACACTGCACACACACACCGGACACACAGACAGAGCAACAAACACCTCACTCACACTCAGACACACAGAGGCGTGTCTCCCACCAGGGCCCGGTTCTCGCCGCCTCCTCATTCCACCCAGCATGTGTCCTGTGGGCCTTTATGGCTTGGCCTGTTCAGGGGGCGAGAGGAGGAGAGAGTGGGTGGCATGGGGGGCGGGCAGGCACAGTGAACCTTCTCATCCCCCCCAGCAGACAGCGGACCCAGGTTGGCCTCGATTCCCAAGGGTGGGTCACAGGTTGCAAGTAAGGGGGTGAGGTTTCCTGGGAGAGAGGTGACTCTTCTCAGCGTGCGGCCCCCAGACCCAAGCCCCAGTTGCTCCCATCATCATTTTGCCCTCTGGGAGGATGTGCAGGATGAACAAAGCAGGCGACGGAGGTGGCCCAGACCCGGCTACCACCAGGCGGTTTGAGGTGACAGTGATGGTGAAAGGCCCCACGGCCTTCTATGTCACACGTGTCACTGTTTGTAGGCCGGCAGACCTCCGGCTGCTGCAGCCAGGGTTTAAGCGGTGGGGCAGGGCCTGCTAAGACTCAGTCTCCACCTTTGGGATGGCAGCCGCTGGCCAGCAGGGACAGACCTCCCAGGCAGGTAGTGATGGTGGCTTTTGAGGGGTTTGCTGTTTCTTGCGCTTTGCACTCTTTGGGGTGACTGTCCCAGAGTCTAGTTCCTTTGGCCCCTCTGGGGTGCAGATTATGCTGAGGATAGAGTGTGCGGACTCCAGTAGGCTGAGGGAGAGCTTTGAGCTCTGAGAGTCTAGCTTTTCTGGTGACGTGGGTCCCAGCGGAAAGACACACGCATTTCCATGTCTGCCCCGGGGCTGAGTATACAGGATTTAGTCTCAGGACACAAGGGGGAGCGGGTAGGAGGGGTGGGGTTTGGCAGCTGTGGCCAGCGAGGCAGGCCAATGAGACAATGGGGAGTTTTGTGGTCTTGCTCTGGTTAGTGTTAGCGGTGGGATGATGGCGTTTGGGCAAACTCATGAGCATGCTGATCCCAGGGCGGGACACTAGAGTCACCAGGCTAGAACCCGCCTGCTGCCAGTTTTTTGCTCATAAAGTATCGGAACACTGACAGGAGCACTGAGAGGAGTGTGTAGTTGTTGCGGAAGCCTGGTGGCCACAAAGCTGAACAGTATCTACTATCTGGTCCTTTACAGAAATTTGTGCCAATCACTGCTAGATTATATTTCGAAAATAAGAACATAGGCTCCAGAAAGAGACTAAATACCACTCTGTCTCGTGAACCTCGGGAGTGACTTAACTTCTCTGCGGCTCCGTGTGTAAAGCACCGGGAGTCGCACCTCCCCACGGGACTGCACTGAGGGGTGCCCCATGCAGCCCCACCGGTCACAGGCCAGCTCAGGAAATGGCAGCTTTGAGTCTGTGTTTCTCTAGAGGCACCTTTCAATCAATGTTTGTCTCGGTGCCTGGCTACAAACACCCTTGGCAGGGCACTTAGGTGAAAACACACAGCCCAGGCTTCACCCCAAACCTGCTGAGTTGGCTACAGAGAAGAGCCACCTAGAAGCGGGGTGGGCGGGGAGGGGCGGGGCCAGAGCAGAGGTGGGTGTGGCTTAAGGGGGCCGATGCATCTCCAAGTGCTGGGGATGAAGGAGCTTCTAAGGGACGCAGCCGCAGCCTGGAAAGCAGTGGGCAGAGAGGCAGGGTGGCACGGCAAGTAGCCCATTAAAATGGACATCCAGCCAGGGCCCTCCCTGGTGGCGCAGCGGGTTAAAGCACAGCACTGAGAAGCTAAAGCCACTTCCGCATGAGTTCAATTCCCACCTGCCCCGGAGGAGACCACATGGCGTGGCAGACCTCTCCTGACCCGCCCGCTGTTCCCCTCAGCAGTGTGCTTCGTCGATCTGCCTGTTCTGTTCCCCACTCTGTCTCTGGTGAAGCCTCTCACCGCCCCTGAGCCTCTGGCTTGTACCCCAGTTCTATGCACAAATAAATAAATCTTTTAAAAAAAAAAATGGACATCCAGCCAGGTGGCGGGCAGAGCCCGGGACCGGGATTGGGCTCCATAGAAGTGACTTGTGGAGACGGCAGGGTCTCAGAATTTTGCACAGGGGACTTCACGGCCCCAGTCTTGGTGACCTGTGTCCCTGTGCTTCTCTCCCCATCTCCTGGCTCTTCACATTTCCGTCATTTTGGGATCTCATTGTCCCTACCGAGATTATCTTTCAGGACAGGATGACCTAGTCACTATGAACACCTTAGAACTAATTTCCGCAAGGCCTTTGCCTTCAGAGAGTGGAAAGAAACACTTGGGGACCGAGGATATCCCTGCAGTGAGGCAGCAGCACAGAAGGGAGAGGTCTGGACTCTTCACCAGCACTAACACCTATTCTCTGTTCTTGCAAAGCCTGCTCAGGAGCCCTGGGAGAAACTTGGGGTGTCCTCTCACTCCTGAGGGGAACCCCAGACCCTGGGGCTGCCCTGGCCAGCCTCTGTCTTGACTCCCCTGAGAATGGTGAAATCTTAGCTTTTGAGCCAGGAATATTGTTTTGACAAAATGAAACGCCCAAGAACCCCCATAGTCCCCAAACCTCATTTTAAAGGGATTATAGCAGCTGGCTTGTAAATCCTGTTTCTGTGGTGGGGGGCTTAGAGGAGGGCTTAGGCAGGGACTGGGGTGGGGGAGAGAAAGGAGGTCACTTCATTTCCTGGAGAGGGAAACCCAGGTTCTTGGAGCTGCGGGGCCTGGACGCCCTGTCTCCGTCAGGGGAGGGGAGGGGGCAGGTAAGGCCCCTGAGCTTGGAGCGTTTGACCAGCGTTCTAGTCCCAGCTGGGCCACCACCTCACGAATGACCCTGGAGCTGTTCCATTACCTCCTCTGGCCTCAGAGTGACAGGGATTTCCAACTAAAGAAGAATATCTTCATCTCCAATCTCTCCCCCAACCCCCCGCTTTTTAAAATATTTTCCCAGTAGGGGCCCCTCTCTGTGGGCTCCCCAACAATGTGAAGGCCAGACAGGGGTAGGTGAACAGAAAATTGGGTTAAAATGCTCTGTGTAGTGTGAGGATTCTGGGAGCTGCTTTGTGCGGAGAGATTTCAAACACTTGTGGACAGAAAGGCTTCTCTTGGCAGAACTGGGGAAGACACTTGATACCTGCCAGGAACTGGGACTAGAGGTGGACACAGGTGGGAAAACAGACTCTGAGTAGGTTTCACTGAAGAGTTATGAGGGCTTCCGGGAAGAGGGACCAGCCCCCACCCTTGGGGGCAAGTGCCTGCAGGAGTCTCCGGGAAGGAGCAGGAAGGCCCATTTCTATTTGACTTGTGTTTCTACAATGCCAAGAATGGTTCAGACCAGTGCTGGCCTGTGTGAGGGAAGAACCACCAGTGATAGCTGAGATGATTTTGGGTGGTCCCAGGAGAACTTTAGAGAATTGTTATGTAGTTCTTAAAGTGCAGCTTAGGAGGAAGTCACTTAGGCCTCAAACCTGCAATTTAGAGGGCATTATTGTTCCCGACAAGGTATAAAGAGACACTCATGTTGATAAGCTGAGTGATACAAGAGACAGGCCAATGGCTGAAAATGCCAGCAACTGCTTGTAGAACAAGGGAGCTCAGACCCACAGGGCCTGGCTGGGAGCCCTTCCTACCCCACCTCACCCCACCCCAGCATAGCTCGAGGTTACATCAGCCCCTCCCAAACACTGTCTTAGAGGAGGAGGGATTGCTGGGGAGCAAGTAAAAACAGTAAAGAGGGCCCTCCCTGGTGGCGCAGCGGGTTAAAGCACAGCACTGAGAAGCTAAAACCACTTCAGCATGAGTTCGGTCCCTGCCCCGGAGGTGACCGCATGGCATGGCAGACCTCTCCTGACCCGCCCGCTGCTCCCCTCAGCAGTG
This sequence comes from Condylura cristata, assembly GCF_000260355.1. Lineage (NCBI taxonomy): Eukaryota > Metazoa > Chordata > Mammalia > Eulipotyphla > Talpidae > Condylura > Condylura cristata. The sequence goes on along the minus strand of NW_004567116.1, from coordinate 10,383,243 downwards.
TACTTCATCAGTCGGCCTGTTCTGCTCCCCACTCTGTCCCTGGTGAATCCTCTCACTGCCCCTGCCCCTCTGGCCTGTACCCCAGTTCTGTATGCATAAATAAATAAATCTTAAAAAAAAAAAAGAGTAAAGAGAATGAGTTGATGCTGAGAGTTTAAGTGATTGGATTGGATGTGTTTTCAGCCAGACTGAACAACCTTAATCTCCTTCTCTTCCTTTCTCACTCCTGTCATCCTTTCCTCTCTTCTCCCCACTGGGAATTTAGAATAATTTTAGAGAAATAAACTACTTGGCTAACCTAGAACAGCAGTGTTACTGGATGCTACACACATACATACACACTGTTGACCAAATTAGAATAAATTCTTGGTTAATAACATGTCACAGTCCTCTCTTGGACAGTCACGCTATTACAGGTACACACTTAAGATTTAGAGAAGTCCTGCACTTAAAAGGGATACACTTGACCATGAGCATTTCTCAGATGCCTTTGACTTCAGTGTGTACTTCACATAGCACCTGTGACTGCAGCACAATGAATCCCACCTTGGGGGAGACAAGACCGGAAGCTGGCGAAGGTGCCATCCACATCAGCGATCTATGCATCGGTGACAGGTAAATTCTGCTGGACACCTGGCTCCAGGCCACAGTCTCCTGGAGGACTCTAGGAGTCCACAGTCTCTAAGAGGACTGAGACTTGTGTGGGAGGCTTATCCACGACCTGACCCCTGGTCCATCCCTGTCCCCCCAGGGAGTAGTCAGACTGACCTGGCAGTCCTCGGTGGGGTTTTTAGAGCTCCAGTGGTTTCCAAATAATGCCTCCCCACTGCCCAGGCTTCCTCTTGCCTCTGTTATTAGGATTAGAAAGAGAACAACAACAGCAACAGAAATACAAAACACCAAACAACAAAACCCCCAGACTGAACAATACCCCAAACCACATCAGAGGCGCCCTTTCTCTGCTGGACCCCGCCTGCACAGAGTCGGGATGTCTGAGTCCGGCTCCCAGCTCCGCCCCATGGTCAAGGCCAGCATACTCTCTGGAGGCCTTGGTTTCCCTGGCTCTTCCCTCCTTCTGGGCCACCCTCCTCGGGGGTGAGAATGAGTAGACGGCTAGGGCAGACCCCGAGGTGACATCTCAGCCCTAAGGGGGTTGGACACTCTTTATTTAAATATTTAGAAATTTGAACAACCTGAATGCCCTATTAATCTCAATTAGTACATTAACATCTGTTCAGCATTTGAAAGTTTCAAAGCAGTTGCTGAGTCATTCCACAGCCAAGCCTGGCGAGTTAACAGTAATTCTCCTGGTCCATCAACAAGGAGAACCAAGGTCATGCAGATAGCTCATGGCAGAGCTGGGGTTGAAGTCTAAGTCTCCTGATTTTAAATTGGGCATTATTATAGAGCAGAAGACATGATCTCCCTTTTTGAGAGTTTTTAGTCCTCTTGAGAAAATGAGATTTCTTGTATTTCATTTCTCATTGTTTTTGGATGTGTATACGTGAATCAGTTGATCTGTATGGGTACTATAGATACTGTCTCACTTAAAAGATCTGAATTCAGAGACAGGAGAAATCCCTGTGGACTGAGAGAGTAGGAAATGGAGGTTTCCTAGAGAGGGTAGACCTTAAAGGATAATACACAAAACACATGAAAAATCTCTAACTTATAAGTCATTTGCACTATAGTGTAAAATTCATGTGGCACCCTGCCCCTCTCACTCTGCAACCTCTAATCTTTAACTACTCCATCTCTAGATGTAGGATGCAAGTAAGGATTTCTTAGTCATTCATTGAAAACCTTCTTTTTTTAAATTTAAGATTTATTTATTTGTGCATACAGAGCTGGGGTACAGGCCAGAGGTGCAGGGGTGGTGAGAGGATTCACCAGGGACAGAGTGGGGAGCAGAACAGGCAGATCGATGAAGTACACTGCTGAGGGGAGCAGCGGATTGGTCAGGAGAGGTCTGACACGCCATGTGGTCACCTCCAGGGTGGGGATCGAACTCATGCTGAAGTGGCTTTAGCTTCTCAGGCTGTACTTTAACCAGCTGCGCCATCAGGGAGGGCTCTAAAGACCCTCTTTTAAGTTATTACAATATGGCACCCCTAGGCTAGTGCTGATAACAGCTCATCCCCTGGAACAGGAGTGGGGTAACCTCTAAACTTGAAGAGGTGGGAGGCAGGGATCCCCCAGGAAGCAAGTGATGGAGAAGGATCTGTAGCCTGTCAGCTTATGCTCTCGACTTACTTCTCTTTATTTAAGTGACTGACCTGCTTTCCCGGGGAGCAGTGTCCAGAGCTCAGATAGGAATGAAGCTCAGCTGCTGGAGATGGGACTTTTGTGGTGGTGGGGGTACAATCCAGGGACCTGGGATTTGGGCCTCAGCAAAGGGAAGGCTGGCATTGGGACAGAGGGGAAACAGGGGCTCATCCACCGGGAAGACAGAAGAGGAGCTCTTGAGCAGAGACTCGAAAACCAAAGAAGATCAAGAGGTGCAGCAGAATCAAGGGGAGGCCAAACCTGTTGGAGACTTGGAAAGGACTGGTGAGGTCACGGGTCAGGTCGAACAATTAGCAAATGACTTATGTTTACATTTTTTTAGCTCAGCCTATTAGTTGAATGCATGACTTGAAATGTATGTCACTTTATTGGGAAAATGAAAAGTAGAATAGGCTGTAGTGAAAATGATGTAGGAAATCCTCACTGGAGGCTGTTAGCTCTTCTCTCTGCTATCTGTAGGTGCAAGTAGCAGACAGGGCAATTGTGCCTGCATTCTTTCAACAAACAAACAAACCCAGCAGTCTCCTGCTCCCTCCCTCTCTGCTTCTCAGATGCATCTTAGACTTTTTACCTGCTTCTCCTATTTACCTCTGTATTTCTAAATAACAGGCTTTCTCAGAACTCCTTGATTATTTGCTTTTACACATTATCCATGAATTCTTCTACTTAGGGTTCAACTTTGACCCACACATAAGTGTGCATACACTTATAGGGCTGTCCCTTTCCCCATTCCCCTCATAATTTGTCACAATTTTTGGTAAAATTCATTATTCAGCTCTTTATGATCACGACTCTGCCAATAGTGTTCACAGATAAACCATACGAAACAATAGAATTGTTTTCTTGCATAATTTTGTGAGGTTTTGGGGCAACGATTTGGCAATTATTAAATTGATTCTTGTGTTTATTTTTTTAGCTTTCCATGTACCTGTCATTAATTCTTCCCTAAACTTTCTGACCAAGCTTTAACCTTTTAACCTTTTTTTTTTTTTTTAAAGATTTATTTATTTATTCATACAGAACTGGGGTACAGGCCAGAGATGCGGAGGGTGAGAGGCTTCACCAGAGACAGAGTGGGGAACAGAACAGGCAGATCGACGAAGTACACTGCTGAGGGGAGCAGTGAGCGGGTCAGGAGAGGTCTGCCTCGCCATGTGGTCTCCTCTGGGGCAGGCGGGAATCGAACTCATGCGGAAGCGGCTTTAGATTCTCAGTGCTGCACCAGGGAGGGCCACTTTAACCTTTTTCTTATCGCAACTTAGATAGTGTTTAATTTCTTGAACCATAAGTCCTGGAACTCCTCCATCTGCTTCTCAAAATGGGGTTCTCTTTGCTCTCTGGGCACACTTGTAGTTCTAGAACCTTGCTTTTCTCATCATCCATGTTGGAGTCCAAGTCCCTCTTTTTTATGGTTTACTTTAGGGATTAGGAATGAATGCAGGGCCCGTTAATAAATATTTGTGAGTTTACTGCCTAATATGCCTTCTCACAACTATTCAACTCTGTTACTGTAGCTTGAAACTACTCTGTACACCTACATGGAGGGAATTACTATGTCCCAGTAAAACTTTATTTGTAAAACAAATGGTGAACCGACTTTGACTTACAGGCCCTAGTAATCCTTTCTATGGCTTACATCTTCCTTTTTGGTGGAGTGGATCCTTTAACAGCTTTCTGAGAAAGGATGCAGATACACAGAAGACAGTTGCAAAAAAGTTGCATATCCAGAAATAACATTTTACCCTGTTTTATTGATAGTGTGGAATTTAATTCTAGGTTGGACCTATCTTTTGCTCACAGTTTCAGAGTCTTTCCTCCATTGTTTTCTAGAGGTTTGTGTTCCTTTTGAGAAGTTGGACACTTTTCTGAGATTTTGTGTACAATCACCTTTCTTTTTGTTTTTAAAAGTCTTTAGAGGTTCCATTATTTTGGGGATTCTGAATTTGCCTGGTGATCACCTTTTTTTTTTTTTTTTTTCATCTATTATCTGGGCAAACAATGGCTCGTGATTCACGGCCTTCAGTTTGAGGAAACTTTCTTGGACTACTTCTTCGATATCCTTCCCCACCCTCATTTTCTCTATTCTACTGTTCTGATATTCCTGTGAGTTGGCTGCTGAAACTCCTAAATTGATGCTATTCTTAATTTTTTCTGCTAAACCTGCATTTTTTTGTCTTTTTGTTCTTATAGTTATTTCCGTACATTTATTTTCTATTGGGAAATTTTTCTTAGCTTCCTTTTTTAATTTCATAGAGCTCTTTCTAAGTGTGTTCCTGTTTCTAAATGTATAGCTGTCTATACTGTCATGAATTTGTCCCCTATGTTACGAGGATGAGGATGTAACTGGTAATTCTTTGGACATTTTCTTTTGCGCCCCGAATTACCTGCCTTCCCGATCTTCTTTCTCCTCTTCATCCTTTCCCTCCTCCCCACCTTTCTTGTGTTCTTCTGCCACCCCTCGCCCCTGTACTCTGCTTTTCATGTTAGAGATTTCTTGACTCCCTGGACATCTGTGTTGTTGTGACTCTGTAACACTGTGGGAATGGGCAAGAGTTGTGTGGGGTTATTGGAGAAGTCCAGGCACTTAGTTGGGAGGTCCTCAAATCAGCATCTCTGACTCTGTCTTTGGCCCGTGTCTTTACTGAGCTGGGTCCCACAGTCTTTTATTGACTGAGGTGAGGTGGGTAGAAGCCGGACATCCTGGGCTTTGAGAGTTGAGTGGGACATGGAGTTGAGGCTTCACCGTTCTGATGGCTGACTTCCCTTTCACCCTTCTGCTCACCTCCCAAGAACGTCCAGGAACTCCGAAGGTTTTCTAACAGGTCTTAGCTGTGACTGCCATAATAGTACCAGATTTGGTGACTTCAACAATAGATAACTGTTTCTAACAGTTTTGGAGGCTAGGAAGTCCAAGTGACAGTTGATTCAGGTCCCAGTGAGAGCCTGCTTCCTGGTTTTAGAACGCTGACTTGTCACTGTCCTTACATGGCTGAGAGAGGGAGAGGGAGAGATAGAGAGTGGGAGAGGAGAATGAGAGACACAGAGAGCCCTCTAGTGAGCTCTCTGGCATCTCTTCCTATGAGGGCACTAATCTCTGTCATGAGAGTCCCACCCTCATGGCTGCACCTAACCGGATTAACCCCCAAAGGCCCAGTCCCCGATTACCATCACATTGGAAATTGAATATGAATTTGGGGAGCAGGACACAATTCTATCCTCAGCAGCTGGTGAGGTTTGTGACTTCATCTTCCAGATGTACAGTCTTTGCTTTGAAAGGTTCAGGGAAACCAGACTGCAGGATAGGGATGAGGTAGGATAAGGAGAAGTAGGCAAAGGGGACCAAGTAGGCAAAGGGGTCCAGTGAGTTTGGGGGGGGGGCCTTTGATCCGGAGAGAAAATATTTGAGAAGGAGGAAGCAGTGCTTCCAAAGTTGTCCCTGGAAAAGGTATCCAAGGCTCAGAAACCCTGAGAATAACTGCTTGGTTCTACTCTGCCTCCCCTCCCCCTTATTTATGGCTGAGGAAACCAAGGCCAGGAGCAGTGATTTCTAGGGAGCAGGACATTTGGGGGTGATGCGATGAAGGTCACATTTAGCCCCCTAGTTCCAAGCCCCTTCAAGTGAGCAGATTTGGGATCTGCAAGTGAGGAAGAGCTCCTAATTCTGTGTGTGAGTGAAAGGCTGAGAGACAGGCAGGAACGGAGAGAAAAGTGTCTTGGGGAGCCTCCCGAAGAGTCGGTGAGGTTCTGGCAGGGACACGGGAGACCTCCTCCAGGGAAGCACAAGGAGAGTCAGGGCCTGGTGGAAGGACCAGCTTGGAGATATTAATTGTTCTCCTTTTGGGGCTCCTGGCCACAAGTCCCCGTGCCCAGCCCGGATTAAAGTCCCATGTTGCTGCAATCCTGGGCCTCCAATGAAGCGATTTCCAACAATGCAAAACCACTAATGAGGCAATCCTGATGGAAGGCCGGGGGTCCCCCTCCCCGGACCCCCTCCTGGGTCTCAGCTTTGAAATCCCATCCAGTGGGACTGGGGGTGGGGCCCTGTGGCTCTGACTGGCTGGAAGCCCCCTCCCCACCATGCTGGTGTTCCAGGACTCGCCAAGGGTGGGGAGCCCTCGGCCCCTCCCCGACCTCCTGCTCTTGGCCCGCTGCTGCAGGGTTCACTTTCTTGGTGGGGGTTCGTCTGTTCCAAGCGTCAGATCCCACCATGGGAACCTCGCTGGCTGGGGCTGCTTTGCCAAGTTGCACAAGCATTTACCACACGCAGGCAGGCTGAGGGCAGAAGGGGGACTGGGATCCCTTCTTCACAGGAGCAGGAGGAACTGCTGTCAACATTCTCTGGTGCCTGGGCCTTGCCCTACCCAAGACAAGACTGACACCTCGGGAACCCCTTTCCACACCTGCCTGGCCATCCAGCCTAGCCCCGGGGCTGCTGGGCATTATGCAGATGAGCCCCAAGATAGCAGGGCCCTGCGAGCTGACCCAATCTCTGGTTGTTGAGGGGCCAGTGGGAAGGCACCTCACAGAGCATCTAGACAGGGCCAGTCACTGAAGGTGCTGTGCCCAGGCCTGCACTGACACCTTCTCAGCCTTGGGGGCTTTGGGGGTGGGACAGACAGAAGCCAGGCAGTGTGGGAAAGGCCCTGGTGATCCCTCTCATGACCTTCACGGGTGATACTGGAGGTGGAAGGGACATGGTGGTGCGGCCTATGATCGGGTTAAATACAAAACTTATGGGAACCCAGTTGTGATGCCACAAGAAAGGAGTCCAGCCTTTTTGCCCCCCTGGGCCATAGGGGACGGGCCTTTTGGTCAGAGGGAGAGCTGAGGCTACCTAACTAAAATGGCTAACCAGCCACCAAAATCTACCAGAGTAGTTTTCTGGCAAAGAACTTCAGAAAGGTGTCCATATATTATTGTCAGGGGTCAGGGGAGGAGCGGAGACACATTGGAGAACTTTGGTCTAGGCCAAGTGCCTGGCCAGAGCCTGGACCTGATCCAGGTCCTCAGGAAGCATGTGGCCAAGCCCTTTCCTCGCTTCCACGGGCCTTCCTGTGTGCTCTCTGTGCCCCAGAGACCTTGCTGACGTCTGCCCTGGTCACGCAGCCAAGACAGGCCCAGAGCTACTGCTGTGGTCACCTTGGCCAGCCTAGGCTTGGTCCTAGCTATGTCAGGCTTTGGCTGGCTCCGGCTGGTCGTGCCGCTCAGCAGCACAGCCCGTGGGTGGGGTGGTGGGCCGGGTGGGCCTGTGTGCGGGTGGCTCAGGAGGGGGCTCAGCACTGTGCCCGCCACAGGCTCACTCCAGTCTAGCCAAGGGCAAGCCGGCTGGGCTCTAATGAAAAGTTTGCGAGTGATAGAAAAAGGGTTATATAAATAAACAGAAGTGCTAATTTTAGTGGATTTTACCTGTTAATTTTCTCTCACGCAAGAAAGACACGAAACATGTGACTGCATTGTTTCACTCGACCAGGCCATGGTAACTTGTGAGTTTCCTTTAATATTGTCAACATTTTGAACTTGCTCCTTCCTTGTTTATTTTAAAGATTTATTTTTATTTATTTCTGCACGTAAGAACTGGGGTACAGAGGTGCGGGTGTGAGAGGATTCACCAGAAACAAAGTGGGGAGCAGAACAGGCAGATGGACTGAAATGCACTGCTGAGGGGAGCAGTGGGCGGGTCAGGAGAGGTCTGCCGCGCCATGTGGATCAGCTCCCGGGTAGGAGTTGAACTCATGCTGCAGGGGCTGCGGACAGCTTCATGGTGCTGAGACTTAACCCCTGCGCCACCAGGGAGGCCACACTTGCTTCTTCCTTTCCGTGGGGGTCTAGATGGGCTCCTGGGGAGCTGAGAGTCAGCTGGAGAAAACGGGGGGAGGCCCGCCAGAGCCGGCCTGAGCCCCACGTGCACTAGCGCTGTCTGTAGGCTGCCCTGGCCTCAGCAGGGAGACGCCTCAGGTGAGCTGCGCAGCCACGTGGGCTCTGGGGAATTGCCTTTCCCTGCAACATAAGGAATGGGGTGTCTGCCTGCACAAATAGATTTTCAGCTGGCTTCTATCTTTTCATCGTGTTCTTTCTCACTTTTGACATTGAAATGACTGTTTTCTTTTTTTCAGAATAATTCCCTAAGAGCCTTTCTATTTTCTGGTCATCAAAAGATAGCAGCAGCCCCTTCCTGTCACCCCCCACCCCAACCTCACCCTGTCTCCTTTATTTACCACACAAGGGTCTTACCTGGCACAGAAAGCAGATACCCTGGGTGGGGTGTGTGTGTGGGGGTTGGGGGGGGCAGCTGGAGGAGCAAGATCTAAAGCTCATGATGGAGCCAGGGAGGAGGCTCCAAGCCCTGGGATGTACCGCTTACCTTGTTTCCTTCCAGATCTTTCCATGGGCCTTGAGTCAGTCTGCCAAATCTTCCAGGGGAAATTTCTCTTAAAGAATCTGAGAACTTGAGGGACACCGGAGAGATCTAGGGCTGTGGAGGGTGTTGTCGAGGGGGGTGCTTACCTCCTGGGATTCACACCTAGGTCAAGCCCTCCCACCAACGCCCCTGAGTGTGATTCCCCCACCTGCTCACTCATGAAGCCATCTGTCATACTGTGGGCTCCCCCTTGGAGGTGTGGTGAGGGGCTGCAGGTGTGTGGGCTCCGGCTAACAGCTGGGAGAAACCACCTGAGTGAAGCTGAGCCCGCCCCAGGAGGGCTTTTCCACAGCCTCTGACAGCACCTAAGCCAAAGGGCCGGGATTAGCCTAGACCAGTGCTGTGGCTTCAGGAGCTGGAGGAAACAAGAGCTATTGGTTCATGCCGCTGTGTCTCGGAGAGTCCTGTATTACGCAGATACAGTCCCTAACACAAATATAGGCCCTCCGTTTCCCACCAGCCTGCCAAGGCTGCAGAGAGAAAGGAAGCTGCCGAGGTGACTATAATCTCGGCCTTTGGCTTCCTGATGCTGTGCTCTATCCATCACTCCACTGGTGGGGGGAGGTGGGAAGCACCCCCAGTCCAAGCACCCTGACTCCAATATCTTCACCCATATTGGGATCGTCATCACGAATCATGAATCTCAGTTTCTTCATCTGTACAATGAAGTGAATAGCAAGTCAGTAGAAGGATGGTAAATGCTGTGTGGAAAACACCTAACGCCCAGTCCATAGTATGTGCTCCTCAAGCCACGCGCTGCATGAGCCTCGTGAAGATGCATACGTGACGGTGTCCTCAGAGCGAGTGCGTGGTGGGCCAGACCACAGGCTCATGTAGGGCACTTGCTCTGTGATGCTCCCACAGGACCGCCTACCGGTGCATTTCTCAGAATGAGGCCCTGTATCCAGGTGCTGGACAGAGAAGGCTGTCTTGATGACCAGAATCTTTTGGCTCTCCGAAGAGCTGGCCAGGGGTGTTCCTAAAAGTGCACCTATCAGAAGCCACGCACGGCGCAGTGTTGACAGAGTGACAGAGCTCTTCCTGGCACGTGGAATTGTTGGTTGGCGACTTCTCATTCTTGCCAGGTGAGCACCCTGGGCAGTGACTGCATTGCTTCAAGGTAAAGGGAGAGCTTGCAGACTTGGCAGCTGTCTGAGGCCAGGTTTTTATAACCCCACCCCCATACTCTTTCTTTTATAATCTTCTTCATACTTAATTTGAAAGCAATTGTTTTTGGAGGCTTAACCTTGTTTGGCTCTTTCCAAAACATTCAGTTAATTAATTTTTAACATTAACTGAAAAATGAACCGTCCATTTTTTTTGTTGGTTTCATTGCGTTTCTTTATTTCTTGTTTTGTTTCCTAAGCTTTCGCAATTTTCCTAGTATTTAGTTGACATTCATGATGACCAAATACTAACAGGTGTGGTGAACCCACAATTGCATGCGGGAAGGTGGAGACTCCGTGATGGGGCGGAGGTCCATGGGCATGTTAGCCTCACCCCTCACATTCAGCGTGCCACCTGTCACCCAGATGCCACAAGAGCCAAGCGATCACCAGCTCATCCAGGACCGGGTCTCTGGAGCTCTGCAGGAGAATCCATTGTGCTGGTAACTTCCCAACAAGGCCGAGTGAGGGTTGCTTTCCAGCTGCCAAACTGAGGGACTCAACTAGCTTCACCCGCTTAAGGGACCAAGGCACTAGCCCTGTGTGTATTTAATTTGACCTGTTTTTGGTTTTTTATAAAAAAGCTTACAGTAGTGCAATGTCACCTTTTTGAAACTGTAGTAGCCCCTTCAGTCTACTGTAACAGACAGCACAAGTTTGGGGACTTACAAACAACAGAAAGGCGTTTCTCACAGTTCTGGAGGCTGGAAGGCTCAGACCAGCGTGGCCGGCGTCGGTGAGAGCGACTCCTTTGTGTCTGCACCAGGCAGGAGCCAAGAACTAGCTCTCTGCAGCCCTTGTTAGAAGGCCACTGATCCCACTCATGACACCCCCACCCTCGTGACTTAAGTCCTGAGGTCCCAACTCCTAACACCATACCTTGGACATTAAGTCTTTGACATGAATTTTGGGGGAACACAGATACCGAGGATCTAGCATTAAGATTCTATAGTTAAGATTCACCCATATTTCTCTGTGTTGCTCTGGCTCATCTAGTTTTTAAATTTTGTTCTAATTGTTTATTTTGAAATAATTTTTGCCTTACAGAAAAGTGGCCCAAAGTGTATGGAAAGCCCACATGTCCCCGCCCCGTTTCCCCTGACACTAACATCTCATACAATCACACGACTACAGGCGAAACTCAGAAATGAACGCTGGGAGCTAGCTGTGCCTGAACTGTTGTCTTCGTCTGGATTTCACCATTCTTTTACATGTATGTGCTTTTTTCTGTTCCAGAATCAAATCCTCCCGCTTTGTATTTAGTTGTTGTATTTCCTCCAGTCTGACGGCTCTTTCGGGTTCCCTTATTTAGAGGATGGTAGAGTGTTGCTTCTCTCTGCGTTCACCACGTTGATTCGGCAGTGAGCATTTGGGTTGCTACAGGTTATTTATGTCATGAGCGCTGCTATGGAAACATTTGTAGGATGTCTTGTTGGACATTTGCCTGAGGTTCCTTTGGGTGTAGACCAGCACTGAATATTCAAGATCAAAGGTTGAAATGTTGAAGATTCTGGGTCTCAGCTTGAAATGTGCCACTTTAGGAGGTAATGCCAGAGCGTTCGCACTTGGGGATTAGCAGCCTGCGACCTGTTCCCCATCTGGCTCAGTCACACTTACTGTATTTGCCAGCTGAATGGTCTGAGTACACATGGTTGCTCCCATTCTTTGAACACATGAGCTTTCCCCTGAGGAGCTCGGGTGAAGCTGTTTCCTAACCAAAGTCCTCCTTTCTGGATCTTAATTCTTACTCTTCAGATCCAGGGGTGGGGGCTGGGCGTCTTCTTCCACCATCTGGCCCATGTCTCCCGCACCCCCATAATCCGCCTAGTCCCTCGCCTTTTCTCTCTGAACTTAATAACATCAGCTGCACAAGGGCCTTGAAAACACCATTCTCCCTGTCCTTTCCCCAGCCAGGCACCATGCCTAGGACCCAGGGATGCTCAACACGTGTCTGTTAGATGAATGAGCACGTGGTTGGAGCTTGCTCATCCAGGATGCTTCCTATTGGGAGTCCCCCTGGCCCCACAGCCAGTAAAAGTAAAAGCTTCATCTGGTTTGCAAACCCCAGCCTCCTGTTTTCACCAGGAATAATTCGCTGCAAACCTTGCCAGCAAAGAGCAGACCATTTGGGATGCATAAAACAAAATGGAATCATGTGCAAGATCTTTGGGGTGGGCTGTGCTGCTCGTCCATGTCTGGGAGGCCAAGGGGGCTTGAGACAAGGTGGGAGAGGAGCTGGGTGGGCGAAAGAGAGGAGGTGAGTGAGAAACGCCTTTGTCTCTGGGCTCACCTTTGCTTGGTTTAAGAAATGGGGGCGGGGCAGAAGTGAGGGAGCACAGGGACCACAGATGGTCTAGGATCCCTCCCCTCCAGTGGGAACTGCAGCTGATGATGGGTGGTCTCTGGCCAGGTGGACTTGAACCCCAGCAACTCATGATGGGAGGGTGACTTGGGGTTCTGGGGGGATTTGCAGGATTCCATCAGGATTGCTTGCTGAAATTTTATTAAAAAAATCATTGTACAGTTCACTTTCTGATTGTAAATAAAATATGAACATAGTGTAGAAAAGGTGGAGAAGTCAAAGAAAACAGTGAAATCCTTAAGTGCCCTCCCATCACCCATATATCTCACTAATCCAAGCCGCCATGTTTCCTTCTGGCTTTTCTCCTGGTTCCTGTGCACGGCAGAGGCTGGAGAGCAGAGTGGTAAAGAATAGCAGCTTTGTAGACTGACAACCATAAGTTAAATTCTGGTCCTTCTTGCAGCCTTGACGGTAAATTCCTTAACTCTTCTTAACCTGTCTGCCAGTCTGTGCCCCCTGACGGTAGCCCATTGGGATTCACCCATCTGAAGCGATGTGGAGCTGGGCATTAGTCCGCTTCATAGAGTGGCTGTGAGGAGGCTGTAAATTAATGGACAGGAAGCTCCTAGCCTGAGCAAGCATTGAGTCAACTCTAGCCACTACAGTGTCAAACTCATTCAATCACCCAGAAAATATTTATCGAGCACCTACTGTGTGCAGTGTTCAGCACTGTTGGAACAATGAGGCAGAATGAGTGACATGCACAAAGCAAGCTCGCTGCCTGCCCTGGGGAAATCCGCAGGGTGGGGGCCCACTTGTGCAAGTAATCTGCTGATGAATATCCAACCCCAAGTTGCAGTGAACTTTATAAGCATAAAGAACAGGGTGTTCTGAGGCAGTTACACTTCAGCACTGGCCTGCAGGATGATGAATAGGATACAGCATGGGGGTGGGGGCGGGAAGCAGGAGCTAGAACGGTCCATTGAGTTGCTGACGGTTGGTCTTTGAGGTGGTCCGGAGCCGAGCGAGGCAATGAGCTACATTAGTTAGGCAGCGGGGTGGCTGGGTCCATGGATGTGGGTCTTTGTCAGTGCCCTTGCAGATTTCTAATGCAATTTACATATTAATTATAGACAAACATGTCTAAAAGGGATTAGATGTGGCCAGGATTCCATACCCTAATCTCCCTCACTTAGCATGGATGCTAATGCCTCTAAAAACGACTTGGAAATGTCGTTTTTAACGACTGCCTACTACTCCATGGTGAATGCGTAATGATGCATCTTGTGAAGACACCTCTGCTTGTTGGAGGTTGGGTTTTTCCATCTGGAGGACAGTTAGTGTCTGTTCTTTAAGCTTGTGGCAATCTTCCAGGGGGGTCACACCTCTAGGGACTGTCGCACTATGGCACAGGGGCCCCCTATTAGACTGGAGGGGAGGGGAGAACAGAACTACCTCCCTGCCTGTGGCCGGCTCAGCCAGGCTAGCCTCTGATGTCATGGAAAGTTGGCCGGCAGCTGCTGGCTCTCACCGGCGCTGGCTGTACCAGGCTGGCATCCGCCCCTTGACCACAGCTTGGAGCCCAAACCCTCTACCAGGACATGAAGGGCCCGGGAAGGCCTTCTGGGGCCTCATTGCTCCATCCTCTGCTTTCTCATTTCATCCCTTTGTTCTGTCCCCACAAGCCCGCCCCCACCCCCCTGCCTTAACCCCCAAGGGATGGGTGAGCTGGGGAGGGGTCTCTGGCCTGTTATTAATTATTTCCAAATGCCACTTGTGACTGGGCAGGTCAGGATAGACACCAGCTCCTTTCCCACTGTCCTGGGCTCGTTGTGCAGGAAGCACAGGGTGGGGTGGGAGCTAGGGAGCAGGGTTGGGGGGCGGTTAGTGAGTAAAGGGGAGTTTTCCTTGGAGAGTTCAGTCTTTCGAGGACATTTCTGGTTGACATGGGCCTGGGGTGGGCCTGTGGGAGGGTCCCTCACCAGGAGAAATGCATGGGGCACTCAATTCAAGTTCTCTTTCATCCCCTAGTGCCAGCCTGGGAATTTGGGGGCCACAGGGACCCTCTGGATCTGGAATAAGTAGGAGGTGATAGGAGGAAAGAGTGAAACCACCTGCAGACCCAAGAGCATAGACCGTCAGAGCTGGGGGACACTTGGGGGTCACTGGATTCAGGTAATGCATTTTGGGACAATCTGATGAGCTTGTGATTTATCAGGGAGGACGTTCGTTTTCTCTGCTCGTTTAGGTCCCTATGACTGGAAAATAAACTAGTATGAGAGGTTAGCAAGAGAAAGGACATGCTTGAATTATGAACATATGGAGGCCTAGACATAGAATAGCACTCTGGCGAGCTTCTAGAGCCTCTAACAGAGCCATCAACATAAAAAGGATAAAAAAAGAACAAAGAACTTTGTAAGTTAAAGAAAAAGGACCTTTGCAGGATTATTTACACAAGCACTGGAAACAGAGCTTGTCATCCCTGGTCTGGGGTGATAGGCTGGAAGGCACCCCCACCTCCTGGACCACCTCAGAGAAAATTTATTGCTGGTTTTTTAGGGAGCTGGGTCATTAGGCAAATACATCACTTAAATTTTCTGTCAACTCAAAATAACCAGCCTGCCATTTAGGCCATCCTGGGGTCGCCTGGCTTTGGGCACACCAGTTCTTGTTTCCCAAGCTCATCCCCACCCCCACACACTCCAGACCCTTAATAGGGTTTAGATGAACCCCAACCCCCTAAAGTCTTTCCCAGACCCCTTATTGTCTAGCCTCCTCATTTCACAGTTGGTGAGAAAGATGCCCCGGGGGGGGGGGGCGTCCAAGGACCCGCCAAGTCCCAAGGGGTTGTGAGAAAGCTCCCCTCCCCCTCTCTCCCCTCCCCCCTCTGGCTCCCCCTCTTCCTCCTCTCTCCCCCTCCTTTCCCCTCCCCCTCCTCCTCCACCCTCTTCCTCTTCCCCTTTCCCTTTCCTTCCTCACCCTCTTCTACCTTCTCCCCCTGCTCCTCTTCCTCTTCCTCCCCTCTTCTTCCTTCTTCTTCTCCCCATCCTCCTCCTCTTCCTTCTCCCCACTTTCCCTTTGCACCCCCTCTTGCAGTCTTCCTGGGTTTGCCATTGACCACATTGTGACCTGGTCAAGATACGGAATCTCTCTGGACTTCAATTTCCTCTGTAAATAGGGAGTAAACAATACTCACCCCCCTGAGCAAATGTGACCGTGAAAACCCCACTCAGGTGCTGGGCTAACCACGAACTAGTTTGGTCCGCCGAGATCCTGGAGTCTCAGAGAAGGGAAAGGCTTTGCCCAAGGTCCCGACATGGGGCAGATGGCACATGCTGGGTCCTCCCGTGGCCCAAGGTGAAGTCCCACGGGTCACTGCCTCTGTCACCGGGGGGCTGAGTGCCTCCATGGTAGCAGAAAAGCCCCCTGGCTTGGGCGACAGTTGTCCCAGGCTGTATGACTCTGGGCTTCATCTTGATGGCCGGCTGAGCATGTGCGATTCAGCAAAGACATTTTCTGATCATCTGACAGAATCATTTCCCCCGGATCAGCTGACCACAGAGACAGCAGAGAGGCAATGATCTGACAGTTCCTTGAGTATGGTATGGGGGAGCAGAAGGGAGCACGGCCAAGGATCTGCCCTGGTGACCAACAGGTATACTAAGTGACCTTGAATTTAACCTGCAGCAGGTGGGCCCGCCCTGGTGAGGAAACACCTTGGGGTGAGAATGAAGTGCCTGGGAACAGCTGTGGAGCACCCAGAGGGAAGAGGCAGTGTGAGAGAGACGTCTAGAACTTGGGGTCTCCCACCCCTCAATACAGCTATTCTAGCTACAAGCTTCGTGCGGGCAGGGATTGAGTCTGACTTGCCCCTGCATCCCTGCAATTAGTAGGTGCTTGACTACTATTTGTTGAATGAATGACCCCTTCAGACTGCCGTAGCCCAGACCCTGCAGCCTGAGAAACTTGTCAGCCTTGAACACAGGAGGTTGGGGGTTGGGAGTACCCGTGAGCACTGGCACAGCCACCACCCTGCAACCAAACCCTCTGGTGGCCCGTGGGCATGTGGTGTGTGGAGGCATCCGCTGGGCCGCTGAATGCTTTCCCAGGCATGGCGCCCCAGGGAGTCGGGCATTGTCCTGCCCAGAAAGCTTGCACTTGGGTCATTAATAATGGTGCATTTTATTAAAGGAAAGCGGGCTTCAAAGAGCTGTGGGTTTATGGGAAGAGACTTGGATGGAAGTCATTATTTTTGCTGCCCCATCTCGCTCCTCATTCTCTGTCTCCTCTGTCTTCCATTCAGCCCACGTTTGATCTCCTGCCTGGGCTTTCTTCTGTCGGCTTGGGGTCCAGGGGGAACAGGCTATTGTGTCCATGGCGGGAGGGATGGGGAAACCCTTTGAACTGGCCTCTGGTCCGGGCAGGCAAGCCGGCAGGCATGGTGGTGTGGGTGGGATGGGAGGGCTTCTGAGAGGTGTCTGGGGGTGTGCGTTGAAGAAGTGGTGGTAGAGAAGATGCAACGGAAAGTTCTCTGCTGGGTCAGGTGAAGAAGGAGGCTCTGGTTTGCAAGGAGCTCGAGAAAGAGCCAGAACATGTTCGTTTCACCACCTCTACTAGGTCTAGTAACAATCAGAGTGGTTAATAAAGCTCAGTCTGGCCACTCACTATGGGCCAGGCTGGGGTGGGAAGAGCGCTGTGTCATTTCATCACATCCTCAGCGGCCCCCTTTTACAGAGAAGGAAACAGAGGCTTCGAAACCCATTTTAGAGGTGAGGAAGCAGAAGTCCAGAGGTGATAGAAATGCAAAGTCGCAACTAAGCATATCTGGTTCTCCGTCTGAGTCACTTGGACTCTGGTGTAAGTTCGTCTGGTTCTGGGGGGAAGACCATGCAGACATATTAGCATCTGCACAGCTCTGGGTCCTCAGGAGTGTCTACAGGGAGCCTCTCCACAGCAGACAAGGATGCAGGACAGAGAAACCCTGGTCCCAGACTGGGTTCTAGTCCTCATATCTCTTCCATGGAATGTAGTTGTTGGAAAAGATCACTTAAAAGACAAGACTGTGCCCCCTGGGAGAGTGAGCCAGAGACGGCGGACAAGCTTGGGACAGAGAGAAGGAGGGAGACTTAGAGAGGGGTGAAAACACAGAGGGTGGGTGAGGGCGAACTTGTGCAGCAAGATGTGAGCTAGAGAGACAGAGTCAGAGAGGAACGGAGGGCATAAAGAGACAGAGGTGGAACAGGCGGGAAGAACGGGGAGTCCAAGGTGAGCGAGAGCTGGGAGATGGGTAAGGAGTAAGAGTGGACCTGCCCTGAGTGCCCTGACTGGGTTGGGCCAAGCCCTGCAGTAACTGCAGCCCAGAGCCAGCAGCTGAAAATCGAACCCCAGAACCCCATCCTACTGGTGTTATGCCCAGAGAGTCACCAGGGTGAGGGCCTGGAAGGGGATTCAATGATGTGAGGCCCCAGAAGGTGCTGGATAGGGAGAGAGAAGCCTGCGGTTCTTTTGGTTAAACCAAAATTATGATTGTCCAGCTCAATTTCAGGAGCGAGCGAGATCCCCCAGAGCAGGCCTCGTGCTCTTTCTGTGTTTTATGGGAGCTGGAACGTTGTGGGTGTTAAGCAAACACAGTCTCTCAAGTTCAATCACGGAGGGAAGTTGGATGGGAGTGATTAAACAGAGCAGCTCTCACAGCTGGAAAAATAAACCCATGGGCTGAAGCGTCACCCAGCCACGTGGGCTGGGCCCCTAATCCAAGATGGCAGGGGGCCCTCTGGTCTGTAATAAGGGGAGCCCTGGGGTGACCACGGACACTTGAAATCTCAAGGTTTCTCATTGACAGAACCAGACGGGCTCTTGGAAACGAGTGAAGTAGTTGTCTTTTATGGAGCACTGATTAGTGGTCAGCCTTGATGTTGCCTTCCATGTAATCGCTTCCGTCTTCAAAATAGCCTTACGAGTAGGTCCTGCTACATGACCGACTATGTCCTCTGTTTACCTGATCTCTGATCGGGTGGCCACCACTTTGTAGGTGGAAAAACTGAGCTTTTCTGATCCAGCCCGGGTCACAGCTAGCCGAGGGCGAGGCCAGGCCGCCACCCACGTCTCCCACCAGCCTGGCGGCTGCCGTCTAGCCAAGTGTAATGCTGTCGTGCAGATGCTCCCACCTTGTTCCCAGCAAGCTGTCGGCTTGGGCCCGGGGATGGAACAGGCAGGATGCATCGTAGGGTGTGTCCATCACAAGGGTCAGTCCTTGAGCACTTCTGGAGTTTGGGCCCGGGCCGGGGGCAGCACTGAAGACCTTCAAGGCACCCTGTAAGTCAGCAGCACTGACCTTCAAGGCACTGAGGCCGTGGCGAGCTGGAATCCAAAGGCCCTAGGAGGGAGGGGTGTCAGTTCCCTGCTGAAGGTTCTCAGTGCCTAGTTTGGTGTGGCTGGTGTTCTCCGCTCCCGCCCAGGAAGGCCTCCTCTGAAGTTCTTAGGTTGTCTGGGACCAAGAGGAGAAGCACAAGTGTCTAGGTCAGGGTTTTGGGCTCTGAAGCCTGACATGCCCCATACCTGTGTAAATAGTGGTTTTCTGCACCTCAATGTTCTATGATCTCTGTATGTTCTATGCTCCCCAGGCATTCGCCAAACATGAAGGAGGGAAAGCCTAGAAGTGTTGGTGAATTCTGGCCCCTGATTTTGTTAGCTGTGCTGTCTTTGGGTCCTGTTGCTTCTGCAGCTCTGCCCTCTTGCTCCTCATGGCCCTCACCCCCAGCTTTTTCCTGCATCCTCCATCCTTCTGGGCTTATTGGGGTACCTGCTCTCGAGGTCCCTCAGTCATTCATTGATTCCTGTGTTACATATTTACTCAACACTTATGAATATGACAGAAGCTAAGTGCAAGGAATAGTGAGCAAAGCAACTCCCCACTTTCTTGAAGGATAGACACAGGTACAAATAATTACATAATAAATTGCCAGGTGGCGAGAAGTGTGATAAAGAAAATGAAGCAGGGCAAGAGCTTGGAGAGCAAGGTTGTTGCTGTATCCAGGTGGTCTCTGATAAAATAGCAGCTGGTTATAGCCCTGTGGGCTTCTGGAATGAGTGTTCCAGGGAGCGGTAACAGCATGTGCAAAGGTCCTGAGGCAGAATTGTGCCTAATGCATTTGGTTAGCAAAAAGAGGGAACATGGCTTTAGTAGATTAAGAGAGGGGGAGAGTGGTGAGGAAGGAAAGCTGAGATTATAGTTTATGTAGAGTCCACCTCCCTCTATTTTTGAAATGTCACTCCATCTTCTCAACAGGAAATATATCTGGTGAGTAAGCTTTGTGAACGTGGACAAAGACTTGAATTATTTTAGCTGCTGTTCTTTTGTGAATCTGAAAGGTCAGGGGAAAGATATAATAAGTGTACTAGTAAAGGCAAAAAATAGTTATAGGTTGCTCTACAGATTGAGTGGGTGACCACAGGGTGCTGCTGGAGTGATAGCAAGAGGGATTTACTCATCTAAAATAGATGACATCTCTGAGAAGGGATATGTCACAAAGCCAATTCTCAAACAGAAGCTGGAAATTGAACGTTGAGGAAAGGAATGCTTAAATAAGATAGGCTTACAAACCATTAGGCCTGGCACACACAAAATCAATAGTGGTTGTAGATTTTATTGGATTCAAGGTCAGGGAGGTGACTTTGAGTAAGGAAGCCTCAAGGTCAATGGCGGCTGGTCACCACAGGCCTTGCATGTTGCGTTAAGGAAATTGACTTCAGCCTGCTAGCAAGAACGTCTGCGATGATTTCTATTATTGGATTAGCACCCTGACTGCTGTCGGGAGAGGACTGGGCTCCCCAGGGAGGACAGCAGTGATGTTTGTGGCCAGCAGATGATGGTTCTGATTGTCATGATGTCCCTTTCTTCTCCTGCGGTCTTCTGCTTCACCCAGTTGCAGTCCTCCGAGTCCAGGAGGAGTGAGAATGTAACATCCATGCAGATCACTCCGAGAGGAGCAACACTTTACGGTTTGCAGAGTGCTTCCCTTTCTCTTTGCCTGCTTGCGAACCAGCAGGCCTCGGAGGGGAGGTGGCTAATGCTCTCTTTCCCTCACCCTGTCTGTTTTCCAACTGAGAAACCGAGTCCCAGACTAGCTGAGGGATTCACCAAGTGCTCACAGGTCAGAGGGGTCCAGGAGGCCCAGAAGAGCATCTTCTCTTGCCCAGTTTGGTGTTGGGGAGGAGCTGTGAATGAAGAGATGGCTCTAAAAGGGAGACACCCGCGTGGTTAACCAAGCCATGTCAGGCACATCCTGGTGCCAACCCAGTTACCCATCAGAAAACCCCCACAGTATGACGAGAACATTCCTCTCCCTGGGTTACACCAGCCTCAATCAAGACAGAGAGGAAACCGAGAGGGTTTATGAGCTGACGGGACAAGAGACACAGGCTCATAAACCCACTCTTCTTGGTCTCCTGGAAGGCTGAGTTCGTCAGAGTCTGTCTTCCTGCATTTTTCTTCACTAGTCTTTTGACCATTAATCTACTGACTTTGTCAAGGTTCTCAGGCTCTTCCATGACCTCATGCCCTTCCTTAGCATCTCTCCTGCCCCTTCTAGGGACTTCACTAGACCAAGATATTTGTGTACTTACTCATTTCTTTATTCCTTCATCCATCCATCCATTCATCCATCCCGCCCTACCTCCCTCCCTCCCTCCATCCATCCATCCACCCATCTTCCCATCCATCTGTCCACCCATCCACCCACCTTCCCATCCATCTGTCCACCCGTCCACCCATCTACCTACCTTCCCATGTATCTGTCCACCCATCCACCCATCCACCCACCTTCCCATCCATCTGTCCACTCATCCACCCATCCACTCACCCACCCATCCACCCATCCATCCATCCATCCATCCATCCATCCATCCATCCATCCATCCATCCTCCATTCATCCATCCACCCATCCATCCATCCACCCACCACCCACTCTTAGAGTTACTACTGTGTTCTAGGAATTATAGGGTTGCACAAGGGGTGACCCTGCCCTGACATTTCCTAAAGGCTGTGATATGTCTGACTGCATGGATTGAGAAGCAAGCATGAGGGAGGTGTTGGTGGAGATGGTGACAATGATGATGTGAGCAGAAATCCGGGACACTCCACTTCCAGCTCAGCCTCTTCAGAAAGTGCCGGGATTCACATAGCAGGAACTTGTTTCAGAGGGCCAGTGGGAGATGTGTAACTTCTGGACTGACCATGATGCTCTGGGCTTCTTCCCTGGGCTGGCAACATTTTTTTCTCAGGGAGAAGACGTGGATTTAGAGAAGCCTCAGTATCTCAGAAAAGGTAGGAGAGGCCTTTGGATATGCTTTCCAGCCAGGCTTCTGTCTCAACAGCCCTGTCTCTCCACCCACCCTAAGAAAGTTCCTTCCAGAGCGCAACTCTGACTGTGTTCTCCTGCTCAACAGATTTCTGTGGTTCCCCAGTGTCTTTAGGATGAAGTTTAAGATCTTTTGCTTTGTCCTGTAATCTTTCCAGTGTCCTATTCCACTGCATTCTTCCTGCAACACTGTCCCAGTTTCACTCTTCCTGTGCAAGTGGGTATGCTGGTCAACCAACTCTACAGAAAAAGGATATCAAAACAACCCTGGTTGATAGCATCTGCCAGTTTCTGTGGTGTGAATACTCCCACTGTATCCAACACCAAACTACCAGCATGGCATCACTGAACGCAGAGTTGAGAAGAGATGCAAAGGACAGGGTCCTGCAAGTCTTCCCACTTCCCCACCCGAGGCAGAGCCATGCCCAAATGCTGCACTCCCAGCTTCCCTTGGTAACTGCGTGACTTGGGCAAGCTATTAAGCAATCATCTTCAACCTCGGTTTTCCCTTCTTAAAAATGGGTTGTGGGATACACTCTCCTTTAGAGGATCATTAGAACAACAAGATGAGAGGATGCATCACAGTGCTTAGCACACTGCCAGACACCTGCTAGGTCTTAAAGCACATTACCAAGCATCTCTGCCTATGACATTCTCATTTTTTTTTTAAGATTTATTTATTTATTCATACAGAACTGGGGTACAGGCCAGAGATGCGGAGGGTGAGAGGATTCACCAGAGACAGAGTGGGGAGCAGAACAGGCAGATGGACAAAGTTCACTGCTGAGGGGAACAGTGGGCGGGTCAGGAGAGGTCTGCCGCGCCATGTGGATCTCCTCCGGGGCAGGCAGGGATCGAACTCATGCGGAAGTGGCTTTAGCTTCTCAGTGCTGCGCTTTAACCTGCTGCACCACCAGGGAGGGCCCTACATTCTCATCCTTCATCCTCGCCTCAAAGCGACCTCCACCCGGGAGGCTTCTGTCATTTCTGCATTGAACTAAGTCACTGGTTTTCTACAATAAAGCACGTTGCTCACACCTTTCTTCACCACTAATGCCATTTTACCTTATAACACAATTATTGGGTCCAGAGCCCCACTGGATGGTCCACCCCTGAGTTCTGGCTCTACCTTCTGTGTCTTTAGAGTCTGGCATGATAGGTATCTGTAATACCAGCAGGGCACTGAGCAGGTTCTCTATCGATTCAAGTCCAGAGTCCTCTGTGCTTTTTTTGAGGCTTTAATGGATCTTTCTATGCCAGCTGTCGTGAGGAAACCAGACACAGGGCAGGCAGGGGCCGGGGGGGTGGGCAGGTGGGCAGGCTAGGCAGTGCTGCGTCCTAACCCGTTGTGCCCCCAGAGAGGGCCCCTGTCATCGTTCTTATCTGAGTGACTCCGTCCCTACAGCCTCCTCCTCCAGGCCCAGGTGTGCCCACTTCGCGCACCCACACCACACTCAAGGTACCCACCGTCAGGCACGTGGGCCCTGAGCCCACGTGCCCAAGCGCCTCCAGTACTCAAGGCCACAGGTGATAGCCACAGAGGCCGGCAGCACAAAAGCCTGACCAGTCTCGTTTACCCTCCAGGGCCCAAATCCAGCTTGCAGAAGACTGGTGAGCTTGTGCATCAAGCAGGCATGCGCGTTTGGGAGTGGAGGAGTGAGAGGCAGGAAGTGACTGCTGGGCCCCTGCGTGGACTCAAGGCAGGTGCGTCCTCCATCCTCATGGCTGAGAGGGCCACGGCCACCAGCTCTGGGAAGAAGCCAGCTCCCAGGCAAGGGCAAAGCAGGCGGCTGGACAGGTTATTACAGAGAAGCCATGCAGGGCCCAGACCCAACGGAAAAACAAACCCACATTGTGCCAGACGTGCCTGCTTCCAGGCTGGGTGAGTTAATAAAGTGGCTCTGAGGTGGTTTGGAGCCCTGTGGAGGGGCTGGGGAGGAATTTTCTCATTTCTCGTAAAACCTTAATCAGTATTAGTCACTTGGAGTGATTACGAGGGCTTAAAATAGCCACCAGCCGTGAGCTCTAAAGACTCATCTAAGGCCTTTTGCTTTGTTTCTCTGGGGAGCAGAGATGGGCCAGTGAGGGGTACACTCCAGTCTCCCGACTGGACCATGAGTGGTGGGAACCACAGAGGGCGGGCCAGGCTGGGCTGGCTGGCATGGCCAGGCCAGGCACGGGGCTGGGACATGAGGTCCCAGCAGCCCCGGGCATGGGGCTGACCACCAAAACTGGCCGAGGGGCCGTCTGCAATGCCTCCAGCCTTGGTTCATTGCGCTCGCACTTGGTTCTTCCTAACTAGCTCGAATGTCAAGCAAAGAAGCATGAATGTCACTTTTGGGGCCACAGTCGTCTTGAGCAGTGCCTTGAACAGTGCTCGGCAGGGGTCAGCGCTGGCTGGAGGGGGAGGGGACTCCGGTGTTCTCAGGGTCACCCAGCATTCTGCAGAGAGGCCTGAGAGTTCGGGCCACAGATTCCTCCCTGGGCATACCCACGCCTCCCTTCATACCCCGTTCCGCACCTGGTATATGAAAGGGTCCCGGACCAGTCGTTGACACTGTCGTCTAAACTTCAGGAAGCAGGCCACTCTCCAGGTTATTCGTGGCCGTCTCTGCTCTTATCCAGGAAGGGCAAGATTTTTTTTGCCTCTGAAAGTTCATTTTAGGCATCAGGTGGGGAAGGATGTTGTTTTAATATTATGATAGTTTATTTTTACATCATTTTGTGCATTTTTTCATCTCAGTTGTAATTCCATTGGGCTTTCCATCACCAAATCACCCCGTGTGCCATCACCACAGTCCAGTGCACTTCCCACCCCCCACCGTTTTTGATCCCACTCCCCACCCCACCCCTGGAAAATGTCTCTGGCATATGACTGTTCATCATTATTATTCCCCCACCCCCACCCCACCCCAGCCTGGTCCTTTATGCTCCTGCGATGAGTGAAACCATCCGGTATTTTTCTTTTTCTTTCTGGCTTATTTCAATAAGCATGATCAGGAAGGGACAGTTTTAGTCCAGCTCTTCTGAGGGAGTTTTAACTGTAAAAGTAAGAAAACATCTTTTGGAGTCAGGCGGCCTGGATTGAAATCGGTGCTTCCTCGCGTTCTGACCTTGGCTTTTCTCATCTGAAAAGGAACATGCTGACAGGATTTACCTCCTGGAGGTGTTGTGAGGAGCAGATGGGGCCCAGAGGTGTGTCGTGCGTGGGTACCCACTCTACAGTAGCCACTGTTATCCTTGGCTGTGGAAACTTGGTCAAGTTCCTCCCCACCCCCGAACTGCAGTGGCACCCCAGGGGTACACGCTTAGGTCAAGGGCAACCGCTCTGTGCTGTCACTGACCTGGGTCGGTCTCCCACACCGGCCACTTTTGACCGTGAGACCCTGACAAGAGTCACGTTCTCTGACCCCTGCTTCTTTTCCACAACAGGGAGAGAGTATTCGTGTCACCCATGCAGGGGTGGTCTTAGCATCTGGTGCCCAGTCTGTGCGGTCTCGGGTCGGTGCTCTGCCCCCGAGAAGAGAGGCCCAGCTTGTCTTGCTTCCCGCCTCCTCACGGTCAGTCACACTGCCCGCCAGGTCTAAGCCGGGAGCAAACCCCTTGCCAGCTGAATGCCCCTTCCAGCTCCCTCCCTGCCTGGCGTTCCCATTCCTTAATAAATCCTCTTCCAAAGGCAGGTCCACATCTTAGTGGCGCAGACTCTGGGCGTTTGAACCAGGGGTGGGAGAAGCAATACCCCCAGCAGCTGGCACAGACACCCCTTGGGGGCTCCTCCTTGGACCTGAGGCCCCCTGGCCTCCACTCACAGGTGCTTCGGCCACGCTGGCCGTTCCACGGCCTGCTGGACCCCATGGCCTCAGGGCATGTAATTCCCTTTGCTTCCAACACTCTTCCTGCTGTCTGTTTGATTAAAGTCTACTTCCCCTTCCGGTCCCCCTTTGGTGACACTTTCTTTTCTCTTTTTTTTACTCATATAGAACTGGGGTACAAACCAGAGGTGCAGGGGCAGTGAGAGGATTCACCAGAGACAGAGTGGGGAGCAGAACAGGCAGATTGGCAAAGTACACTGCTGAGGGGAGCAGATTTTGAAATAAACACATCACCTGCATTCATTCAACAAACATTTCTTGAATGTCTATCCTGGAAATATTGAATTATTACCTTAATGAAAGATTAAATTAATTAGAAAACTGCTGTGTTTCAGCTATGTAGAATTCTGTGTCCTGCTCTTTGCAGGGGCTGGGCGGGAGGCTGAGAGTTCAGGAGTCAGACTGACACAGAGAGACATGGAGAGAGTTGGAAAAACACTTCACTGGAAGGATGTTCTAAGTGTCAGGGGATCAGGGTGGGAAGGTTGCACAGTGGTGTGAACACAGGCTGGGGTGAGCCTGGGACGGCTTTATGGGGCGGGTCCGTCTGAGTCTTGACTGATGCAAAGGAGTTGAAGCTGTCCCAGGCATATGCAAAGGCACTGAGGTAGCCCAGAGCAAGGTGCGTTTGTGTACAGAGAATATCTGGCATGATGGAACCTAGGGTATGTTGAGCGGGGGGATGGGAGAGAAGACAGGAGGATGAGTGACCCCAATGCTTGCGTTTTATCCTTTAGGCCTGTGGCTCTGAACAGGGGCCATCTTGCCTTTCTCCTATCAATCCTGAGAACATTTGGTGATGTCTGGAAATTGTTTTGATTTTTGATTTTCATTACGACAGTACTATCAGTATCTAGCACATAGACGCAGGAGGTGCTACAACCCCCCCACCACACACACACAGTTTACAGGACAGCCCCCCAGCAGACACTACCCAGCCCCAAAGCGCAAGAGTACTGAGGTCAAAAAGCCTGCTCCAGGCCAAGGGGTTCTATTAGAATGATGTAAAACGTTTGAAAATTGTTATTTTCAGAGGATACAATTGTGTTTAGAGACATTTACAAGCCAAGCCTCTACCTTTCCTGGCAATAGTATGGCCCTCAAGCCCACCTGGGCGTCAGGGTGGCGGCTGCTGACTTGGCGGACGGGACTGTCCTGACCACTCACGGGTCAGCCAGAGCTTCCAATCCATGGCGCGTCAGGGGCCCACCGGGCACGAGGAACCCCTGCTGGGAAGCATGTTCTTTTCCCTGCTCTCCCTCTGGCTGGACAGGTGCCAGAGGTCACTCATGTGGTCAGGAAACAGGCTGAGGGGGTACTCTACTGCACCCCAACAGGTGAGAAGGAGGCACTTGGGCTGTGGTGTCAGGCCCCCCAGGTTTATGAACCATGTGAGCTTTCTCAAGTTCTGTTTTTTTAGATTTACTTATGCACACAAGAACTGGGGTGTAGGCCAGAGGTGTAGGAAGAGTGAGAAGATTCACCAGAGACAGAGAGGGGAGCAGAACAGGCAGATGCACAGAAATCCACTGCTGAGGGGAGCAGGAGCAAGACAGGAGAGGTCTGCTGTGCCTTGTGGGCCAGCTCCCTGACCAGGGATCGAACTCGTGCTGCAGTGGCTGCAGATGGCTTCGTAGTGCTGAGATTTACCCCTGCACCACCAGGGAAGCCCACTTTTGCAGGTTCTTTAACCGCTCATACCTCACCTTGCCCCGTGGTAAACCATGCTGACATGGCTGGGACAGTTATAAGCATGAAATGACGAGGTGAAGACCAGAACAGGGAAAGCTCCTGGTCGATGTTAAGTTGACCTGTCTGCCTGTCCTGTCACCTGCCACCTGCTCACAGTGTGCCTTTAAGTAAACCACTTAGTTGTCCAGAACTCAGTTTCCTCATTTGCAAATCAAGGATATTTCAGTACCCAGTACCACACACTTTAAGAAGTCCAGCCCCGTGCCTGGCACAGCGGGCATGCTTGACATCACCGCTGTGGCTCTGTCTGTGGTGGGAGTGCTGAGGACCCTAGGCCCTCGCACAGGAATGCTCTGGGTCAGTAAGTCCTTCCACCCTGCCTGGTCAGGCCCAGCCCCTGGGGAAGCCATGCGCCCTGCTGGGGCCTTTCTGGCCGGTAGCTGGCACCCTCTGCTTGGGTTTCTGGCGAGAGGGCAGACACCTGGGTCAGGGAGGGCCTGGAGCAAGTCCGCTCTTCTGCTCTCAGTCTCTGCAGCTCCCCCTTCCCTTCCTTGGCTGCCCATTCCATCCCTATTAGCTTCCTGGCTGCCCAGCTCTTCCTCTTCGCCTTTGAAATCCCTGCCTGGCCCGGTCCCTGCAGACACGCACAAAGGCTCTTTGGATCCCAGCGGCAGCCCCAGGCCAGCTCGGTAATTCAATTACTGCGGCAGCAGCGAGAGGGCTTTCTCCTTTCTTTCCCCCTCTTCCTCTCCCTTCCTTTTTGCTTTCTCTCTTTCTTTTTTAGATCAAAACCAAAAAGACCGACATTGTGACCCTTAGAAGATGCTGCAACTGAAAATTCCCTCCTCGGCCGCAGCCCCCACGCATGAAATGCCAAACATTTTCTCCCCTCGGAACACGTGTGTGTACATCTGATGTGTGTTCTTTGTTTCCTCCTCATGCCTTCCCTCTGATGCTGGGAACCGTGAACGTTCCCTCCCGGAGACATGGTGACCATCCCCTTCACCTGCCCAGTCCTGCCCGGGGGGCCTTCGGCTAGACCCTGGAGGAGAGGCCGTCTCCAGTAAGACGGTGCCCTGCTTCTGAGATTGAGTTTTTCTTTGCAGACTTCAGTGTGACATCTACGGATGGGGTCATTAGCTGGGAGGATGGGGGACAGGCAGCGGACTGGGGGCCCGGCTGGCCTGTCTGTGCTGATTGCTGGGGGCAGCTCACTGCCCTCACTGGCCTGGCTTGCCCGTAGACCAGTTCTGCCGGTTTGGTGCTCACGAGGTTCCTAGCTCCCCACTATGGTCTGGGGAGAAGTGAGTAAAATAATGTCCCCGTCCTCTAGGAGTTAGCCTGAGCTTACTCCCCCAGACACATCTGGGAGGAGAAGCTGGTCTTGGGAGCACTTTCTGGTTCTGACATGCCGAAAGTACCCAGACAGGGTCAGAACAGGCACAAAGGCTGATTAACCAGAAATGAGGTGAGGGAGGCAGATTTTCTGTTGCTTTTTAAGAGATTTTTTTTGGGGGGGGGGGCGGAGGGAAAAAGAGCCATAAGAGGCAAAGTGACTTTGAGTATTAGGTTATCCCAATTCATCTCCAATGCAAGAGGTTCAAAAAATGAGAAAGCCCCCTTGTTGGGGAGAGACAGCCCTCTCTAGAGGGCAGCATGGAGCACCCCATCCTGCCTCTGCCCCTGGGGCTGCAGGGTGAGAGTCTAAGCTTACTCCCCCAGACACATCTGGGAGGTGATCAAGTTTCCATAAGCCTCCTTTTCCAGGCTGAACTTTTCCTGTCATGTCCCAAGTGCTGATTCCTGCACGCAGGGCCCCTTGAGTCATAGAGACAAGGGGACAGAAAGCAGAAAGCGACAGGAAGCCAGGGTGACGCTGGCGAGAGTGTTGGTGGCCCAGATCTGAACACTCATGGGAGCCCTGCACACCTTACAGAAAGGAGTGTTGCTGTCTCCCAGCGGGAGAGTGCCAGAGGGCAAGGGCGCTCTGCCTTTTCCTACCTCTGTGCTTTTGCTAAGTGACCTCCCTCCCTTCTGGAATGTCCTCTCCACAGCTGTCACACTCATCCCTGTGCATTGCCACTGCCACACTTGAATACTGTCTTCTCCATGAAGCCTTCCCGGACCTTCCAGATGGCAGTTGCTTCTCCCTCCTTCAAATTCACGTTGTATTTTGCCTGGACTGATCAAGAGGAATTTGAGATATTTCTGCTCAATGTTCTTGTAGTGGGTTGTGAGCTACTGGAATGGCCCCCGTCTGTTTCACTTATATCTAAATCCTCCAAGCAACAGGGCTTAACTGCTGTTGGTAGTATGAATTGGTGAGAGACATGTAACCACAAGCAGCCCTTGTTTTAGACAAATAGATTCAGTATTACAATACTTCACGTGATTCACCTCAGTTCATTTTCATATACCTTAAAAACTGTAGACTTGTTGGATCACTTTGCAGATAAAGAGACCAAAGGCCAGAGTGGTTGGGACTTACCCCAAGGTTGCAAAGCTCATTTGCTGCAAGGGTTACTTCCCCACACCCTCACACCCCAACAGAAGCCTCTGCTTTCTACTTGGTCTCTATTCAGTGTTTGATTAAATGCCTGGTGCCCACCCCATTGGGATGATACAAAAAAGTTTCAGCCTCATATAATTACTTCAGTATATAGTAGAAAAAATATCATGACAACAGTGAACCTGTCATTTCATAAATGTCATTGAATAAAGTGAGACCAAAGGAGGGAAATGAGGATGAAAAACAGTTAAATGTGCATGAATCTAAATGAAAACTAACTAAATAGTAGGCATGAGGGACATGGTGAATGTGGTTTAGTATAGCTAGGGTTTGTGAAACACTGGCATAAGTGAGTTCATGGCTTCCAGAGGTGTTTAGAAAAACTTCAGAAGATGACAAGGAAAATAATTGCATATTAACTGGAGGGGAAAAAATGGAAAATTGACATCAACTAGGAGAGAAAAATGAAACTCCTCCTCCAGCCCACAGGGAGGCGCTGTGTCCAGCTGTGAGTCCTAGCCTAGTGGGTGCCAGCAGAACCTGAACTCAAAATGGCACTTCCTTGGTGAACCTGGCCTTAGGCTAATTCTGACGTTTGGCACAGTGGGTTATAACCCAGGTCCCCAGGGGTTCAGGGTAGACTTCAAAGGCTGCTACAAACTCCTGCTCTCACTTAGTCCTGCTGCCTCATCCCTTCATTCGCTCTTATAAGGAAGTTCACTTACATCTAACATCCATCTCCAAGGCCCTACAGCTCTCTCAGAGTCTGAGCCGTGAGCTGCTTTGCATTGGGTTACTGGAGGCAGTTCTCTCTCTCTTCCACCTGTGCTGAAATGTGGAGTATTCTTCCTTCTACAGAGAGGAAATGGACTCTTAGAGTATAGACTTGTCCAAGAGGATTGTTTTGGTTATCAGTGCAGTTCCCCAAATATTTTTTATTGAACTCTGTGGCATGGGATTGCTGGCAGATCACTCATGCCAGGTACTTGCTTTGCCAACGAAAGAAAGGTGACTGCCTCCTGCCCTCTACTGCTCGGAAATGTGGCAGCATTCCAGATGGGCAAGTCCATCAGCCTGTGTTTTAGGGGGAAGGTAGCATAGAGCAGAGCCCTCCACCAGTGCTCGTGGAAATGTAGTATGAACCAGAGGTGGGCCTTGTTTTGAGGCCCTGGGTCTTGGGGCTGTTTGTTATTGCAGCATCACCCATCCATTTCCATATTATGGGAAATCAATTGGAAAGATCAAGACAAATATTAGATGATTTCACCACCATGTGTAATATAAGGTAACACAGTAGAAAAATGGAAACAAAATAAAAATAAACTAGCAGACATTGATAACCAAACAGAGTTTACCAAAATGAAGAAGATAGAGAGTGGCTTGGAGGATCTACAATGGATTGTGGTGGGTATTTTTTTTTTAATTTTATAATAGTTTATTTTTACATATTTTGTGCATTTTTCCATCTCAGTTGCAATCCCTTTGGGTTCCTCATCACCAAATCACCCATGTGCCATCATGGTGGGTATGTTTTTTTTTATTGCTTTGGGGGAAAAAAAAGTTATAAAACCAGTGAGTTAGCAGAGTTGGAATTTGGCTCTCAGTATGCCTGGCTCTATTGCTATTGCTGTTTCTACTATTTCCATAGTTCTTAAACCTTGTTTTGAGGGCCCATGGCTTGTCCCATGGTGAGACTTGGTAATTTTAAGGTATTGATAATGCTCATGAGGGACTGCCCCCCCTGTCATTTCTGAATTTCCTGATATCAGATGAATTAGCTATAACTTCATATTCGTAAAGAGGGTTGAATGAGTCATGAGTAATATTTAAAAGATGCAATAGCAATAATAAGAGAAGATAACTGAAGTGGGTACTAGCTACAGATCACCTCTTGCACTGAGCTCTTTATCTGTACAACCACCCTCAGGAGTAGGGACCAATTTTTTATCCACTTCACAAATAAACAAAACTGAGATGTATAGCGCTTAGCTAATTTATCCAAGTTGAAACATCCCACAGTATAAAATGACTTCTTATCAGTCAAGGCAAAACTGAGAGGCATGGGTTATGTACCTTTTATGTATCTTGAAAGAAATCGTGTTGGCATTTAGTCTTGGGAGAAAGATTGCCTTCCCAAGAGGGTTAAAGCCATCCCTTCGTCTTTCTTCAGAAGGTCCACTGTGGAGTGCAGAAATCTTATAAAACTTTTTATTTTGAAATGAGTTAAAAGTTATAGGTGGCCCTCCCTGGTGGCACAGCGGGTTAAAGCACAGCACTGAGAAACTAAAGCCACTTCCGCATGAGTTCGATTCCCGCCTGCCCCGGAGGTGACCACATGGCATGGCAGACCTCTCCTGACCCGCCTGCTGCTCCCCTCAGCAGTGTACTTCGTCGATCTGCTTGTTCTGCTCCCAGCTCTGTCTATGGTGAAACCTCTCGCCGCCCCTGAGCCTCTGGACTGTACCCCAGTTCTGTGTGCACAAATAAATCTTTAAAAAAAAAGTTATAGGAGAGGTGCAGGAACTGAACCCCAGATTCTTCACAGTCACACGTGTAGACCTCTACTTCATTTGCTTTATCTGCCTTTCTCAGCGCACAGACAATTAGTTTCCCAAACCACTCGAGCATATCATTCCTCATCCAGTTCCAATTCCAGACTCATGTTTTGTTCAGTTATAATGTTTCTTTGGTCGCCTTCAGTCTGGAATGTTCCTTAGCCTCTCGTGGGCATTTTTCCAGAGCAGACCCTTTATCAGTAGAATGTTTATCGGTTTTTGGTTTGTTTAATATTCCTTTGTGCATAGAATTGGGCTGTGACATTTGACAGGACTGTTACCAGAGTGACCAACGTGTCCTTCACAGTCCATCACATCAGGATTCACGTGAATCCTGTGTAATCCATTACACTTTGATCCTCTTGATTGTAATGTTACTATTTTTTCCTTTTATAATTACTAGGTATATGTGGCAAATTACTTTGAGACTATGCTGCTGTCCTATTCATTCTCAAGCCTCCACACACTAATGTCTACTGATGATCTTTTTTTTTTTATCATTTTTAACTTGCGGTTTTGTTAAAGCTAAAAAAATTCTGTCCCAGACAATTTCTTATACAAAACCTCTGCGAACATTTGGGATAACACCTCTCATCAAAAAGACCCTTTCCAACTCACTGGGCTGATGGAGGATTCTTAATATTCCTTGTTTGCTAACTTGTCCCAGGAATGGTGGTGAGAAGGGAGGGGAGGCTATGGAAAGCTTGGAGTCCTTTCAGACATTTGGGGGTACACAATGCTTCTACTATAGTGATATAGGAATAGGCAGCAGAAGGAAGGAGAGCCAATTAATGTGTTAATTCACAAGGAGTGCCTTAACAAAATGCCGTAGACTCAGTGGCTTAAGTAATAGAAATAAATTTTCTCAGAGTTCTGGAGCTTGGAAGGCCAAATCAAGATAATGGTAATTGATTCTTGTTGCAGTCTCTCTCCTTAGCTTGCATATGGCCATCTTCTTGCTGTGTCCTTACATGGCCTTTTCTCTGCATTTCTGCACATCCCACTGACCTCCTCATTTATAAGCACACCAGTCCTATTAGGTTAGGGCCCCCCTCTTTGACTTCACTTAACCTAACTACCTCTTTAAAGGCCCTTTCTCCAAATATAGCCAAAGTAGAAGTCTGAGAAACGACATCAGAATTTGGGGAGAATTCAATTCAGTCCGTAACATCTGGTTGGGGAAAACAATCAGGAGGACTGGAGAATGTCTTAGAGGTGTGCAATTCTTGTCCACCACCATCTGCTCAGCGACCCTGTTTTAATCACCATGGGTTGAAAAACTCACAGTAAGGCAGATTATACGGTCCATTCTCTAGATGATATATTCAACTCACGTCAAGTCTAGAATTGTACAAGTCCCTCTCATCCTTTAATGCTGTTTATGTAAAGATTTTTCCATATCACTCTTGATTCAAGAATAGACATGGACAGTGGAATCCCAAGTTGTACCTGAAAGATCCCAAGTTGCATCTCTCCAAAAGATGATACATTAATCTAGGGTCTGTGCCACATGTTGCTCCCAACCCCATTTATATAGATGTGTCCAGCTGGCCAACTGATAACTATAGCAATACTAAACCTACTGGAACCAATTCTCATACTTCAGTGTGTTTCTTTTCTTACATCTAATCCTTAGTTCTCTGCACTTTGTCTATACCTTCTTGGAACAAGGATCTGTCTATAAAGAGAAACTCTTCTAGACCTAGTCACAGAGTGATTTTTGTTATTGTTGGAAAGACTCCCTTTCTTCAAGCTCTATTCTGAGAGTGCTCATCAGTGAAGTATGATGGGTATAATGGTCCTCCCCATATTCTTAGCATCTTGAGTCTACAGGGTTCCCCATGCTCCTCAGTCTCCCTGTCTCAGGGTTCAGTTTTCTCTCTTCATGGCATCAACTGTAGCTTTTGCTGGCCATTTTCCCTGCTTCTAAATTCTGTTGTTTCTCCCTATAGACTTTACTGAGTCTGACGCATGAAGACCAAAACCAACTTGGGAATAGTCCCAAGAGTTTTCTCTCTTTTCCAGACCCTCCAGGGTAGTGCCAAGTGGGAGGAGGTTGGGCACAATTCTCCGCCTTCCTGCAACTCAGCAAATTGCAATTTATGAGTTTCAGTCCACATGAAAGGGCCCCCAACTAAGTCTCTCTGGATTCATTTGGAATGTTGAATTAATTTGGAAAACTAGGGGGGGAATTTGGTTTCAGCCCAGTGAGGGATCATGACATTTTACTAAGTCCTGTCACCCCTTTGCATTTTCTTCATCTACTTAAATACCCCCTTTCAAACCAACCACAGGTAAAGTGGGGATAGTGGCAAAATTCTGTCCTATCGTGAAGGTCACTTAGTGTGGGTCTTCATTCACCCAAGACAGTGGAGCGAGCACTGGACTGGGGTGCTGGGTATATGGGTTCTAATCATGCTCTTACTGCCCACTTTCAGGTGTCCTTGTGCTCTGCATTATGTCTAGAACCCCAGGAATGGGCTTACTCATGGTGCATAGTGGCAATAGACAATCTCCTATTTCCAAGGGCCTTCTCTTGTGTACTCTTGTGCCTCAAGTCTATTCTCTGCACAGCTGTTGGAATGATCTGGAAATGCAAGCTGTATCATGCTACTCCATTATGCTTAAGCTGCACAACCCCCTTTGCTTTGAGGATAAAATCTGCAATCATCATGATGGCTTGAATCCCTGCAAGGCCAGCTCTCTGCTGACCTCTGCCACTGCTTCCTGAACCACAATCTCTCCCCCAACCACCAGATCTCTCCATTTCTGCACACCCAATCCAGCCTCACCCTGTGTGCATACACTGTTTCTTTGGTCTGGACGAGCTTCATCACTCTCTCTTTGGGGGTTTTAGTTGACACTCACTCTTCCATTAGCTCTCCTCTCAGCATTTGCTTCCTCGGGAAGCCTTCCCAGACTAAGTCAAAGCTTTCTTTTATTCACTTTCCCCAAACCAAGTTTCTCTCCTTTGTAGCAGCTACCGCAGGGGTCATTCTCCATTTGTGTGTGTGATGATTGCGTGAATGTCTCTTCCACTAGACAATGAGCTCCAGAAGGCAGGACCATGTCTGTTTGCTTTCACCATTGGATCCCCAGTGCCTAATACAGTAGCCAAAACAGTAGGCGCTTGGAATAATTGGCGAATGAATGAATGAATACAGACAAGTTGGTGGTTCCTCTTGTTTCAGTCATTAGTCGCAAAAGGCCCTTCCTGGTTCTGGAGGAGCGATCAAATGGGTCCTGCCTGAGCACAAAGGTGCTCCAAAGGCAGGTGGCTCTGGGGTCTGCTGGGCAGCAGCCGTCAATGAAATCTGGCGGCAAAATGCAAAGTCAAGACTAGGACCCTTATGTGCTCCTCAGTTGATTGGGGACAACTAGGGACTGCTGAGATTAAAACAAGAAACCATCTGTACAATGTTTTACCCAGTGTCTAGTACAGGAAAAGTGCTCAATGCATGTATCTGCTCATCTTTTCACTATCTTCTGCCTTCCAATTTACCTCTCTGAGAAACTCTGGAGCCAGGACTCTAGTCCCGAGTTTGCGCACACATTCCTTCTTGTTTCCTACAAGAGTTTGTCCGTGGGTTTCTCCTAGGTTTCTCTGTCCTGACAAGCAAGGTGGGTGCTGTCCACGTGCACCCTCGAGTGCAGGAAGGTGGCTGGGAGCATCCTCCTGGATTAACATGTGGGTCGGGGAGGGGCTTTGAGAGCAAGTGAGGCTTAAGAGAGAGGAGGCTCTAGCGGGGGCATTCTCGGGGCTAGGGAAGCCTGGGTCTTGACCTTCAAGGCTGATGGACCTAGATTTGAATTCCACCTCTTGGCAGGAAGTGCATTTCCTGTTCACAGTCTTTCCACATGATCCGGAGGGAGAACGGCTGAAGGTGCACATCCAACATATGTCCTACATCAGCACCTTTCACTCCTCTGACGGCTCACCCTGTTCGCCGCCATCCCTCCTTTCCTGCTGCATTTACCACCGACTCCCCCTTCACTTCATCACCCCTTCCCCCTAAATCAATTCTCCATGCAGCAGCCAGAATAATTGTTTGAAGACGTAAATCAGATCACATCTCTGCTCTGCTAACCCTTCCAGAGTGTGTCTCCCGCTCGGCGCGAGGCGAGTCAAACTCCTGAGGCCGCTCTGCGTCTCCTTCTGCCCCCACCTCCCTGCCCCAGGCATTCCCCTTCCTTTCTTGCTCCTCAAATCCCCAGGCTCACTTGCCACTTGCTGCCCCTTCTGCCTGAATCCCTCCTCCTTGCTCACCTATTTGGTTCCTCCTGCTCACCCAGGTGTCAGCTCAGAAGTCCCTTTTTTGGGAGACACTGACCCACCCTCTAACTGCCTTATCTTCCTCATCGTTACTGCTTGAAATGACCCGCCACCTTGTGGTTTGTTTTGTTTTTCTATTACCCATCATCCCTGTGGGAACGTCAGACCCAGGAGCGGGGATCCTTTGCTATTACCCATCATCCCTGTGGGAATGACAGACCCAGGAGCGGGGATCCTTTGCTATTACCCATCATCCCTGTGGGAACATCAGACCCAGGAGCGGGGGTCCTTTGCTATTACCCATCATCCCTGTGGGAACGTCAGACCCAGGAGCGGGGGTCCCTTTTAGGCCTTGTTCACCCCTGTGTCTCTAGTGGCTGTAGAGTGGCCTTGCCCATAATAATCGCTCAACCAATGTTTGTTGAATGAATGATGAAAGAGGTTGAAGAACTGGTAATGAGACCTGGTAGTGAAGGTATGGTCCACAGGAGGGTAACAAAGAGACCCCAAAATACAGTGGTTTGAATCGCTGGGATTCCACTCTTCTCTCATATAGCCATTCAGGACTGGTGGGACAGCTTTAGCAACTTCGACACCTGGCTCTCAGGGCCAGTTCCAGCCAAAGGCCTGGAGGGTAAGCAGAGGGCAGGGGTTGCCTTTGTAAGACTAAGACTCAGAAACATTTTATTTTGCATGCATCCTATTGGGCAGAACTTAGTCATTTGGTCAGACTCCTGCAAAGGAGTTTGGGAGGTGTAGCTGTGTGTCTAGTTACAGGAATAGGGGTGGGGGCACAACTCACAGTCCCCCCAGGGCTGAACTAACTCTTGCTCCCCTGTTCACCCCAGTATTGCACTCTGGGTGACAGAGTGGCCCCCCACGGATGTTGGGGAAATGGATGAATGAGCCCTCATGAACCGGATTGAGAAAGCAAAATCTCAAGTTGCCCAGTCCTTCCTCAAATCCCACTGTGTGAGCTCGGGCAAGTTGCTTAACCCTCTGAACCTCAATTAC
Organism: Condylura cristata; assembly: GCF_000260355.1. Lineage (NCBI taxonomy): Eukaryota > Metazoa > Chordata > Mammalia > Eulipotyphla > Talpidae > Condylura > Condylura cristata. The sequence goes on along the minus strand of NW_004567116.1, from coordinate 10,345,796 downwards.
TTCATCTATAACATGGGGGTCGTGAGAGTACCATGGTCAGAAGGTTGTCTGAGGATCCCATGAGTCCACAGGATGAAGTGTTTAGACCTGCGCCCAGTGCATAGAAAGCACTCAGAAGAATGTTCCCAATATTATTAGAGTTGACCCCAGTTTGCAGTGCACCTATCTGCTTATGTGAAGAATTTTTCCACTGGGCTTCTGTCTTTGAATTGACAGATGTGGGGGGAGGGTGCCTATAACCCCCAAGTGGTTCAAGGGTGGTAGCATTATTCTGATTAGAGTTACAGATGTATTTCCTAACCCTCCCTGAAGAGTTAATGTCTATGGGGGTCCATGATATCCAGGGTGCTGCTCTCTCTGAGGGCGGTCCTCCACACTCCCACAGTGGCAAAGGCCCCATTTCTTCGTCTGCCCTTTGGCAGGCCTTGGAGAGAGTTGGAAAGAGGGGCAGCTTTAACCCAATGCGCTCAGTTGTTGGTCCCAACGCTGCCATTTAATTATACGTGACTTTGAGCCACAGCAAGTTTTTCTACAGCGATTCTGATAATCCCATTTTTGAAAAGGTTAATGATACACAGCAGGGCCTCAGCAGAGTTCTTCTGGCAAGGGCAACTCTGACCCCGCTGGAAAAGATTCACAGGCATCTGGTCTCCCTGTCTCTGTGCTCAGCTGCCAGGAACTGGCCATCCCTACAGACATGGAGCATTACAAGAAAAATGACCCTGGCCAGGTTGCTAATGTCCAACAGCCATCAGAATTAGCCAGTCTCCCAGCTCCTGAGCGGGGCTGGCCTCTCTCCCAGCTCTGGGTGTGGGGAGGAGGGCCAGAACCACAGGCTGAGGACTTGCGAACAGCCCCAGCCGCAGGGAGCACCGACTCGCCCTTCCCTGTGGAGCAGTGTGTGGATCTCAGTGGTGAGCCGTGGAGAGATTCCCTGACTGGGGCCACACACTGTACTTGGGGTGCTATATCCCTGGGTTTGTACAGCCCCAACTTCAGTTTTCTCATCTGTAAAATTAGCGTGCAGCCTTTCACCCAGCCAATGTAGGCAAAGAGCTGAGCAGAGTAAATGCTCAAGCAGTGGTCACGGTGGTGATTCTTGGTGGGATTTTCTTTTTTCCTCTCTAGGTATCTTCGGGACATTTACCTTGTGCTAAAGCTCTGAGGTCTCCTTAGAACAATTTCCACCACTTGGCCACTGCACTTGAGATCTTGATGAGTAAGGAAATCTTTTGCTCTATCTACTCAATGGAAATGCCCCGAGTGACTTCCAGCTCTTTCTCTAAAGCCAGCTTGCTCAGTTCCACTGTGTCGGGGAGTCTCCCCAGGGTGCTGGCTCTCAAGGGTGGGGTTCCCATGGAGCACTCGCCTTCAGGATGGTGTGGGACGAGTCCTAGGGGCTCCCTTGCCTACTTGAAGGTGAGGGGGGCACTGTGTCTGCCCCTCCCAGAGGCTCTGCTTGCTGGAACTGAATCCATGGAAAATCTCGGAGCGGCGTCTTCACCTCTGGAGCCTCTGGGACACCACAGACCTTGGGTGGGGAGCCGGGCGGCAGCCCACGGCTGGGAGGCGGAAGCTGGCTGTGGGAACCCTCAGCGCCGACGGGATCACGCTGCCTTTCTGACACATTTCTGTGGGAAGGCGTCCCTGAGTGTGAAACCGGCTCCCAGCGCAGGGGGGCCTTTCATGTGGCCCCAGAGCTGGTGTAGTACAGGCCCTGCCTCGGAAGAGGCTGAGCGTGGGTGGGAGGAGGCCTGAGTGGCACCCTGGGGGGCCCCAGACCCAGGACCGCAGGAAAAGCTGAATCCCCGACTTCTTCCTCCATCCCCACTGACATCTTTGTCGCCCAAGACTGCAGTGGCCTGAGTCCTGGGTTTGAGGCCTGGCTCTACCATTTGCCTGCTGTGTGACCCGAGATGAATCACTTTAGCTTCTGAGCTTTCATCTCCTCTCCCATAAAGCAAAGACAGGTGGGAGGAAGCAGTGCAAGTTCTTGTCTATACCAGTGTGCCCGGCCCTCACCACTCTGTTTCATTAGAACATTATTGAAGCAGTCATGTATTCTTCGTTCACTGAATCAGAACACTGCTGCTCAGGAGGGATTATTAAGTCCATTTTACAGCGAAGGAAACTGAGGCTGGAGCCAGAGGAACACCCAGACAGTGAAAGGCACAGTCCAGATCCAAAGCAGCCGTTGGTCTCCAAAGCTCTCTACTCAAACATACTGTAGTGGCACCATCTACACTTTGCTAGTGACAGTGACCATGAGTGCCCAGACACCCAGTGCATGGCATCCTCATGGAACCCATTCTCACATGTTGGGTCCAAGCACCCCCATTACCTGGGGGTCTCTGAGGCGCTGAGGATAGGGGAAGGGAGCCAGTGAGGAGCAGGTATGGGCAGCATGCTTCCCACTGATGGGCAATGGCCACTCCCTCTTCTCCCTCTGGAACCACCCCTGAGCCACGGGGTCACCTGAAATTAGAGTACAGGCAGGTGGGGTCCACCCGTTGGCCTCCCTGCAGTCTCCCCACAGAGCTGGGGAAGAGCCTCACACCTCTGGTGCACACGGGTAACTCACACAGGGTGCAGGGCCTTGCTGGCCAGCCTGGGGTGGAGGGGGACGGATGGAGGTGTCGGCAGACTCCAGGTCTCAGTGCACGGAGCTGGGACGCAATGGCTGGAGCAGCTCAGATGGGTCAGGGAGGTGTGTGTGCTGCCCGGCCTGGACCTTCGGGGCTGCTCCCTAGAGCAGTGATGGAGCAGCCAAGGCCCAGGCGAGAGCATCGCCCTGCACCCACGTTGTGGACTGGTAAACCAGGGAGTCGGCCAGAGCCAACCTTGAATTCCAGTTCTGCCACTTACTAATTATGGGACACTGGCAAATTACCTCACTGAGTCTCAGGTGGTTCATCTGTGAAAAGGGTCAAAATGGCACCCCCCTGGAGAGGGGCATTGTGGGACCCCAGATAAGATAGTGTTGGTGGGGTAGTAAAGAGCTTAACCTATGGAAGCAACTCAGTGTGTGTTGGTTGTTATTGTGTTTGTTATTTTCATCATTTTTGGCCCAATTTCCAGAACCTTCTACCAATTCAGAGCCACCCTTGGCAGTGTGGCACCCTGGGCTCGTTTGATAAATCAGTGAGGTAGGGACCCTCACAGAGGGTCCTGGAATTTCACCAGCATCTGTTCTTACTCGGGAAGGTGAAGACTTCTGGTCTTTGGAGTCCCCCTGGGGGGATGCTTGTGCTTGGCAAAGCCCCAGCTCTTATCGGGAGGCTTCTTCATTGTCCCTTGAGTCAGGTCTGGATCTGAAGTCTGTGAGGGTTCCAGTTGCTGTGAAGGCCCCTGGGAATTGGTGTCAGCAGTGGGAGAAGCACAGGGAACTAGACTCTTTCTCCTGTCTCATTTGGGGCAGAACAGAGACCTGTCTAGACAGATCCTACCCCTTGGCCTCACAGACTGTCCTCTGAGGCCCCATCTCTGGGGCCCCAGGGCATGGCCTGTGGCCGTGGCCGGGGAACCTCTGCCCAGACACCTTAGCCCTGAACACTCTCTCCTCTCCCCTGTTCTGAAGCGTTTCACGTTCCGATTCCCCATCAGCACTTTGGCGTTCATGAAATATTAAGAAAATAGGGCTGAATATTAGGTAATGACTGTCCAATTTATTCTGACAGCAAGAACCAGAGGGAGGAAATTGACATTGGTGATTTTACTTAGGCCCTGACAAGTTTAATTAATCTTTACTCCTTTCCCATGGAGCAGGGGCCTCTGACGGCAAGGCTGAGGGCAGGCAGAGGCTTTGTGTGTGATGACTGCCCCTGAGCTGTGTGGAGGAGGCCACCAACTTGGGGAGCCCGACAGGAGCCAGTGTGGCTCCCAAGCTAGGTGCTTGTCCTGGGCCCCTGCCAGGCTGGGTCCTCCCCATTCCATGTGTGCTTACCAGCCAAGGCCAGCCTTCATGGCCTCCTTAGTTTTTTTTTTTTTTTTAAGATTTATTTATTTGTACAGAACTGGGGTATAGGCCAGAGATGCGGAAGGTGAGAGGATTCACCAGAGACAGAGTGGGGTACAGAACAGGCAGATCGATGAAGTACACTGCTGAGGGGAGCAGTGGGTGGGTCAGGAGAGGTCTACTTCGCCATATGGATCTCCTCTGGGGCAGGTGGGGATCAAACTCATGCGGAAGTGGCTTAAGCTTCTTTGTGCTGTGCTTTACCACACTGTGCCACCTAGGAGGGCCCGGCCTCCTTAGTTTTTCCCAGGAGAGCAGGGGAAACCAGAGAGCCTCTACCCACTTCTCAGAGGGGAGAAATGTGGCCTGGAGAGATGGCTTGTCCCAGCCAAGCCCACAGTGAATCAGCCCCATTGTCCTCTAGTGATTCAGAGGCCTGCACACCTTAGCCACAAGGATGGCCATGTCCTGCCTGCGGCCTTCAGGGCACCCATGGAGGAAAAGCCTGTGCTGTTTGGATAATTTGAATCCTAGGCCCAAAAATGTCAACCCAGCAGCCACTGCATGGGGCGTGCCGGTGGTCCAGATTCTGCCAGCTTCTGAGTTAATAGCTACTTTGTGAAAGCAGTGCTGGGGAAGGGGCGAAAGAGACCTCGCGGGGGGCTAGCGGTGCTCAGGAGGGATGGGTTCGCTGGTATGGGCACACGGAAACATCTACTCTGTGGTCCCCTTAAGATTTGTAGACTTTGCTTCACGTACGTTACCTCTCACCAAAAATTTTGAAAAGTGAACGGACTCAGTTATCAGGGCCTGCACGCCGATTCAGCATGGAGGAGCACTGCGAGGTGCTCCCCTTTGAAGAAAGCTGGCTCTGTACCAGGCTGTGTGGCTGTGAGCCAGAGACCCTCTTGCTTTACCCTCCTTGGTTCCCATGAAGTGGGGTTACCAGTCCCAGTTCAGAGGAGACTGCCTTGTGGGTCTGGGGTACCTGGCTCTTGACAGACTGCACGATGTCTGCTTTTCTTGCCATCTCGGGGGCCCTGGACACGTCAGTGTCTACCTGTGAAACGACAGACCCCGAGAGGCAGTGTTGTTGAGAGTGTGAAATGGAGCCGTCGCTGTGAAAGCATGGTGGAGGTTACTCACGCTATGGGAGTTAGATCTACCACGTGGGCCAGAAAATTGACTTTGTGGGTACACCCACCAGCATCAAAAGCAGGGTCTCAAAAAGGTATTCATACCTCCAGGTGTCGGTGGTGAACACCATCAAGAATATAAAGTTCTTTGCTCAGAAAAAGTCAATAAATGTTAAAACTGCAGCTAAGCGGCTGCCATCTTTGACCTTTGTTTCCTCTATGCTGTGGATGTGGGTTCAATCCCCCTTGCATGGGTTTTGTCCATTGATGGTGTCCCCGAAGCTCCTCCCCGTGCAGGTTCTAGGAGTGCCCTGCCAGCAGCTTGGGGCTTTCCTTTAAAGCAGGGCTCTGTGCTGCCCTGTCCATTGCAGGCTGGACAACTCTGTTCTTACTCTATTCAAATTCACAGTCAGCCCTCCCCGGGGAGACCCCGGGGCACAGTGCAGGGGTGCCCTCCATCTGGTGGAGGCAGACGAGGCCTCCTTTGAAAAGGGAAGGGTGCTCATTTACCTTTTGCACTCATGTTTCTGAGTTCTTACTTGTTGCTGGGTCCTCATGTTTCGTGTGAGTTATAGACAAGAAGTCGGGCTGCCACCTCCAGGAAGCGTATGAACAACCAGGATGCCAAGTCCTGCCAGTAAGTCTCTGTAGTACAAGAAATAAAAAGACAGAGACTGTGAGAGAGGCATGAAGTGTCAAGGGAAATCCAGGTTCTAGCACCAAATCTTAAACAGATGTGTCAGTCTTTGCTGCAGAACGATTGAGCAAGGTGGGCTGGAGGAGGGGCGATGTGTGAGGGGCACATCACGTCAAAGTACCCCAACCCCAAGACCCTCTTAGAGACTCATGCTTCCTCCTTTGAAGATGCAGAAAGTTTAGCATCTCTACATCAGTTCTTTCCTCCTCCAGCACTGCTGCAGGATAAAGAACTAGAGAAGCTGGTGGGGTTGGAGGGAGTCAGGAAAGTGAAATTTTGATTACTTTATGTCTCTCAGCTTCCGTTCGTCAATCTAGAAAACAAAGGTGCTGCTGCTTTGGGCCCTGACTATTTTGAACATCTTCCTGGAGTATGAGATCCAACATGCTAGGACTGAGTGTCATTCACCTCCATTCCCCAGGGGATAGAATCCTGTGATGTGGGGACTGAATATATATCTATTGGATTAACGTGTGCAAGAAAATCAAACGTGGGATGAGACCTCCAAGTGCCAAAACAATCTTGAAAAAGAACAAAGATAGAGGTTTCGTATTTCCTGATTTCAAAGCCTATTGCAAAACTACGGTAATCAAAACAGTAGGTGTTAGCATCAAGACAGACAGGAGTCGAATAGAAAGCCCAGAAATAAAGTCTTGCATTTATGGAAAAATGGTCTTTGACAAAGATGTCAAGACCATACAATGAGAGAAAGAACAGTCTTTTCAACAAATAGTGCTGGACAAAATTGAATATCCACATGTTAAAGCCTGGAGTTGGACCCTTACCTCACCTCATGTACAAAAGTCAGCTCAAAATGAATGAAGGGTTGAAATGTAAGACCAAAAACAATAGAAGTCTCAGGAGAAAACATTGGACAAAGTCTTCATGGCACTGGGTTTGTTAGTGATTTCTTTGGTATGAAACTATAGGCATAGGCAATAAAAGAAAAAAAAGACTAAAAGAGACTAGTTGGACTTAGGGAAAAAAATTTTTTTAAAGATGTATTTACTTGTGCATACAGAACTGGGGTACAGGCCAGAGGTGCAGGGGCAGTGAGAGGATTCACTAGAGTTGGGAGCAGAACAGGCCAACTGATGAAGTACACTGCTGAGGGGAACAGCGGGCGGGCCAGGAGAGGTCTGCCTGCCATGTGGATCGCCTCTGGGACAGGTGGGGATTGAACTTATGCAGAAGTGGCTTTAGCTTCTTAGTGCTGTGCTTTAACCCGATGCACCACCAGAGAGGGCCCTAGGAAAAATTTTTAAGAATTGTGCTCTATATCTACAGAATAGAAAGAAAACTCACAGAATCGGAGACAATATTTGCAAATCATGTATCTGACGAGATTAATATTCAGAATGTAGTGAGAACTCCTAAAACTCAGCAACACCAAAAACTAACCATTTCAGAAATGGGCAAGGATTTGAATGGAAATTTCTCCAAGGTATATGAATGATCAATAAGTGCAGGAAAAGATGCACAACATCACTAATCATTGCAAACAAAACTCCAGGGTATCACCTCATACCCATTGTTACTTTCAAAACAAACAAGTATGGACAAGGAGGTAAGAATCTGGAACCCTTTTATAGCACTGTAGGAGCTATAAAATGGTACAGTTGTTGTGCAAGGCAGTATAGAATTCCCTCAAAAAATTAAAAATAAGAAAGCCATGTGATCTGATTATTCCACATCTGGGTTTATGCCTGACATAATTGAAGGCAGAGACTCAGAGGTATTTGTACACCCATGCTCATAGTAGCCTAACTGGCTCAACTATAGAAACAACCCAAGTGTCATTATCCAATGACTGGATAAACAAAATGTGGTCTATATATATACAATGGAATATTATTCAGTCTTCAAAAAGGAAGGAAATTTTGTATATGCCACATGGTGGGGCCCTGAAGACATTAACTAAGTGAAATAAGCCAGTCATGAAAAGAAATATACAGTCTGATTGTACTTCTAGGAGGCACTTAGAACAGGCAAAATCATAAAGACAAAATAGCATGGTATTTGCTGGGGCCTGGGGTGCAGGGAGGATGGAAAATGAGATATGATTGCTTAATAGATGTAGCGCTTCCCATTTACAGGATGAAAGGGCTCTTGGGACATGTGGTGGGGTGGAACCCCAAATAACTAAGATGGTGAATTGTATGTTATATATAGTTTAACAATGAAAAAAAATCAAGCAAAGCAAGATACTTGGTAAACTTTAGACTAGGCACATCTTGGTCATTGTTATTCTTATTCCTGGACTGGACCCTGAAAGATAACGATTGGGACCTTCCCTCATTTGGGGGTATATGTGATGGAAGGAACCTTCCAGAAGGAGAAACAGCTTAAGCAAAGACTACAAATGGGAAGAGAAGAGCCCCTGGTGGAAGTCAGCATTTTTTCTTCCTAAATAGTGTGTATTTTAGAGCAGACGGTGTGTCACCTGGCCGGCATGTGGCACCAGCCAGAGGGTCCAGCCTTGTTGCTGACGTGGACATGCCCTGTGACCGTACATCTGGGAGGCCGGTTGGCTGCTTTCTCTGAAGGCCCCAGTGTTCCCAGGCCTTCACACTATTGCTCAATATCCCCAAAGACAACAGCCTTTAATTTATGGGGGCACAGTCGTGGCCCCAGGGCCTGAACTAGGAATCAAAGTGAACAGGCATCATTTCCAATAAACAGGCTGGTCCCCAGTGGGTTGAGAGGCCTGGGGTCGAGGAAACCCCGAGATCCTTGGCGCTCACAATAGAAGCCACCAGCACACAGGGCAGCTGTCCCAGGGTCTGACCGAGGTGCCTCCCGGCTCCTGTTTTGCAGGAGCCTCTGAAGTAAAGGGGAGAGTCAGGCAGTAGACAATGGGGGGTGGAGCCCACCAGCTACAGGGGGGGACAATGAATCCCTAGCAATTCAGGAGACTCCTCTGTAGCTTAAACTAAATGCTGGAATTCTGAGGGTCAAAGCAAATCCCACAGAAGAGCAGTCTCACGTTTTGTCTGGGGTGGGCTCTGGCCCCGGGGCCCTGCTGGAGTGCCAGTGTTGCAGGCAGTGCTGCCCCTGGAGATGCTTAACAAGTGGCTCTGGAGTGTGGCCTCTGCTGACCTCCATGGTGTCAGTCTCCCAGTGTCAAGCGAGCACGTGCTGTCTCGGCACAGCTGGGAGGGGTGCCCGGCGAAGACACCAGCACGTACTGTAGATGTGATGACCTTGTGGACAACGATAGCAGAAGCAGGGGGTTCTTGGTTACTACCTTTCCTTGAACACAGTTTAGTTGTATGTTTTATATCATTTCATTTTTTTTAAAGATTCGTTGAATTGTGCATACAGAACTAGGGTACAGGCCAGAGGTGCAGGGGTGGTGAGAGGATTTTCTAGAGGCAGGGTGGGGAGCAGAACAGGCCGACTGACAAAGTTCGCTGCTGAGGGGAGCAGCGGGCGGGTCAGGAGAGGTCTGCCACGCCATGTGGTCACCTCCGGGGCAGGCGGGAATCGAACTCATGCGGAAGCGGCTTTAGATTCCCAGCGCTGTGCTTTAACCCGCTGCGCCACCAGGGAGGGCCCTATATCATTTCATTTTTAATAGCAGCCTGTGAACATCCTAAACATGAAGCAATAAGTTCTTAAGAGCTGGACCAAGTTCACGCAGTTGCTGGGCATCCCTTGCAATGCTAAATGCCGGGGACTGGCCTGGGCCAGTCACTGCCTCCTCTTGAGCCTCTGGACCACCTGAGAAGCTTTGGCCCCAGGAACTGGTGGGACCTGGCGACAAGGGGGCTACCTCTGTTACCCCCAGATGCGGTGCAGACAGCTCTGGGGGTGAGGGGCAGGGCAGAAGCAGAGTTGCTGAGATTTGGGTTCCAGCCTCGACACCCCTCTGTCTGGGCCCCTGCTCCATCCTCAGGCTCTGGCCAAGGTGGGGCCCTGCCTGACCCTAGTCTCCTTTGTGGGGTCTGGCTCTTCCTGTCAACCTCTACTAGGCCCCAGTCCCCCAGCTCCCTGGCTGCAGTCTTGGGTGGTTCTCCCAGGAACCAGACTCCTCAGCTTTATCACTGGGCACCTTGGCAGCTTCCGATTTCCCAGCCTGCCCACAGGCAGCCTTTCCTGCTTACTACTAACACGAAGCACTTGTTTTAATGAGCATTTACTAAGTCCCAGGGGTGGGGCTACCACAATGCTGCCCTGGGCGTCCTGCGACGCTATTGCCCTGCTCCAGGTGGGCTGCCCTAAGGCTCTCTGCAGTGAGGTCACTTATCCAGGGACACACAGAGAACGTGGTCTGAATCAAAGCCTGTTGGCTTTGAGCCTTTGAAAGTGATGATTTTAGTCTGTATTTCCTAAAACCAGCTACTCCCTTTTCTCTAAAAGTTGGCACACGGTTGCTTTTGTCCTGATCGTACACAAGAAGTTCTAGATGGGGTTGGGGAGACAGAGGCTTTAGAGGGGCCCACAGGCCAGGAACAGAAGTTGATGTGTAGGCTAACAAATGGGGAAGGGATGCTTCCCTGTCGGTTCAGTGGGGGCCTTTTCCTCAGAGACTTCATGCTAGCTTTGCGTCCTGGCACCCACACTTCCCAGATATGCAGCCTTGAGCAGGTGAGTCAGGCTGTCTGTGCCTCAGTTTCCCTCTCTGTTAAAAAGCGAGCATGGCGCTTCCTGGCCAGAGAGGGTGGGGCAAGGCCCCAGTGACATTTACTGTGACTTTTGGTTTTAGAGTCCAGACAACCTGGACCATGATCACCATGCTCCCGTAACTGGCCCCCAAGCTCCTGTAACTCACCCCTCACTTTCACCACCAGAAGACTGCCTCTGGCTGAAACCCCAGCTGGAAATGGAAATGCAGTTCTGTGGGGGCCATGATACCCCCGCCCCGCACCCCTATGCTGGATCTCTGTGTCCAATCACTTCTAACGGAACTGACACAGACAATCCAGGTTTGGAGGCCCATGGGGGGAAAGAGCCCTGAAGATCAAGGATGGGGTGAGGTTCTCTTGGGGTCCCAGCCCGGCCCACACTAGCCGGGGGCTTCTCGTCAGACACTAACCAGACCTGCAAAGGGGTGAGTGGCCTGATGCCAAAAAGGAACCTGGGCTGTCTGGGGGCTGCCGGGCTGCCACCATGCCCACTGCCTGGAGGTCGCACACCTTTCACTCTTGGGGCTTGGAGAGGTGATGGGGACAGAGGGCAGGAGCACCCCTCACTTCCCCAGCTTTACCCAAAAGTCACTCCGTCACCACTCAAGATCATGCTCTCTGCTCAGGGCCCTTTGATGGTGTCGCCGGTGCTGAGCTCAAGTCACCTCACAGGCGTCTTTGGGAGGGGTGTAACAGGGAAGCAGAGGCCAGAGCGGCCAGGGCCCAGCACAGTGGCCCAGCGGGGCGGGGCCTTCCGCCTGGGCCAGGCCCTCTGATTCTCAGCCTGGTGCTCTGAAACCAGGCCACCATGGTTCCCAGCAAAGTCACTGGGTGTGTGGCACCCGGCAGAGGGAAAATTCCTTTTTGTCCTTTTTCCATAGGGGCTGTGGCCACCCCATGTCTGGCAGCTTTACAAGAACAGGCTTGTAAATTCAGTAACACCCTGTAATTCTTTTTATGGGACCTCGTGTGGTAATGGACATTCATCAACTCTCCCAGGCTGAGCCTTGGGCCCTGGGGGTGAGGAACCAGGAGGAGCCAGACCCCCCATCTGCCCACTCCCTGGTTGGGTAAGTGGTCCAGATGGAGGGGTGGGGCCCACAGGTTTCTGCACCATGCCAGGGCCCGGCAGACAGGGGACGCTGCCCAGCCAGGGCAGGAGAGCAAGCTACAGTTGTTGGCAGCGGGTGCAAGCTCCCTCCCTGTATACCTGCCTTGGCATCACCTTTATGTCCACCTGGGGTTTGGGGTGGGCTGGGAAGAGGGGGAACATAATCTAAAATTCACATTCTCCAAACTGCCTGGTTCCATCTCTGAAAGTGACTTGAATCTGCAGGGATTAAGAGCCCTGGAAGCAGCTAACTTTTCACACCCACTCCTTTAAGAGCCAATAATAACAGGAAAGTATAAACTAGATCATTCACTTAAATTATTCACTCAGCAAGCTTTTGTGGAATGTGACTGGTCTTTGACAGGTGGGGCCCCCTTTGCCTCCACATAGGGGGACAGGGCTTGCCTCCCTCATCTGTGCTGGGGCCTCAGGCCCTCCCCTCCCCTCTCTGGCCACGGTAACATCCTTTGTCAAACGGTCAGCTGGGAGCACTGACCATGGCCTTTGTAAAGCGAACACATTCAGCCATGAGAGAGGGAATTAGCCAGGATGACCTTCCTTTCTTCCTGCCCCTCTCACAGGGGTGCAAGAGGTGCTCTCCCACCCTCAAGTTGAGAACAGACCGCATGGCAGTACCTCCATTGGGGCTCTGCTTGGGGCCCCAGACTCCCCCATAACCTCGAAGCCCTCAAACAGCAACCCTGCTTATTGGGTTTCAGTGTGGATTTTGTTTGATCAGAGCTGGAGTTTGACAGGTGATAAGTAATGGGTCCAGTCTGCCCGATACGTATAAACTGTGGGTGATTGTGTGTCTAAAAAAAAGTCCAGAAGGATTCTTTAAAATGTTTAAAATGCCTCTGACTTTCCTTGTCTGTAGAGTGGGATAATAGTTGTAGGACTTAACTCAAAAACCTGCTGAGAGGATTAAATAAAATAGTCCATGTAAGTCACTGGGCACAGTGTCTGGGACGGAGGACTCTCTAGAAGCTGCTGAGGTTTGCGCATGGTGTGTTTCCTGCCTGGTCCCGCCCTAGTACCCAAATGCCTCTATTGTGGCTGACTTTCCGCCATTACCTCAAAGCTATGTATCAGCTTTTCTCCTTTTTATTATTTTATTATTTATTTATTTGTGCATATAAGAACTGGTTTAGCCCAGAGGTGCGGGGGGTGGGAGGGTGAAAGGGTTCACCAGAGACAGAGTGGGGAGCAGAACAGATGGATTTACTGAAATACACTGCTGAGGGGAACAGTGGGTGGGCCAGGAGAGGTCTGCTGTGCCATGTGGGTCACCTCCCTGGCTGGGGATCGAACTCAAGCCATTGTGATGATAGCTTTGACACTTAACCCCTAGGCCACCAGGGAGGGTCCTGCTGGTCTTATTACTTAAGTAAGTGTATATGAGAAGGAAACGTTGCACCATTACCACTGGTTTTAAAAACTGCTGGCTTTATTTCATTCATCCAGTTTTGCAGGGACAAAGGACTTGGAACTCAAGGCAGTTCCTGTTCCTCCAGAATCATGCTAACTGGGGTCAATGATGTAGGTACAGAATGGAGTCATGCATTTGTAATTTCAGCACCCTATTGCCTATTCTAAATGGAGAAAAAGTAGTGTCCATGGCATGAAGAGACTAGAGCATTAAACATTAACACAAAGAAAACAAAACCCTGTGATGAAGACCTCGGCAGGTCTGGATGGCTCAGGCTCAGAGGAGCCGCCCCTGATTGCCATTTCCACTGTACACATGCGTTGCGCTGGACACCATTTCCCAGCTCTGGCAGTGCCCCAGTGTTATGTAGGATGCTACCACGGGGGAAACTGGGTAAAGGGTGCTGGGACTGTCCTCATCTGTCTTTGCAACTTCCTGTGAATCTGTAAGTACTTAACATTAAAAAGTAAAAAAAAAAATCCTTAGCACATTTGGATGTGTGCTGTTTGCCTGAGGCAGGGTTTCGCTCTGTTTCTATGGAGACTGGCAAGTTTTGGTGTCAGACGTCCTAACCTCATACCAAGCCTTCCTCCTTGACTAATCAGGGGGTTGGAAGGAGAGTTCTGGAACTTTCTCACCAACAGATTCAAAGTCACTTAAGCATTGCATATGCGCTGAGGGATGTGTGTACCTTAGCGAGGGGAGCTGCCCTGGGCTAGGCCTTTACTGCCCTGTGTGGGGCGTGAGCTGGTAGCCCTGCTGCATGGCTGGGAGGGCCCCTCAGAGCAGCGGGCACCAGTCCATGCAGGGGTTCCAGACCACGCCCCTGCCCGGGTGCCTGCCGTGCTCAGAGTCAAGGCTCTAACGGGAAAGCACCCACACCCCTGGCAGCCTCCCCGTTCTAGGTCTTGCTGTCTTCCCCTTAATACTGGGTGGGGTCCCCAACCAAGTGTCTCAAGTTGGTGATTTTTGACCCAATGGTGGGCCAGCTGTTGTGTGTGTGTATCGTTCTGGGCAGGAGCTGTAGCATGGGGGAGGAAGTCTAGAGTTATGCTCTCCACTCCCATCTGCCCAAGACTGAGGGGTTTCCCAGAACACCGCCGGTCAGAGCTAGAACTTTCATAGGCCAGAGAACCTGGGCCACTGATTATCCTAAATCCCGCGGCCAGTGGCCACGTGTGACCCTAAGCACTTGTAATATGCTTAGTTCAAACTGAGATGGGCTGTGCATATAAAATACAGAGCAGATGGTGAAGAGGTTGTCTGAAGACAAGAATGGAACATATCAATAATTTTATACGATGTGTTGAAATCCTATTTTGATACATTCGGTTAAATAAAATCGTTGATTAAAAGTATCTTAAAAATAGAGTGACTTCTGCTAAATTTTCAACGTGGCAACTTAAGAAATGGTTTTCATTATATATGTGGTTCCCAGTACATTTCTACACAAGCGTTGCTCTAGAACCTCATTAGATTCCCAAAATGGTTGGGTCTGTGTCTCCCAAAATGCTCAGACCTTGCTTGTAGGAAGATTCCAAGTTTTCTTCCAAGCTAATGATGGTATTTTTCCTGGGCTCTTTCTTTGTGGAAGGGTCCTGATGCGGCTCTTCCCTTTCCTAATGGCCGCCCTGTCCCTCCTGAAAACCCATGCACCCTCCCCCCTCCATGTGATTTTCATTTGTCTAATTAAAACTAATCTGATAAAGGCAGGAATGGCAGGGGTACGTAAAAGCTGCAGTGAGCCCAGGTCATGGCCTGGTGGAAAGAGGGGGCCTTTGTCTCCCCACCCCCGGGCAGTGACCAGCTGGCCAACAGGTCACCCAGGGGAGTGGGCAGAGGAGCCAAGACAAGGAGGGGGCTCTTCCGGGAGAAGCCACGCTGACATCATTGTGCTGACCATTTGCAAACAGAGCCAGAAAGAAGTGAGAGGAAGATACTAACGAGGAAGAGAGAGCCTCAGAAAATTAGAAAATTAGGAGAAAGTTCTGTGAAACCCAGGGAGGCTCAGAGAGAAAATTGAGGGCCAGAACCCTGACCTCTTGTCCCTTTGCCTTTATCTTCTGGCCCATGGCAACATCTGGGGCAGAGAGGCCAGGGTGAGGCTCACGCCTCTGGACAAACAGGAGGGTTTGATTTTGCTGCCCACATCCTGTCGCCATGCACCTGGGTTCTCCCAGGCCCTAGGCTCTAACCAAATCTGTCCCTGGAGCCAGCCTCCTAGGGCTCCCCACAAAAACACTATCCTGGAGAGCCAGAAGCCCCGGAGCAGTCCTTCTGACCACAGAGGACATTGTGAACTAGACAGGGTGTCTGGAATGTTCAAGATTTCCTGTCTGTGCCAACTCTTCACTATGAAAGTCTCTACTTCCTCTTAGGTGGAGGGAGCTAGTTCAGCGTGTGACAGCCAGGATGAGGCTCGTCCATGAGTGACTGGTGGAGAAGCGTGGACTCAGCTGCAAATGCGCCCAGTCCAGGAGTCCAATCTGTAACTGGATTTCTGCCAGGAATTTTTGTGGAGATGAGAAGGGAAAGAATCCTAGGTCTCTGGGAGGATGTGCTGTTCCCGGGGAGGGGGCTCCCAAACAGAAACAACTGGCCAGTAAGATGGCCACACTCAAAGGTCAGCTGGAGGTGCACAGCGAGGCTCTTTGGGTGAGGGGCCAGGCAGCCGTGCGTGTCCGGGGGGCCATCCTGGAGGTGGGCTTGAGCCAACCTCATGAATTAGGGCCAAGGCTAATGCAATGTGGTGACGGTGACCAAGGGACCCTGCACTTAGCTGGGGTCCTTCCTTCCAGCAATGCTGTGAGCCTCCCTGGGGCTCATCTTTGCCCATGAAGTGGGAGAGGGGTGAGTGGGTGGCCAGTGCCCAGTATTTGAAGCATAGGGGAGTGTGTAGAATTCATGTGGAATTTCCAGGTGGGACCGAGTAGCGAAGCTCCGGGAGGAACTAGAGAGCTCCCAGAAGGTGGGGGAGCCCTGGTCAGAGATGGTGGGAACCATTCTCCAAAGCTGGGGAGAGTGGCCTTGCTCTTGTGCTCATTGTAGTCCGTCCATCTCAGGGCAGGCCAGGCCCATGGCCTCACTGGGGTCTCAAACAAGTGGCTGTATTGTGTGTGCCCAGCTGGGGTATGGGCCAGGGCGGGTGTCATGGGAACTGCCCCTCTGAGGAGGGAAGTGGCCTCAGAGGCCTCGCCTGGCGCCTCTGTTCTTTGCTGACAGACTTTGGACCACTTCCCCAGGCCCCTCTCTGGCCTTCTTCATCATCTTCCCAAGATAAGCTGAGCTCATGTGTGAGTTGACTGTGTAGGGAAGGCAGGGAGCAGTTCAGAGGTGGATTCTAGAGAAGGGTCACGATGGCGTCTGCCATTTTAGTTCCATCCAGATTGGAGCCCATCTCAGCTCTGGGCCTTGTCTCAAGATCTTGGATTCAACCTTTGAAAACTTTCCACAAGTTCACCAGTAGCAACAACGTGAGCTGTGATTCTTGCCCTGTTCTTTCCATGTAGTCTGCAAGTGGTTGTAAAAGGTTGTTTAAAAAAAACCAAAATGGGCCCTCCCTGGTGGCGCAGTGGGTTAAAGCGCAGCACTAAGAAGCTAAAGCCACTTCAGCATGAGTTCGATCCCCACCCCGGGAGGTGGCCCACTTGGCTCAGCAGACCTCTCCTGACCCGCCCGCTGCTCCCCTCAGCAGTGTACTTCGTCAGTCTGCCTGTTCTGCTCCTCACTCTGTCTCTGGTGAATCCTCTCACTGCCCCTGCACCTCTAGCCTGTACCCCAGTTCTGCAAGCACAAATAAATCTTTAAAAAAAATAAAAAGTGCCATAGCACAGGGAGGCTCTTCAGGGCAAATGTCAAATATTCAAAAAGACATGACTGAAATAACACTATTTTGTGACACCACAAAAGTTTCTGGTGTTTGCATATACTACATAAGGTGACATCTGCATATACTACTTTCTGTTGGGCCCCAGGAGCGGGGAAACCATCCTCACTGTGCAACTGATCCCTTTCACCCCATTTCACACCTTTCCCCTTCCCTTTTGACGAGTCTGAGGACGTGGAGCCCCCTGAGCTCTAATTGGAATGATTTGGGTGTTCGCCAAAGAAGTCTGTGAACGGTGCTTGAAGAGACGAGACAGGATGAGCACCTCCGACATTACGGGATGGTGTTGGCTTTTTTGAATTTCTCCTCATCAGGAGTTGAGGACAGAGGTTCCGTGAGGGACAGCGACAGGTCTCTGAAGCCAGGCAGGGCGTCCTGGCCACAGGAGCAGAATCCTGCCCCTGGCCTCGAAAGTTTCTCTACGCAGTGATCTGGAAAACCGGCTGTGAGGGCCGTCACGTGGCCTGCAGAGCCCTGTTGCTGCCGGAGAACCTGAGGCCGGCTGCTTTCAGCTAATTTTCCTCCTTCCTTCCCCTCCCAAACTCCTGCAGCCTGGAAGGAAGGGAGAAAGAAAGGCAATTTGGAGCCCATCAAAGCGAGTGACTTTCACTTTCAGGGAGCTGGCTGGGGAAGATTGTTTCCAGGTGGCCTCCCCGGACCCCTCCCAGCCTGGCTGGGCAGAGTGGGACTCAGGCGTGGGCAACGGGCCTGGAGAGCGGCATGAGCCGCTCCCCTGCCCAGAATGGTTTCTCCAGAGCTGTCAGGCCGGCTGCTGCTTAGTGGGGTCTCAGCTCAGAGGCCCCCTCCTCCCCAAGGCCTCTCCTCCTTACCTAGCCTGAGTCAGCAGCCCTTCCCCCAGGGCTTCCTGGAGGACTTGATGTAGAGGGGCTGCCCTGGTCTGCCTTGGCTCACCAAGGCACGTCCTCCCATCCACACAAGTCACTCAAGTTCTTTTTTTTTTTTTTTTTTGGAGAACTCGGGAGTTCCCTATACAAACATCTTGAGACCTCTTCCCAGCGTCTGTCCCCCAAGGGCTGACTGTGCAGCTTGTGTGAGCACCCCTATGCCTGAGAGATGGCCCCGGGCAGCCGTGGGGTATGGATGCCCACCCGCACATTGCTCCAAGGTCTGTCAGGGTGTGAGATGATGAGAGAGAAGGGCACTCAGGCTAGGCCCCCACTCCCATCCCCCGTGGAGTCAAGACTGTTCCTGTCCTCTATCACGGTCCTGTTTCCTTTATTCCAGTGCCTTTGCTGTATGAAGCCTATTGGTCACTCATTTGCATTTTACAGGCCTCCCCCAACAGCAAGCAGGACCCCAGGCTCTGAGCTGACTTCCTGGGAGGGCAGAGGGGGTGACATCTCTCACCACCTGCTCACCCAGTCACTCAGGAATGCCTCTCCCCCCTGCCCCACACCCCCATGGGTGCTGCGCAGGACCAGGGGCGGGGGCCCAGCCGTCCTTCCTCCCTCTGTCTTGGCTGATGTCACATCAACACGCGGGATGGGATAGTGGGGTTCTCCTATGAGCAAGTCACTGAACCCTGGCACCTTAGCCTGAGGAGGGTTGAGAGGCAGATGCAAGGAGGCCTGAAACGTCTCCCCACCTGCAGGATGACCCCACGGAACAGTCAGCATCCCACTCGCTCCCTGCTGGGCACCCTTGATGCACAGAAAACAAGTTAAAAAAAAAAAAGGCTTTTTCCAGTGTCACAGGAGCAGTGACAAAGAGGGCAAAAGAGGCGAGCAGACGAGGATGAAGTAACACGGAAATCATCCGTTTCCGGCCGAGCAGCTCAGACGGCCATAGCGCGCCCTCCCTGGCGGGCAGCGCCTCCGTGGCTTCCAGTCTCGTGGGTCAGGGGCCGTGGCAGACAACGAAGCTCAGGCACAACGAGCTGTTAGGTGGTAGATCCAGGCGTTGGCCCGGACCAGCCCCGGTGAGCAGGGGTGGCGGGGGCCTTCCCTGTGGTGGGGGTCAGAGAGGCCCTGAGGGTTTTGCTAAGTGAACAGGAGACAGAAGACCTTGTCCTGGCCCCTGTGGAAAGAGAAGAGTCCACCAGACAGACAGGATCCTCGAGGGCAGAACTGGGCAAAGCAGGAGCAGGCACATTGCTGCTGGCTCCACTGGGCTGCCCCGTGCTGATGCTGGGAGTCTCCAGGCCCAGAGTGTCACTGAGCACCTAAATTGTGTGGGTGGCTGGAGCCGGTCATCTGTCACTGGCTCCACCTCCTCCCCGTGGTGTTCTGCCTGGCCTGACACACAGGAGGTGCTCACGGAATTCTCTGGGTGGTGGCATTGGTGCCAGCCCTGGGCCAAATGCCCCAGGCTCAGAGTGGGGAAGACCAGCAGGCCATCAAAGCAGCGCCCTGACATCCCTGTGCTCCCGGGAGGCTGTCCTGCTTCCTCAATGCCCTGGCTGCTTGCTGATCTGCTGCCCACTCCCTCTAGCCTGGACTGACCTCCTTCCACCAAGATTTTCCAACAGCAAAGTCCCTCCTTTGAGCCAAGTTGGGGGTCAGGGACAAGGTGGACAGGAACAGGAAGTGAACCAGGGACTGTTTCTGGGCCATGGGTGATGTTGCCTGCCTCTGAGCGGTCCTGTCCCTGGTGGCCTCACCTCAGATACCAGCTCCTTTCAGATGCCCCATCCAACTGCCCCATAGAGGCCACCACCTCCTCTCCTCAGTACCCACTTCCCCCAGCACACTTTACTGGGCCACTGAAAGCTGGGCTTTTTAAAATGATGGTGAGATGTGCAGAAAATAAACTGTACCTCTTTATACCATTTTTAAAAAGATTTATTTATTCATATTGAACTGGGTGTCCGGTCAGAGGTGCAGGGGGTGAGAGGATTCACCAGAGACAGAGTGGGGAGCAGAACAGGCAGATCGACAAAGTACACTGCTGAGGGGAGCAACGGGTGGTCAGGAGAGGTCTGCTGGGCTATGTGGGTCAGCTCCAGGGAGGGAGATTGAACTCGCACTGAGGCAGCTGAGGCTCGCTTGCAGTGCTGTGCCCTAACCCTTTGTGCCACAAGGGAGGGCCCCCCTTTATACCATTTTTAAACGTTTGGTTCAGTGGTGCTAAGTGCACTCACATTATTAGGAAACAGATCTCCAGGTTCTGTTTTGTCTTGCAAACCTGAAGCTCTAACACATTCAGCAGCTCCGTGTTTCTCCGCCCTCAGCCCCTGGCAGCCACCACTCTACTCCCTGTTGCTATGAACTTGACTACTTTAGATACTTGATGTCAGTGGAATCACACAGCACTGGTCTTTGGGTGGCTGACATTTCTCCTAGCATAAAGTTTCCAAGGTTAATCCATGTGACAGCATTTCCTTCCTTTTGAAGGCTGAATAATATTCCACTGTGAGCCTACCCCACATTTTATTTATCCATTCAACCATCAATAGACATTGGGTTGCTTCTACTTTTTGGATTTTGTGAATAATGCTGCAAGGTCTTTTTTTTTTTTTTATGAACAAGACATGCTATGTAATCATTTAGAACCAGGTGTTTTGTGGATTTTTCTAGGCTACTATTATCCCCATCTCACTACCCCTGGAGCTGTCTGTCCCTGAGGCTCACTTCCCAGGAAACAGGGCCTCTAACATGTTACATCTCCTGCCCCAAATCCCACAGCCAATAAACCATGGGGCCTGACTTTGACTTCATATCTGTGCCAATCCCCACTTTAATTCCTTATTTTCTGTTAACTTCTGTTTTCAAGGGTATTTGTTTTCATCTCTTATTTTTTGGGGAGCTGCATGTAACCCCTTCTGAGTCTTAGGGCCAGAAATTGTTTGGAATAGTAGAGTACAGTTGTTAAAATCAAGGATGGAATCCAGACTGCCCAAGTTCAAAAGTCAGCTCCTCTCATTTATCAGCTGTGTGACCTTTGCCTAATTTCTAAACTTCTCTGTGCCATGATTGATTAGTGATGTCTGCCATGGACATAAGATAGGCAACAGATCTCTCCTATCTGCTCTCTGGACCAAAGGAAAAGCTTGCCTGAAACCACACCCCACACCCAGTCTCCTTCCAGATTCGTGGACTTGGAAGCAGCAATGTTTTCTCCAGAAGTGCAAAAGCAGAGAGACCCATCTAAAGATTGGGTCAGAGGCATGGTTCACCCCAACGGGATTTGGTTTCCATCAGAGAGGGTGCGCCTTCCCTGGCTCATGGTGTATTTACCCTGAGGCAGCAGGGGTGGGGTGTGCTTGGACCTTCCCCCTCTTCCCCTACCTCCCTCTCTCTGCACACCCTGCATCCATTACTTTCCCGGGAGCTGCTGCCCACTGCCCAGGGCCTGACCACAGTTCTAATGTGTTTACAAGGTCCCGTACGGCGCCATCCCCGCCAGAGTCTCAGTGCTGTTTCTGTCCCTGGTCCCCACCTTGTCTTCGGCTGGAATTCTGGGAAACATGGCATGAGGCGTCCAGCTTAGTGTCACCCTACGTAACACTGCTGCTGACCCCAGGGCCTCAGAGTAGAAGGGGAGAGGGGTGGCCAGCCGTGGGGCGATGATTGTCACACATGAGGCAGGGGTGGGAGGGTGACCACGTGGGGTGACAGGGGAGGAGCTGTTCCAGTCAAGTCTGTGGATGCCTGTGAGTGAGTGGTGGGGCTCAGTGGAACATGGGTGGGTGCAGGAACGTGACGCAGCAGCGATGGCTGGGTGGCGGGAGGGAGCTCAGGTAATCCAACGTGGTTCGTGGGAATGATAGGGCTGGGGCCAGCCGGTGGAAATTCTAGGGGGTGACCTTGTGAGTGGGCAACAGCGGTGACACAGAGCAGCTGAGGGTTGAGGCTGGTGGCAGGTGCGTGGGGCGTCTGAGCAGGGGTGTGGGGGGCTGTTGGGAGTCACTGGTCAGTGCCCAGGCTGGTCTCCTGGGGACGTGTCTATGCTGGAAAGAACAGAACCGATGTGTTTTCTCTGCCTGTTGAAAATGATCTGGCGCGAAGGCTTTGCCTCCTGGCCGCCGCGAGCCTCACTCTGCTGTGTCAGAAGATGATCTTTCACAGATGCTGAAAAGTTAGGAAGTGTAATTACGGGGAAATTGCACTCGGGCAAACGAGTACAAGCCAAGGACTGCCAGGCCCCATTCCTCACCTGAGCCCCCTGATTGTGGACGACAGCCCCACATCTGCATGTGCTTTGCAGCCAGCAGAGGAAAGACAGGGGGAAGCAGAAATGGTTCTGGGAAAGAGGGGGAGGTGAGGGGACCTTTAGCTACCCAGCTACGGCTCTCCCAGCCTCCTTGGGGAGGAGTTGAGGGAAGGCTGGGGCCTGGGGCACATTCCTATGTTCTGAGGGCTTTCTGGGGTGTCCTCACTCCTGGGGAGGGGTGAGGAGGAGCTGGGGCAGGCTCTGAGGGACAAGGAAGATTCTGCTCCCATCCTGGCACCCTCATTTCACAGGCTAGGAAAGGGAGGCAGGCAGTGAAGACCCTAGTTGCATAGCGAGGTCAAGTTCAGACAGGATTGGGGGGCCACCACCTCCTGGGCTGCTGGCTCTTCCCAGGCTCCCCAGAGAGGGAGGGGGAGGGGGAGCGGAGGGGAAGGGAAGGATAGCAGACAAGTGGCTGATCTGGGGAGCCCGGGTGCCCCTGGCCTTGCTCAGCTCTGGTACAGAGCCACCCATAGGCCTCTGCATTCCTCACAGTCCTCTCTCTCATCCTCTCACTGGGTTTTCACCCTTTGGCACATGGGGAAGCTGGGAAGGCTTGAGGCAGGGGGCCAGCAGCCCCTTCCTCACGGTGGGCGAGGCCAATGCTCTGTCTCTCCCTCCAGCCCCTGGTATGGCCCCAGAGAGTGGGGCAGCCCTGGGCCAGCTCCGGGCACCCTGATACACACCACCGAGCACCCTGCCCCTGCCCCTGCACGTGGAAACTAGTCTCTCTGCTGAGCGCAGTCTGCCCTTCAAGGTCCATTTTGCTGTCCACAGGGTGCCCCTGCCCTTGCCTTGGAGGCGGCACAAGCAAACCCAGGCTGGGGCAATCCCAGCCGCTGGGCAGGGCTGGACACGGGACCCCCCCCCCCCCACGGTCAGTCAGCATTCTCCCTGCAAAGGCACTGGGAGCAGGGAGCCGACTGCATTCCCGCTGGAGTTCATAGACTGGGCAGCTTGGGAGTCCTGGAGAGGCAGGAATGAGGCAGACAGAGAGCTGGGTGGGGAGAGAAGGAAGGAGGAAATCGGTGATGAGCATTTTTGAATTCTGGATTCAGTCCTGGTCTCATCCACACAGCTCCATCACATTAGACTATTCTGTGCTCGCTTGATCTATCCAGTCCAGTCCGGTCCAGTCCAGTCCAGTCCACTTGGCTTTCAGTGCATTGAACTGGATTTCTGTCACTTACAATCAAAAGAGACCTGGTTGACAAAGCGGTCAGTGCTGGTGTCCTGGTGTTGAGGGCAGGGCCAGTGCCAGAGAGGTCCCTGGTCATCTCTTGGCTGGGAGAGATTTGGGGTGACAGTGGGGTCTGGTAGAAATTCCAAGGAGTAAACAGACCTGAAGGAATTCAAGAATATTTTGTGTAAATTAAAATGGATTCCCTGAATTTTGAGATCTCACATGTCATTTCTTAGAAGCATCAGCAGGCTGCGCACTGGGGAATTTGGGGGCCGGCAAGGACCTTGTCCACTTGCTCTTCTTCCTCCTACTCTGATTCTCTCTTCAATGGCTCCCTCGTCCCTTAAAATGAAGTCATGTGTCCTTTCCTGGCATCTCCTGCTCCCACCATCAGCCCAGCCGCTCCTGGTCGCTCCTCTTCTCTAAACAAGCCAAGGATGCTGTTCCACTTGGCTTTTTACCTTACTCCCACCTGTATTTCTTTGCTCAGACTGTGCCCACCCAAGTCTGCCCTTCTATCCACTTCTATCTGTGGAAACCTCACTCCTCACTCACCTCACAGGGTGAATTCCAGCTCCGTGAAACCACTCTTTATCCCTTAACCAGCCACGATCCCCCCAAATCTCATCGCACGATCTCCTTGAAGTTCACTTCAACTTGGGTCCTGCAAAGCATCGTCTCCCCTGAAGGATGAATTACTCCTCCTCAGCCCGTGCGACCTGCAGCTGTCAGCACGGCATGAGGATGAATGTGTCCCTTTCTCTCCCAGGGTGCAGGTGCTGGGCAGCCAGACCTTGCTTGGCCCTTCTTGGGGACACTGACATGCTCAACCCATGTTTTCTAGAATAGTGGCTGAGCATCCTAGAACCCTGGCTACTTATTCCTCTTCTCTGCACTTGTCTGTCCCTGGGGTTAGAGTTACGGGGGTAACTGTTAGAAAAGAGTGGGGACCAAGAGCATCAGATTGAAGCGGGCTTTATTGAAAGTCCATGAGGTGACAGGCCTGCAGGCCAAGAGTCACACCCCAAAATGGGAGCATGGTTCTTTATAGGGTTAGGCTACAGCTGGAATTTTTGGTATATGTGTGGGGGTCTCCTTTGCTGGAGGGGGAGGGGATCTGCAGAGCTGTTTACTGTTGTCAGCTTTATCACTGATACCGCTTACCTCAGGTTCCCTAGGGCCTGGTTGTGCAGGATTTGCAGGGGCCTGTGTGTGCTCTCTTTAGTAACTCCCAGAATCTGACTGAGTTCACCCTCTGCCTCAGGCAGACTAGGCCCTTCGTGTTCTGTTTCCCCCCTTGCGGTCAAAACTCTTCTGCTGCCAGGAGTTAAGCCTTGGGTATGTAACCTCCCTTCTCTGAGCTGCGACTTCAACAGTGAGACGGGGAAGGTGGCCAAAATCCTATCTAAAATCTCCTGCAGCCGGAAAGTTCTTCCAAGGGGATCTCACAAAGATAAACCCATGAATAATGGGGATCTCTAGTTAAAAGCACCTCGTCATGTTCTTGAAAGCTGCTAAGAGAATACAGCTTAAAGGTTCTCGCCACTGCAAGTGATACTGTGATGTGAGGAAGGTGTTTTGCACTATATTGCACTGCACACCTGAAGCTTACACAAGGTTACCAATCAGTGATATCTCAAGAAAAATGGCAAAAATATACAGTGGTGGAGCGACACCTCGAGGGTGGAGTTCTAAGCACCTCCGCAGGCCGCTGGAACAGCTCGGAAGCCTCAGCTTGATGGGGGCATTGACAGTGCCGATCGATCGTCAGCATCGTTAGGTGCTGTCTTGAATGCTCCCAGTACACCTTTGTGGGATCTTAAAACCCATTGTAGAGATGAGGAAACTGAGGTCTGCAGGGGTGATGTGACTTTCTCATTGTCCTCCCAGAGAGTGACCCAGGCACAACGGGGAGCCTGGGCCCCCTGGGCTCTCTCCCATCCTCCCTGGCGCATTCCAGGCGGGTCTGAGTGGCCGGAGCAGGCCCCGCCTGCCTCCCCTCCTGCCCTCTGCGGCTGTTTTGCATCCTGCTGGATTCCTGAGGTGTCAGGCCTCATTAGAGCCCGCGCCCCAGTGAGCGCCGAGAGGCAGTTGACAGGTATACAATCTGACTGCGGCTCCCTTCAAATCATCAAGCTGTCTTCAGGCAGGAACGTGCCGGGAAGCCGGGCAGAGGCCCCTGGCTTGGCTGCATAATCTGATGCACATTAAAAACATCTTTCGGACGCCTTTGCCTTCCTGCATATGCTTGTTCTCACTCTCTCGGTTTCTCTTTCTTTCCATCCAACAGAAGTGGACAGAGTGAGCGGCCCTGCTGGCGCTCCATCCCGGTGGGGCCTCCCTGAACGATGGCTACCAGGAAAGGCCGACTGGCTCCGTGTGTGGCTGGCGTCTGGTGACAGTGCCCGAGACACAGGGCGGATTGCCAGAGGCTTAGCGGTGCTGCTTCCCTCTCTAATTCTGGGAAATGGGTGCAATTTTTTCCATGTCTGTCTGTCAGTAAAAAGCCTAAACTAACAATAATCATGACTGACATTGAGTGTTCGATTTGGGGTGGAACCCCTTTCTGTGTCTGGGGAGTCTTTGTCCCCTGAGTTGGGGAGGAGTTGAGAGCCAGCTTTCTACCCAGAAGCTGAGAGAACCAAATTCTTGCTTTCCCAGAGGCCTTTGCAAGCAGGAAGTGGGCATGTGACCAGAACCAACCAATCACATGCTCCTGCCCAGCACTTGACTCAAGCCAAGCAGTGGAGTCTCTGGTGCCATAGCTGCCAGCATCCTAGGGTGGCCAGGGCTGGGCATGATGCACCCCCTTGAACAAATCCCATGGCATGACTTGGGTATAGTTCTGGATGCCCGTTCTTCCTGGTTCTGGCACTTTCTGACTCTAGCTTTCCAGCCTTTCTGAAAAAATGCATTAGCACTTACTTTTCTTCTTAAAACAAAGATTCTCTAACTAGAATTCGTATGCGCGCTAGACGAATTGTCTCAAGCCTTGAGATCCTTCACTTATTAGTCCCAGTGCACAAATGTAGAAACTGAGGTAGAGTGATTAGGAACACCAGGTGTCACCATAAGAAATGGCAGGATGTTGGCACAGGTCTGTGGACTCAGTGGCTTGGAAAAGGGCTTGGAGTGTGCTGACCAATGGCCCCCAAAGATGGCCACCTCCTAAGCTCCAGAACCTGTGAGCGTGATAGCTTTGATGCAAAGGTGAATTTGCAAATATAATTAAGTCAAGGGTCTTGAGATGGGAAGATTAACCTAGATTGTCCACATAGTCCGGTTATATCTACAGGCATAGGACAGAAGCAGAGGCAGAAGGGGCGGAAGAAGCTCCGTTGCTGGCTTTGAGGATGGAAGGAGGGGCCGTGAGCTAGGAGTGCAGGCAGCTTCTGGAAGCTGGCAAAAGAAAACGCCCCCCCACCCAACCCCCAGAATTCCCAAAAGAAGCATCCCTCCTGGAATCTGACTTGAACCCCTTGAGAATGGTTTAGAATTTCTTAGCTCTAGAACTGCAACTGAAGTTGTTTGAAGACATGACGTTTGTCATGGTAGGAAGCACTGACGTTTGTCATGGTAGGAAGCTCTGATGTTTGTCATGGTAGGAAGCTCTCTAGAGCCGTCAAAAGGCTTATGCCCTTCGTAAATCTGGTCAAAGGCACATTGTTGAGAGAGTGGAGCACCTGTGAAGCCACCATTGTCCCCCAGGATGGCTCCCTGGCTCAGAGCTGCCCTTCTATACCCCTGTGTTGACAAGAGGACAAATGACCAGTGCTGTGCCATTTGGGGAAAATGAGCTCGTCATGTATTATTAGAGCTGTGTGTTTGGCCCCAAGGTCAAGGATGAGGTCAAGAAGCCCCTGGGAGTCACATACACAGGCTGTGAAGTCCTAGAACCCATGCTGATCGAGTCCATTACCTGCCCTACACGCTAGTCCCCTGTGGCTGCCCACGTGAGGTGAGGGATGTCCACCATAGGACAAGGGAGCCAAGAAGAGCAGGCGCTGCCCCTGCCCAGCGGTGGAGACCCTGCTCTGTGACGCCTTTGCAGACCCTCCCGCCCTCTGCCAAGAAATCAACACAGGATACTCCACTGGGCCGTCAGCTCCATTTCCACTGCATTCCAGTGGCTCTATCCCAGCCTGGAGAGTGCTGTCATTTCTTGCTTGATGTCGCTGTAACATCCCTTGCTCAGGCCCTTCACACGGGGAGCAGGCTGGCAGAGAACACCCTGCCCTGATTCCACAATGTTGACCTTTTCCTATGACCTTTCTACGGGGTCATGGTGGAGGGAGTATGCCTGGGAACAGCGAACGTGAACATCTTTGGGGATCCCAATTCTTTTGTCTTACGTCTGGCATAATACCATGGCCTTCAAGAATCTACTAAAAAATTCAGGTGGCCTCCCTTCTGTGCTGGGATGCCCAGAAGCTCCATTGCCCAGAGATGTTTCCTGGCAAACTGCAATTCATCCTTCAAAACTAAGCTGGTTACAGGCAACCTCTTGTCCAGGACTGGAGGCTGCACTGAGGAAGCTGAAGCAAAGGCTAATAGCGAATAGGATTGTGCCAGCGTTAACTCCTTCTTCTTGACAAATGTAGCGTGTTTATGTAGCAGGTTAACAAGGGGGAAAGCTGGGGAACTGTGTATCGGAGCATTCTGTATTATCTTTGCAGCTTTTCTATAAACTAAAATTATTGCAAAACAAAAATTTGTCTTAAAAAAATGAAGCTGGTCTAGATTTGGCCTGAGTAGAAGCCACTATTCATGTCTCTGCCACTTTACCTTCCTGCCCTGTTCTTTTCCCTCTTTTGTCTGAGATCGTCCCCACCTGTGACCGTGTTTCTCTTTAGATCGGAAACTCCTGAGGACAGGGGCTGACTCACACTGCACCCTCTGTGCCACTGTGCTAAACAAGTTATATCCATCCATCTCTTATCCACCCTCCTCATATCCACCCCTCTCATATCCACCCCCTCATATCCATCCCCTCACACCCACCCCCTCATATCCACCCCCC
>NW_004567116.1:10308684-10317002 GCF_000260355.1 Condylura cristata | reverse complement strand
TATCCACCCCCTCATATTCACCCTCCTCATACCCACCCTCCTCTTATCCATCCTCCTTTACCTCACAGCAATCTGCTACTGATGTTATCTCCATGTCACAAAGGAGCAAACTGAGGTTTAAAGAGGCCTAATAATGCCAAGCCACAAAGCTAGGAAGTGGCCGAGCTGGAAGCACGACTGGATCTGCTCTGGTTGTCTGCACTCAGGATTCACGCCCTGCACCCTTTGCTTGGGGCACCATCTGGCCTGGGGGCTGAGCGCATCTTGGGGACCAGGCAGGCATCCCAGTTCCGCCATTTGCCAGCTGTGTGAACTTGGAGAAATCACTCCACCTCTCTGTGCTCAGTTCCCTCATCTGTGACATGAAGGGTCAACACAACTTCACAGGGAGTAAATGAGAGATTCGAAGTGCTACATACAGTACTGGACAAAAAGAAACTTGTGAAAATGGCGTCACCGTGGTGATGATTTGAGTGTGCTGCTGATGGTGCTGCTGTCTGGCCAATGATGCAGGGGCAAAGGGGAACTGTTACCAGTCTCTGGACGAGTCCGGACACAGTGAACTGGGTGTGGGAGGAGTAAGTGGCAGCCCGAGGTAGGAGGTTCTCAGGCAGTAGGAGAGGAAGGGAGGAGCTGAGTGTGGAGGCACAGGGCCAGTGGACAGTGTGGTGGGGACACGGCCCACCCCCAGGCCAGGTGCAGACTCTTCTGACTCTTCCAGACAGCTGCCATTTCCACCACAACCTCCTATCTTGCTCCAAGTTTATAAAGAGTCAGCGACCCAGGCAGAGGCCCGGGGCAGTGCTGTTCCCGCCTGTGAGAAAGGGTTTTGTCTGTGGTTTGTTCCACAATGAGATGTGCTCTTCTCCCTGCTTGAAGGGGAAGCTTTTGTTTGGCAGAAGAAGGAAGAGCCGGGCCACGCAGAGAGAAGCCCCCCAAGGCCACATGCTCTGTCGCTGCTCTGGCGCCTGCCCAGAGCCCAGGTGGGCGTGGAGGCCACGGAAGTCCTGCCACCCAGCGAGCGAGGTTCCAGAGGCCTCGCTCGCATCACCGGGTGAGGTGGCGGCTGTCAGCACGGAGGAGCAGAACATTCCGAGGCACAAGAATAGCCCGACCACAGGCTGGGAGGCGCTGTCTCTGAAACTTTGCCCTCCTCCCTGGAGCAGAAAAGGCCACATGTTGGGAGGCCTGAGGTTTCCTGGAACTGCTAGGGGCAAGAGCTGTTCCTGCCCCAGGTGCAGCCACATCAACCTTGTAGGGCCCCGGAGCCCCGCGCCTGGGGCGGGCCCCCTCACGGAGGGGGGTCTATGTCTGTGCTTCACCTTCTGTGAAGGGGTCTGCCCACAGCGGATGCCTGTGACGAGACAGCGCCCTTCAGGGACTGTCCTCCCAGTGACGGCCATGCTCTTATTGTTTATGTGCGAGCCTGGACCACAAGGAAGCGTTGGCAGGGCCTGGCTCCCACGGTGAATCACTGAAAACACATGGCAACTTCGGCTGTAACCCCATCCCACATCCCTGTGTGCTTCATTGTTCACTTGTTAAATCGCAGCTGAGAGCCTCTGTGCGGGCCCTGTCCTAGGAGTCTGGGAGTCGAAGGGGTGGAGTAACCACCGGAGTCACCTCTAGGCAGGAGGAAAGAGACAGCGAGCAGGGAATCAAGACAGCAGATGCTTTCAGATGGCCACACGTGATGCAAAGAGCATCGGCCTAATTATGGGATGGAGGTGTCTGGGCCTGCGGGTTTGGGGCAGCTGATCCAGTGGGGCAGTCAGGGAGACTTCTCGGAGGAGGTGTCACTGGAGTGCTTTCCCTTGGAGGTGAGATGCAGCCCGTCAGGCGAAGTTCCAGTGAAGAGTGTTTGGAGGCCAAGAAACTGAGGGTAGCTTTCATATGGGGGGCTACTAGCATGGGGGCCTGCAGCCTACCATGACCATGTTCTTGTAGGGGGGTCCTCTGACTCTGGTAGGAGAGAGTGAGGCAGACCCCAGAGAGATGCAGGACCGAGTGCTGAAAGGCAAAGAGTCCTGATGTCTTCACTTCTGGGACCTGCTCCAAGCCTGGACTTCCCTGACACATGAACCAATTAACTCCCCTTTAGGTGCTGATGCTCGGGTGAGCTGAGTTTCCGTTGTTTGTTACGAAAGGTGTCACTGAGTAGTGCCAGGAGCACAGGGGGTCAAGGAGCGCGGGCTCTCCAGCCAGGGCACTCAGAGAGGACGCCACTGTCAGCTGCACAACCAGGGTCCCGCGGAACCCAAGTTGGGAACTCCGGGGCTAAGGCCCCTTCCAGTCGGGGTGACTGAAGGACCCCGGGGACAAGGAGCCTGAAAAGGGGGATCCATGGCCACAGTCTCCAAGCGGAGATTAAAGCTCAGCAATATTTATGGTGCTTCTTCCCTCTCCACAGGTACTACACATGTGGGTACATAGAGAGAAACAAGGTGGCATTGCCTTTTTGGGGTGCCCCCCGGGACAAGACACAGGGGATATACAGGTGGGTGTTGCAGTTAATAGCCCTGCAATAACGGATGGAATCTGAAAGGCTTTATCAGAGGAGGTGGCTGGTTTGTATGATTCACACACATGCTGCCCGCTCGCCCCAGCACACTCGAGTCTGCCTTCCCGCCTGAGTCCTCCTAGCTTTCTGGTGACAGCTTGTTGGCCATTTTCTCTTTACAGCACGTTGGCCACTAACGCTTAACCCAGAAGAAGATGTACATTTTTTGCTCTGGCAATTCCGTCGCTGATACTTTATTTGAGAGAAATAAACACACAGAATAGGAACAAGGACACTCATCTAACATTGCTGATAATTCCCGGAACCGAGAAGCACCCGAGTCTCTAGCAATAAGGGAAGCACCGGCACATTCATGCCTGGTGCTCAGTGTGACCTGTTGAGGGAGACACAGCATGAAGAGGGATGGGGCACAGGTCCCCCAACCGGATGTAGCTGCTGATCCCGTTTTTATTAAACTTATTTCTATTTTAGTGTTTCTCAAACCAACGAGGTGGAAGGGCCAGTCTGTCCTTCCCCATCTGCTGCAAGTTGGTCCTTTTTGTAAAATACCATAAAGATGTGGCCCTTTCAAATCACTCTAGGAGCTTTAAGTTTGTTTTTCTTTTGCATATGCAAATCTCTCCATGCACCTGGGCAAGCAGCTTGCAGAGCACACGTCAAACTGACCTGTCTTATATTTTATCTGAAAGTCTGGAAATGCAAACATGGGAGGGTCTCTCTCACCAGCCAGTCTTGGGCGATGATGCCTTCTCTCTTTTTTTAATCTGTATTTCAGCTTTTCTGCGATGAATTACATTTCTTTAGTAACAAGAAAAGGTTGCATGTCATCGGTGGAGCTGTTTGAGCTGTGAGTCTGAGGTTGGTGGAGGGTGGAATGAGGACCTGGGAGCAGATGGCCACGCTCCCTGCCAGGTCAGCCCAGGAGACACGCGGGGATGGAGGGCTGGCAGATGAAAGCTGCATCTATCCTTCTCTGAGTCTGGAACCCACCCTGAACTCCCTTCCTGGAGTCCCTGACGCTCTCTCTCTGGCGCTGATTCTCCGGCCATCCTTCCCCTGCCTGGCCAGCCTGGCCCCTGGGAACACTGATCAGCACGTTCATCACCTGCACAGCGTAGCTTCCAGCCAGAGCCACCAGACATCACGTCAGCACATCCCCCCAGAGGCTAGGGCTCAGGAGGCCTGAGCACAGGCTCCTGCCAAAGCCTCAGGCACCGTCTGCCGGCTCCTCCGCTCCAGTCTTCTCAGGGACCTCACCCTGCCGTCCCGCCCGCCCGGGGGAGGCAGGCCAGGCAGCACTGTTGTGGTTAGCATGGAGGGGGGCAGGAAAGCTCTCCCTCTGCCATTCCTGTGGAATAGAGGCAGCACTGTCCCCCAGGACAGGAATCTGGCTTTGTTATAGTTGTTTCCTAAGGAGAAGAAAGGGCAGAGATGAATTTCCAGATGCCAGCAATGGGGAAGAATGTAAACCCCTGCTGGGACAGCGGGGCCTCGGTACCCAGGGCCGGTGGGCGCCGGGGGCCCAGGGCCTTCGCAGACAAGGCCAGCTGCTCAGAGTCCCCGCCACTCACTGTGGCCTCAAGAGGGAGACAATGGACAGTGGTCAGGGCAGATGTGAGTCCTGCACCAACCCATCCTAAAGGTGTTGGTGTTATTCCTGTTCTCCAGGTGAGGAGACCGGGGCTTAGGGCAGCAAAGGGCTGGGCTGTCCAAGGCCAAGTGCTGGACAGTGGCTAAATCTGGACTCAAAGACCCCAAGCAAGGCCAAGACGTTTTGTTTCCTAAGAAGGTAAAGCAGGTGAACTCTGATTCTGCTTTGTACCCTATTTCAGAGACCCTCACCCTAAGGGAGAGCCTGCACCCTGCTGTGCCCCTGGCCTCTAGACCGTGCTTCTTCCCAGCCTCATCCCTTTTGAAAGGTGCCAAGAAGCTAGTTGTCACTGTGCTCATTGCCATCATTTCAGGAAACGCTCTCCTTAGACAGATTAGCATTTTAGAGTGCGCGCCGGAAAATTCAAAATCCTCAGGGAACAAAGGAATGAATGTCTAATGGTGGAATTTCAAACTCAGTGTGGCAAGTCTTTGGTTATGGGGTCCTTCCTGGGCAGTTCAAATTGCCCTCTGCCCTGTATAGAAGTCTTCCCTCTCCCCCTTCTACTGACTGGCCTTGACTAGGTCAGAGGTTTAGATTCTTACATGAGTTCTGACCCCCCCCCCCACTAGTTGTGAGATATTAGAAAATCACTTACCCGTTCAGTAAACCAAGGAGGGTGAACACGAAAGTGGCCCAGAGCCCACCTTTATCAGTCATCGGCAAAAGATGTGATAATTGTAGGCTGCTGTGCCCCACTCCAATCCTAATGGGTGAATCAGTCTGGAGAGTAGAGTCTGAGAATCCATTGAAGAAAATTCCAGATGATTCTAACAGGCACTAGAGCTTGAGAATTATTGACACAGAGAACATCTAAGGGCAGTTTCAGGCTCTGCATGTGACCGTAAGCTTGGTGGGCATTATCTATAGCTGTTTCTCCACCTCCACCCACTGTCCACGCCCACAGCCCCAGTCCCAAATTGACCATGCCAAGAAGAAGCAGTAGAAAACCTGCCCTTCATGGACTTGGGGCCACAGCAGCAGTCACAGGACAGCACCGGGGCAAGGCATCATTTCCCTCAGCCACCACGGATTACAAGCCCCAGTATGCCATGAGTTGGACTTCCTAGGGGGTGGGGAGCTTCTGAGAGCTGGGCACAGAGCCGAGTGTCCAGGTGAAGCCATACAACACAAGATACAGGTAGGCCAGTCCCTTTTGCTCTTCCAGCTTCAACTGAACTAAGAGATTTGAAGGAGATATGGAAGAGAGACATGTAGAGACATTTAGAAGAGGTAATTGGCAGAGACACATGGGGAGTCTGCTGGTCTTTGGAAGAGACCATGGAAGCTGTTATCTTGACTTCATGTTGGATTATATGGCTCATTGTTGAATTTTTGTCCCAGCTTTCTGGATCTTCCTAATTCCTTCCTGTTGTTCCTTACCACAAGGTACTTTAGACTTGTGACAAGCTTTGGACCAAGCTTCTTAGGCTGGAAATTTGTCCCCGATGGGTAATTTTTGGAGTTCTCTTAGGGACATCCTTTCTTCTCTTCTTTCTCCAAGCACCAAAAGCCTGCTTCCTTTGCCTTTGCGTGTGTGGATGGCTGAACCCCTTTCAGAGATCTCTGCTCACTAGTTTGAGATCTCTGGGTGTCCCTGGTTGTATACTAACAAGACTCAAAGAACTCAGAAAAGCACTATCGTTATGATTTCAGTTTTGTTATAGAGAAGGATTTATACAGGAAAAGACAAGTTAGAAATGATGCGTGGGGTGAAGTCTGCATGGGCTCCAAATTACAAAGGTCCCTCGTCCTCAGGACTGTGTTACCTTCCAGGCACCAATGTCTTACAAAGAAACCGCCAGCCAGGGAGCACACCAGAGGTTCAGGCCCAGAGGTTCTAATGAGATGTCACTCCACAGGCTTAATTGAGTAAACTCAATCTCCAGTCTTCTCCCCTGATATCATATGGCTGAAAGATCCCAACCCGCTCTCTGGTTCTTTCTGGTGAAGACAACTTGCATCCTAAGCTATCCTGTTAGCACAAACTCTCAAGTGTGGTAGATGGGACAGCCATGAATAATAGTCTTGTTAGTGGGGCATTTCTAAGGCTTTAGAGGTTATCTCCCAGGGGCTGAAGACAAAGGCCAGCTAAATCCTTTATTGTTCAAAATATCTAATGTAAGTAAAGGAGTGGAAGAAGACCCCTCAAAATGTGAACAGTGGTTCTCAGGTGCCAGAGTTTAGGTTGGGGTGGACATTGAAATGTTCATCAGAAACCATCCCTTTTCTTCCTGACATACAACTAGATGACATTTCCCAGCCTCCCTTGCAGTCGGATCAGGTTATGTGACTGAATTCTGGCCAGAGGGATGTGAGTAGAAATAATGCCTGCCACTTTGAAGCCTAACCCATGAAACCTGTCCCACAATCTCTGCTCTCTTTTTTCCCCAACCACTGGTTAGAGAAAAGTACCCAGTGCCCTAGAGAATGAATGTGCCACAGATATGAGGATTCTGGGTCCCTGAATCATCAAGAGAAAGACCCGGTACCAAATATGCTCATTGCACTTTCACATGAGAGAGAAAGAAAGAACAACAAAAAAGCTTCTATTAAGTCACTGAAATGGAGATGTTTATTAACAGCAGGTGTTCTCCGTAATTAACATATGGGCAGTTTTTTTCCCCTTATGCTAATTTTTTTAACATTCTATAACAAATACATATTATTTTTATAAGAAGTAAAGTAAACATCAAAGTTATTTTTTAATGACAAAAATTAAATTATATGGGTAGAGTAGAAGAGGCCTGAATCATTAAACTTGTTTTTGAAGAAAATTTTAATACCCAAATTTGATAGCTCTGGATAAAATTGTTCTTCTGAAATCCCTGAACCCTAAGAGCTCTTGTCTCTCAATGACCCACCCAGGAGGCCTTAAGGTAGTAACATTTGTGAATGAGCATGTCTAACACACACACACACACACACACACAAGACTTGCCCTGAGGTGGCTATTTGGGGTGCATCACTGAAGTTCCTTCTGTTACTATCCAGTGCCCTTAGCCTGGGCCACTGCTTTCCCCAGTACCCCCAAATAGCCACATTGCCTGGCACCTGGAGATTATGAAGCCCTAACATATTACATCTGGGGAGGTTGAGGCCCTGGGATATGTAAAGAACCCTGGCTTCTTTCCACCCAAAATATTTCTGCCCAAAGTGGGTTCTATGAGTTGAGAGCAGGTAGGTTCCTTCCAACCTCATTCATTATCTTGAGGCTTTCACTAAAAAGGAGCTTTCTTGCCTTTGCTAAATATGTGGTTTCTCAGAGTCTCCAGAACCAGGTTTGTGGCCAGTCCCCACCCCCTACTTCTGCTAACACTCAGGATTTCCCCTGGTACTGTCATCTCCATTCTAAATACCCTGCTGAAGATACCTCCTTTCCATCCATGTGGCTGGACAAGCCATACTTTTTAATATCTATGAACACAGGATCTTCATGAGCCAGAATGCTCCAGAAGCAGAGCCAAAAACATATGTGTGTCTATGTGCACATATATGGATATGTATTTATGGGCATGTGTGTATCTATTGACCAACTGAATTGACAATCAATCTATCAAGAGATTTTAAGGAATTGACTCCTGAAGTCATGGAAGCTGACAGATCTGAAATCTATTGGGCTGGTCAGCAGACTAGCAACCAAAGGACTAGCCACTGTTGAAGTTCAAATCCAAAAGTCAAAAGTCATCCTCAGGCAGTCTTCATCTGATAGATGAGATCCACCCACATTACAGAGGGCAATCTGCTTTACTCAGAGTTCACCCATTTAAATGTTAAATTTCATTCAAACTCCCCTCACAGAAACATCCAGAATTATACCTGACTAAATGTCTAGACACCATGGCCCAGTCAAGTTGACACAGCAAATTAAGCGTTTCAGGACACTTGAGTGTCCACACTTTAGGTCAATCATTGTCTGACATGTAAGATTTCAACCCACTGCTATCACGTGAAACAGCTACCTTCTAAGTGCTGTGATTTACTCCTCCCACCATCTTTGTTATCACCACCATCACCATCATCATCATCACCATTACCATCATCACCATTACCATCATAACCATCATCATCATAACAATTATCATCACCATCACCATTACCATCACCACCACCACCATCATCACCATCATGACTGTCATTACCATC
>NW_004567116.1:10286633-10308481 GCF_000260355.1 Condylura cristata | reverse complement strand
CCATTACCATCACCATCATCACTGCTATCATCACAACCATCACCACCATCACCATCATTCACGTCGTCATTCCCACTTTACTGAACTGATGCCCAAAGTTCAGAGAGGCTCAGTGACTCATCCATGATTATAAAACTGGAGAAGAAACTGAATCCATGTACCTTCCATTATGCCACACCGTCTCTTCCCCAGCCAGCCCCAGGAGCGTTCTCTTCAAGGATGACAAGGGCATTGGTAGTGTAAACTCAGCCCACACCTATGATCACCCTGTGACATCAGCACCCTAGCCCCACCCACCCCCTGTGACAGGGGAGAAAAATAAGGCACAGACAGGGGATAACCAGCCCCGCTGACTTGCCCTGTCTCATGCTAGTTCCCCTCTAGCGTGTCCACTCCACACATTTATTTTTAAAGAAACTTTGTAGAAAAGAAAATCTAAAACTTATTAGGTTGTTTTTTTGCATCCCTCTTGACTCTGAGGCTGAGCCTCTAACACAACACTTTTTTTTAAGGTTATTTATGCATATAGAACTGGGGTACAGGCCAGAGGTGCAGGGGTGGTGAGAGGCTTCACCAGACAGAGTGGGGAGCAGAACAGGCAGATCGACGAAGTACACTGCTGAGGGGAGCAGCAGGCGGGTCAGGAGAGGTCTGCAGCTCCATGTGGAGCTCCAGGGGCAGGGGATCGAACCTCCGGGGCAGGGAATCGAACTTGCACTGAAATGGCTGCAACTTGCTTGCAGTGCTGTGTCCTAATCCATTGCTCCACCAGGGAGGGCCCCACACAACACTTCTTACTGTAACTGCAGCCACTTCTCAAAGCTCTAACTTTTGCCTGCCCATCTCCCCATATCCAGAGGCCAGGGAATGCCACCTATGGGGAAGGCTTCTCCCACTCTGCTGAGTCCCCCAGATGCTTGCCAGCCCTCCCCTCAAGATTGTTAGAGTTTCTCAGATTGAGCATTTTCAAAAACAGTGCTGGGTCAAGTGGGGGCTTAGCTAACACCTCTGGATTCCTTGAGGGAGTAAGCACTCCCCAACCCTGGGGGCAGGCACTTTATCACCCTACTTCACATGTGAGATGACTGCGGCACAGCACCTTTAAAGTGACCTGGGTAAGGGCTGTGCCGATTCTGAGTGTCACTCGATCAGGCCCTACTGACTGGGTAAGTGGAGCTGGTACAGAACTAGCCTCCAGCCACTAGGAAACCACAGGTGTCCCACTCAGTGTCTGGCCTCAGCACTCTGGGAAGCAGAGATGGTGAGATGCATGCTCTGCCATCCACTGGCCAGTGACCTGGCCTAATGGCGTTAACATTATGTTTTCTGACTCGCAAGCAGCTGTCCAGAGCCGCGCGTTGTAAGGCCTGGCCAGCCTCCACCTTATGTCTCTGCAGTCCAACCTCCCAGCCTCCAGCCAGCTGCCCAGTGCCAAGGCCTGGCCTCCACAGGAGGGTGGTGGCATCTGGTTCTGCTTTGCTTGGGAAAACAGCTCCGTTTACAAATATTTGGACTGTAGTTTCTCTCCCCACTCGGCCTCAGCTTGGGCCTCAAAATGAAGCCTTCCTTCCTGTAAGGGACCTGAAACAGGCTGCAGGCAGGGAGGGGGCAGGGCCTCTGTTTAAGTCATCATTTTCCCTAATGGAAACTGCATTCCCAACCCCCCAACTGAGCTGGTGGCCTGTGCCCCGAGGCAGCCAGAGTTTCCAGATAACAGGGCTGAGTTGGTGGGGCCACATGGGGTGCACGCCATGCTGGGACCCAGGCCCTCGCCCCCACCAAGGAATCATCCACTCCTCTTTCCCATAATTCTCCTCCAGGTCCTACCCCTACCCTGGTTCTGGCAGCCATCTTGGCGTGATTCATCCACATGCCAATGACTGAGTCACTAGTGCCAGCT
The DNA here is from genome assembly GCF_000260355.1 of Condylura cristata. Taxonomy (NCBI): domain Eukaryota; kingdom Metazoa; phylum Chordata; class Mammalia; order Eulipotyphla; family Talpidae; genus Condylura; species Condylura cristata. Next base: position 10,306,581 of record NW_004567116.1, on the reverse strand, counting down.
CTGAGCTAACACCTGGGTTACCGTAGTGAGCAAAGGGGGGTACAGGGTCCTCCTTTCCATAGTGAGTGGGTGGTGAGAAATCATGAGGAGAGGTGAGGAGGCAGATTCCACAGGGCTTTAAATGATGTGCTAAGGCTCTGGGCCCAGGCCCCTGAGAGGCAACATGTCTTTACTGGGTCTGTGTCCCCACTGGGCAGCTTGCCTGATGACCAGAGTGTCGAGTGTCCTTCGTTTCTTGTTCCATTTATTCTTGACCCCCTTTTGGCATTTTAAAGAAATGCTAAACAATTTATCCAAGTGACGAAGAGTGTTGGTTGTTATGTCCTTGTATCCCAGGGACATAATAAAGGCTTGGTATAAATATGTGTGAGATGAAAGAATTAATAGCAATACTGTCCACATGAATTGACTCTGGAATCACTGGAGTCAAATCCTGCCTCTGCCAACCCCTAAACCGTATGAGTGGGGGAAGTCACTCGACCTTTCTGGGCCTCTGGTTTTTCTTTCTTCTTCTTCTTTTTTTGTTTTTAAGATTTATTTATTTATGCATACAGAACTGGGGTGTAGGCCAGAGGTGCAGGGGCAGTGAGAGGATTCACCAGAGACAGAGTGGGAAGCAGAGCAGGCAGATCAACAAGGTACACTGCTGAGGGGAACCACGGGAGGGTCAGGCCACGCCATGTGGATCTCCTCCGAGGCGGGGATCGAACTCATGCTGGAGTGGCTTTAGCTTCTTAGTGCTGTGCTTTAATCCGCTGCGCCACCAGGGAGGGTTGGACCTCTGGTTTTTGGATCGAAAACTGGGGCTAACAGTGGTGCCACCTCAAAAGGCCAGGACAGTGAGACGGGAGGAGGCTGTGAAGTGCTTAGAACAGTGGGGAGCTCTCATGTGGGCAGCTTCTGTTCATCTTTACTGTTAGCCTATTTCCACATCGGTTATTTTCCATAATGCAATAGCAGACAATAGCAGAGTCGATCACGACAGAATCACATCTCAAGGAATTGATTCCTGCCACCTCTTCATCAGTTCAAAAGGTTGTATTTCTGAGCTCTGGTCAACTCACCTGAAAGTTTCTAGTCCTCACAGATTGCAAGAAAGGAAACAGACTTCAGATGATCGGCTCACACAGGCTGAGGTCCTACTGTGTGTCCCAACCTATCTCACCCCAACTTTTTCTGGAAAATTTTGGTTTTTTCTAGCTGGAAAGGCCAATATAATTAATGAAAAAATTTTAGGAACAATGAGACAGCTTAGTAGCATGTCTGGTTAGAAAATAAATCTACAGCGGGCCCTCCCTGGTGCTGCAGTTCTGCAAGCGAGCTGCAGCCGCTTCAGTGTGAATTCGATCCCCACCTGCCCCGGAGGTGACCGCATGGCGCGGCAGACCTCTCCTGTCCCGCCCGCTGCTCCCCATCATCAGTGTACTTCGCCCATCTGCCTGTTCTGCTCCCCACTCTGTCTCTGGTGAAGCCTCTCACCATCCCGCACCTCTGACATGTACCCCATTTCTGTATGCATAAAAACAAATAAATCTTTAAAAAAGAAAAGAAACCTACAGGTAGCAGTAGTTTCCTTCTACGCTACAATAACCCATTTATAGGGCAGAGTCCATTCAGGCAAGGGCAGTGAGACAAGTCTCTGGAGGTAAATCACCAAAAAGTGGGCAGATTCTCCCTGAGCATCCAATGGCAGGTGGCTGGATCAAGAAGATATTGGTCCACAATGGAATGTTGACATATAAAGGTGAAATCTTGCCATTTGGGACAATGTGGACGGGAGTTAAGCAGGTGAAGCCAAGAAGGAGAATGACACATATATATATTTTGCTCATGTGGAATATTGAGGAATAAAACAAAAGAAAAAAGCAAAAGCAACCATAGAAATTTGAGGCTGCTAGAAGGTGAGGATGGGGGTGGGGAGCAAAGTTGGTGAGGGGGTTCATTAGAGTGTGGTGGAGGATTATGGGGGTTTCGGTGAGAGGACTGGTATGGTACCACCCATCTGGACAGATGGGAACCTGGAGCCCTAAGACACTTGCAGTGTTGTAAATCACTGTTACCTCAGTTAAAAAAAGATACAACTTTAAAAATAGAAATATACAAGTTCATGAAATATATATGTGTGTGTGTGTCTATACATGTAAATATTTATTTTTTGGAAAATGCATGTTTATATTTGGGAAATAGTTATATGTATGCATTTATCCACATACACACACACTGTTAGGAAAATACATCTATTTCCCAAGAGCATGAGTGGAGGATTTCAATAGTTATGTCTCCCGTTTATGTCTAGAAGAACTCAAAATCGAACAACTGTCAATCTTCCTAAAATATATTGAAAAATTCAACACAGTCCCAACGAAAATTCCAATGCGGTTATTTTTGGACAGCATGGTTCTAAGTTTTATCTGGAAGAACAAATAGGAGAGACTGATGGGCGGGGCGGGGGCAGAATGCAAGAAGCGGAGGCAAGAAGCTGTATTTGCGGATATTGAAACATTATAAAGACAGAATAATGTAGATGCTTTGATATGGGGCCCAAAAGAGCCAATAGAATAAACTGAACGTGCAACTTAATCTGGGAACTTGGTCTGCTGGGAAGAAACATCTAATCAGAGGGGAGAAACGTATTATTTAATGGGTGGTATGGGGCAACAGGCTGGCCATTTGGAAAAAAAATAAAGATGGATTCATACTTCTCTCACCAAAATAAATTCCAGATGGAATAAAATTTCAATGTTAAAAACCCAAACCATAAAAACATTAGAAAAAGCTATGGAAGAATATTTTATAAGGATAAAGCCTTTCTAAGTGGCAAATGAGACCCAGAAGCCATCATGGAAAAGATAGGCAGTTTGAGGTTTTACAGATTTTGTAGTAAAATACATCGGCAAGAACGTTGAAAGACAGATTTCAGTTGGGGATAAATGGGGTGGGGGTTAGTCTACCACCCATAAGATAGAAAGAGCTGCCACAGATCAATAAGGAAAAATACAACACAACGAGGAACCAGAACATTTGAAAAGATGTCCAGTCTCACTAGTAATAACCTAAATAAAATTTAGAACAATGAAATATCTCTCCCCTGCCTCCACCCCACCACATGGACAGTTTTTGAAGACTTAATATTCAAAGTTGGTAAAGAGATTGGGAAATAGTAATTTTCATACACTGCTGGTAGAAGTATAAATTGGTTCAAATTTTTTTGGAAAGAAATTTAGCAATGTCAATCAACATTTTAGATGTGCAAAATATGTAGAATATTATCTGTACTTTCTTGCACTCTTCTACATCTTTTCATGTGAGGAAGACTGTAGTGCGGCGAATGCTGTGGTGTACTGCCCCCTTCAGAGACTAACGGGGGTGAAGAGTGAGAGCTGACATCTCAGTACCACCCCACCCCATCCCTGCTGGGGATTCCTCAAGGCTCAAGAGAAACACCCAGCCCAGGCCTGCTTCCTAGTTGGTACCTGACAACGTCCAGTGACTAGCTACCAGAGTTGTATAAGACTACCCTTCTGGCCCCAATTTGGGGTAACACTGCAGGGTCATTCCCACTCCAGAACTCCCTGTGGAGTTGCCTGCAGCCTTTGTTGGGTCTCTGTTGCAACGCAACTTCTCCCTGGGCAAAAACACCCTTCCTTCACTCCCTGGTGGATGTTGACGCTCAATCTGCAGTCTTCTCTGTCAGAGCCAGATTCCCAGAGAAACCAGCCTGGCATTGAGCACCAGGCATGATCTCACAAGGAAGACTGTCAAATGGGACTTGGAGCCTGACTGCAGTGAAGGTTCTGTTTTGGCAGTATGTGGACTTCCAGCAATCACTAAAGCACTGGAGCAATGACATTAGTGGCCTTTGACTAGTGGTGGGCTGGGGTGACTTGTGAATAGAGGGAACAGATGGTTTGGACAAAGTAACAAGAGTTTGATAAGGTGGGAAAGTAGTAATTCTAAAGGCAATGGTTTCCTTTCAAATTAGTTGTCTTTTGGGTCGATTTCTAGGAGTGGAATTGCTGAGTCGTATCGTAGATCCATTTCTTAGCGTTCTGAGGAAACTCCAAAGGAGGGAATGGAAGGGGAGCAGAGCAGGGGAGGGGTGAACACAAGGGAATATGGTGATGGGTCACAGGTGACTGTGAGGACTACTATGGGGTAAGAAAAAAATTTTAATTAGTACAAGAAAATAAAGACAATGGAATTTGAGTGTTGCTGGGGGCCATAGCAACTTTGGAGACAGGCAGGAGAGGCTGCGGGTATTTAATAGGCAATTAAAGACTGGCTATGAAAGCCAGGGCTTGGCTCAAAGAGAGACTCATTGTCTTGAAGCTGGAAGGCAGAGAAAGCTGAGCATTACGTTCATGACCTCTATTCTTAAGAATTAGAGAACTCTAGGAAAGGCGTTTTTTAATGAGTGGTCGGAGGATGGAGAAGGATAGTGGCAGCAATTAACACCACTGGAGGATTCTGAAGGATGCCCAGATGGTGGACCCCATCACATTTCCATCTGACAGAATCTGAAGGATGACAATGCACTGTGTTAACTTAACCAAAAAACAAAACCAAAAATCCTCTGATGTAGCTACTGCACTAGATGAGTTTCCTTTGCTAGAACCGATTAATATGGACTCTGGGAAATGTGTGACCACTGGTTTGGTGGCTGTGTTTTTCCCTGCCTATCAGAAACGAAGTCCGGGAGCAGTTTGTCTTTACGTGGAAGGACAGTGCCCATTTGCTGTCTTGCCCAGAGATGTCTTAGTCCCTCCCCCTTTGTCTTATAATCTGAAGGTAATGGACCACTTGGGCTTTCCACAGAACACTGTGTGAATGCACCAGGTGGATGACATGTGAATCAGACTAGATAAATGAGAAGTTGCAAATACATTGGAAGTCTTGGTGCAAGGTGTGCTTCAGGATGTGGGAGCTAGTCTAGAAAATTCAGCAGCAATGTTAGCAAATTTTGCGGGTCTGGTCTGGTCCTGTTCCAGAACACTTCTGGACAAGTTATTACATCTCACACCTGACACGTCTCTTTGACTTCTCAGGGCAGCATATTTCGCAGGTATTCCACACCACATATCAGATGACAGGAAAAGCTGCAGCTTTGAGCAGAGCCCAGAACAAGATCTGTCTGCAGCAGGTCCACACTATATAGTACAAGAGGGCCATATGCTTGGGCCATACAGTTCAAGGGACACTGTGGCAGTGGAGCTCTTCATGGTGGAAAATACTGTGTAGATTTTATGGCAAGACTTTATGGGAGGATCTCAGTGCAGACCTGAGGGGCCAGAGCAAGGTTATGCCATCTGCAGTGGGAAATTATGCACTTCTCAAAACCAGAAGGAGTACCCAGCCATGGAACATCAAGTCTCCATGAAGCCAGAGCTGGATAGCAATAGTTCAGTTCAGGAAGTATTGCAAAGTCATAAGTTTGAGCAGGCTCTAGAGGGATAGACGTTATAAACAAGCTGCCCAGGCAGATATCCACATCCACAGCATCTACGAAAGGACGCCGGCCATCTTGCTGACAGTTAGGTTTCAGGAGCAGCTGCTGCTTCCAGAGCCAGAGGTGATGCAGTGAAGGCCCATCCAGGGTCTCAGCCCTCAGCTGAAAGTTGCTGGTGATAATAAGGATGCTACCAGGGGAATCCATGCATGACAGTGTGTAGGACATCACCCGGTGGCACATAGTAGGTGCTCATGGAGTGCTAGTCATTGAGGCAGCAGTGATCCACTGCTGGGAAGAGTCACTGCTGGGAAACACAGCCCAACCTCCACTATATTTCCTGGCCTCCTTGCTTCCGGGGGGGGTGGGCTCATGACTGGTTCTGGTTGGTGGAATGTGGGCAAAGCACGGGGTCCTTCCAGGATGGGCTCCTGCAACCCCTTCTGCTGGTCCTCTGCATCCTCTCTCTTCTATCTGCAGGCTGACCATTCCAGGATGACCTCTGAACCTGTGGGTGACGGTGGCTGCGCCTCTATCCAAGGCCCTGGATACAAAGAACCTCCCTGTGGTTTCCCATTGCCATTTAGATTTTACGTGGGTGAGAAATAAGCTTCTACGATGCTAACCACTAACACCTTGGGGTTTGCTCTATCTGTAACATCAGCTAATTTTACCTTAATGATACAGGGGTCAGTGGGGTGAGTGACAACTCAGCTGTTAGATGAAACTGAAATTATAACCCATCATGTAAAATTGCTATAAGACCAAGAGAGGAGACTAAGTATTCTGAAAATGGAAGCTGTGGCAGGTGGCCCCTCCATTACAGAGCTTGGGTCCCAGGATCAGCTGTTGGGACAGTTTGGGGAGCTCAGGTTAAATGTAGCTGGGTGCAGACCTATTCTGCGTGACAGCTCCGAATTACTGGCATTTCCTACAAGACTGCTCTTCAGCTCATGGAACCCAAAGCAGGTGCCAAGTTTACACGCATCTTGCAGAGTTGGGGGTCTGTGAAGTCTTTGCAGATGTGGCTTGCTTATGCAGAGCAGCGGGAGGGTGGGGAAGCTGGACTTTAAATCCAAGGTGCCTGAGGCCAAGCCTGCTCTGAACCAGGCGGACTGCTGCCAGTAAGTGAATTGCCAGACTCTTAAGAAGATTTCTAGTTTCACTGGTGAATGATTGCCCAGGGCCTGGCTAAAGCCATCACATTAAGATGCTTAGAATGAGATTTATATAATCAACAGAGGAAATCCTTGGGAGGGAGCTCTAACTTAGGATTCTGGGGCCAAGAAGACTATAAGATGTGGGTTAGAAGGCAGAGAAACAGGGGTGACCTGGCTATTTTTTTAAAGATGTATTTATTGATGCATACAGAACTGGGGTGCAGGCCAGAGGTGTGGTGGGTGAGAGGATTCACCAGAGACAGAGAGGGGAGCAAAACAGGCAGATCTACTGAGGTACACTGCTGAAGGGAGCAGCAGGCAGGCCAGGAGAGGTTTGGCATGCCATGTGGGTCAGCTCCCTGGCCGGGGATCGAACTCATGCTGCAGTGGCTTCGGAGAGCATCATAGTGTGGTACTTTAACCCATTGTGCCACCTGGTCTGGTCAATGTCATTTATGTTTTTGACATTTTTATCCTTGCTGCTTTATATCAAACAAACAAAACATGTTATTTATCATATTTTAGGTTTTTTTTTTTTTTTAAGATTTATTTATTTATTCATACAGAACTGGGGTACAGGCCAGAGGCTCAGGGGCGGTGAGAGGCTTCACCAGAGACAGAGTGGGGAGCAGAACAGGTAGAATGACGAAGTACACTGCTGAGGGGAGCAGCGGGCGGGTCAGGAGAGGTCTGGCTCGCCATGTGTTCTCCTCCGGGGCAGGCGGCAGGCGGGAATCGAACTCATGCGGAAGTGGCTTCAGATTCTCAGTGCTGCGCTTTAACCCGCTGCGCCACCAGGGAGGGCCCATATTTTAGGTTTTTAATGTATGGGTTCACAGTCAAGTCATCTTTTGGGAGTTAGGACAGGGTGAACTCTTATAAAGTTCAGTATCTTTGGGTTCCAGTTCCCTAAACAGCCATCTAGAAGGGTCTGTATTTCATAAGCAAAATCAATAATAGGTATATAAATGTCCGTATCTATTATCAACTGCACAATAATGCCAAGTTACAGTCACAAAGATGTGGCCACACACAATGACTAGCGCGTGTTTGCCTCAAGGGTCTACCGGTTCCGTGATGCCCTGAGGGTCTGGCTGACCTCGGCTGCACTGGCTGGTGCGTCTGCCGCGGGGGAGTGTCTGGGCAGTGCTGCTGATCTTGGCTGGGTCCGAGCCCACGCCTGGAATTGGCAGGTTCCCAGCTGATCTGGAGTGGCCTCGCTTGACATGAGTGGGCTGACTCCATTCTGTTGCACCAGATGCTCCCTCCCACAGCCAGTCTGGACATATTCACATGGTCAGGGCAGAGGAGAAAGAGAGAGGAGGTAAACTATGCAAGTGCTTTTTGAAATATGTGCTTGAGACGCGTCGAACTTTCCATTGATCAAAGTGAGTCCCATGTCTGAGCCAAGTCAGAGAAAAAAACTAAAAATGTACTTAACAGAGGGTGAGGATAGAGAGGGGTGAAGAACTTGGTGATGGAGGAGGGGTGGAGAAGGCCTCAGTGCCATTCATCAGCCAGATGTTCATCATTTACCATGAGCCAGGTCCGGGGCTAGGTCCTGAGCAGTAACAGACTGTCCTTGATTTAGAACTCAGAGCGGGGAGTCACTGGCCCAGGGTCACACCGCTAGCAAATAGCAGACTCGAACACCAGGTCTGCTGACTGCAGGTGATGGTTGGAAAGAAATAGTTCAGTGCCAATTTCGAAGATGTCCTCACACCATCACTGCTGACATTTCTAACTTAAGCACAGGTAAATGGAGAAAGTTTGGGTTATTGGTTCATTAGTGTGAACGTCATAAATGTGATTTTATTTTCTTCTGTTGTTTGACTATTGTAGCTCTTTGGTAGTCCCATATAAATTTTAGCATCTGTTTATCAATGTCTACTAAAAAAGGGGGAATTTAGGTAAAGATTGTATTAAAACTTGGGGAAAATTGATATTAGCAGTTTGATACTAATATGTCTTCCAAAACAGTGTAAATCTCTATACATGCCTTTGGGTCTTCTTTAGCTTCTTTAAATGTTGCATCTTTGATTTGTAAGGATATTACTTAGTTTTCTTCACCCCCCCCCCCCCCGTTTTACTGAGAAAAAATGGCAGGCACGGCTATATAAATTTAAGGTGTTCAGAGGGGCAGATTGATTCACCTATGCCAGAATGATGATCACAATAGTCTCAGCTAACATCTACCTTCTCATTTAGATACAATAAAAGGAAAAAGAAAGAAGGAAAGAAAAAAGGGGAAAAAATGTTCTCCTTACGATGAGAATTCTTAGTCTTTCTCTTATCATACAGTGTTAGCCAGAGATGTCGTGTTGTACGTTACCTCCCTGGGGATTTATTATTTATCTCATAGTTGGAAGTTTGTACCTTTTCATCACCTTCCTCCAAGTCCCCCCATCTCACCCTCCCAACTTTAACATAAGTGGTTACTCCCAAATAACAAGAATTAACAGTGGTGAATATACCAACTTAACAAGAGCTGGCTGAGTGACCAGCACTTTGCTGACAACTTTCCGCGTGTGCCCCTCATTTAGATCTCAGTTACCTTACAAGGGAGATGTTATTTCTCCCTCCATTGTACAGAGGAGCCAGTGAGAGGCACATCTGGGTTCCAACCAGCTTGCTTATGGCCGCCCTTCCTAGGCTACCAAGTCGAACTTTGCGTGGCGGGGGCCCATGCTGGGGCGAGCCAGCCATATTCCATGATCCTCGCCCTCTCTGTCCAAGTGGTTCCCTTCTTTATCTCGGGTGATTGATCTCTTGTGCCCGGGGGCCTTGGCTGGAGGGGGTTTCCAAGGCCTCAGTAGGGAAGTTATGCTGGGGAGGGGGAGGGGGCGCCTGACTGAGTGAGCAGGACTGGCCACCGGGACCTGGCTTCTCGGCAGTGTAGACTCCAAGATGGATGGCCGTGGCCTTCGGGGCTGGACAACCTCGTCTCAGGTCTTTGATGCTGTGAGCAGAACAAATGTGAGCCGGCCGCCCGCCCACAGCTGCCTCTCATTAGGGCCTACTTCCTCCAGCCCAAGACAAGGTGGACCCTCAAGGTGAGCCGGGGCAAACGCCAGATGTGTCTGCCACAGCTGGCTGCAAAGCCTTGCTCTTGACTTCTCGCTCCCAAACCTACTTCCCAGCCCCCTACACCACCTCCCTCCGGTCTATTGTCAGAATCTGAAGTCTAAATGGGTCCTGCCTCCCACAAGCACCCCTGGCCCCATGTGATCTATCAGCAAATCCCATCAGCGCTGCTTTCAAGACAGGTCTTCAGTTCAACCACACTCCGCCTCCACGACATCACCTGTGTCCAGGCTACAATCTAGCTCCGCTGTTCAGGGTTGAAAAATTTCAATGATGTCAAATGTCTGTGTTGGAGTCTTCTCCCCCCTAGGACCTTGGAATGTGACTTCTCCGGGAAGAGCGTCACTGCATATGTACTGAGGAGTGGTGAGGTCGAACTGGCGTGCCCGAGAGGGCTGCTGTCCTCACAAAGGCGGAGACATTTTTGGACACCCGACAGGCACTCGGAGAAGTCCAAAAGATGGAGGGAGAGATTGGGGTGATACTCCCCCTAGCCAAGGATCCCCAGAGGCTGCCAGCAAACCACCAGGAGCTACACAAGAGGCTGGGAACAGGAGCCTCAGAAGGAACCAACCGCCCACAGCTCGACCTCCCCACCCGCGTCAAGACATCACACATTCCTGTTGTTTCAGCCTCCAGTCCGGGGGGCCCACAGTCATGTGAACCAATACAGCCCTCAGCGAGAGTCTCTGCCTTCTCTTTTGCCTTGTTCCATCACCACCTACACACCACACTCCACAGAAAACAGATATTCTGGAATTGCAGCGTGGACCCTGTGACGTCCTTCCTTGGAACGACGCCACAGCTTACCTCAGCCTGCGCGGACGGTCCTGGGAGCCCAGCCCTGCATGTCCTCCCACTGCCTCTGCTCCTTCTTCTCCCCAGCTCTCCACCCCACACACACGAGCCTCCACGTCGATCTGGTGCATGCTCCCCCCAGCTGAGACTCTGCACAAGCACCTTGTCTGAAGAGCAGGAGGTTGTGGACACAGGAGGACACTGGGCCTGTCCTGCTGGCAGCTTCTGAGGGGATGGTTTTGCTCCCTGGGTATGTTCAGGTTTTGATGTGAAGATTCAGACTCTTTTTCCACTTCTTCGCTAGAGATTTGTGAAGCTGTAGATGAGTCTCTGGTGAGGTGATGTGGGTCTCGATTTACCCAACTGTAAAATGGAGCTGTAGTTGTCCTTTAATCCTCTGACAACAGTTTTAGGGAGGTGTCTGCTGCACAAAAAGACTTGTTAGTGACTCCATTTGTTAGCAGGGGAAATAGAAGCTGGAGCAGAAGTGACACCCAAGGTCACCTCCTGTAAGGAATGGCAGAGCTGGGCTGTAGGCCTGAGTCTCCCTGGCTCTGGAATTCATAGCCTTGGCCTCCAAGAAACCAGGCCCATGACTGTTCGTATCTGTGAAAGGAGCAGGGGCCCTTGAAGGGGGCTTCCAGGGCCTTGTGGGCCTCTGTCCAGTGTAAATGCAGGGAGCCTTCTTGGAGGTGAAGGCCGTACAGGTGGAATGCATGATGGACAAGCATTTAAGCATACCACAGACAACACCCACAGAGAGAAACCCCCCTCCAAAGAGTTACACACCACTCTGTGGGTACACCTGAAGGCAATGCCACATTTCCCAGAGGGAGGGAGAAGCAGCTGCAGAACCTCCAAACTTAGTCACGAGATGATGCCCCTGGATGTGGGCTCCATGTTTTCAAACTCATGCCAGCTCTGAATTAAACAGGCAAACGCATAAGCAAAAGGACCAGAAGCCAGCTCCCAGCGTGAGGGGGAAAATCATGTATCTGCTGCTGATGACCCACTTTTGAACACTCCTAACACAGCATGCAGTCTCTCGGGGGTGTCCCCCAATACTCTGAGCGCAGCAGCAATGACCAGCTGCAGCCCCTCGGTGCCCGGCTTTAGGCGAAGACCCTGAGACACCCCTGACCCCCAAACAGCCCTGGTGCCCGTTCTATAGGAAAGGAGACTGGCTCAAGGAGCTCCCCTCGAACAGGCTTGCCGGGCTGGTGAGTGACATCTTCTGGAGTCACTTTTCATGACACCTTTCCTAGAGGTGGGCCCGCCCCCACCTCACCTTTGAACCTGTGCCTAGAGCTGGTGTCCCAGGGTGTCACAGGCAACTGAGAAAGAACAAAGAGCCAAAATTCAACTCTAATTCGTTGCGATTTAGATAGAAAACGGTGCAATTCAGGAGGAGGATTTTTTCCAGGAATGGCAGTTTGGGGAAAGTGGGAGCTTTGTCTCAGAAGGGGTCTCTGCCAGTGCAGGGGCTGAACCTGGAGACTGTGGGAGGTAGGCACGCAGAAGGAGGGGTGTCTCCCTGCCCAGGGAAAGGCCAGGCAGCCCACAGCGCAGTGCTCTGTCCCAGCCAGAGTGAACATGGCCACATGGGGGTCCTGCACAGTGTCCTCAGGGCCCTAGGTCCTGGTGTGAGAGCTTGGGGTGGGAGGGAAGGCCTCCAGGAGTCCAGGACACCCCGACTTCTGTGGAGGCTCCAGTCGGCTAAGGGATATGGTAGGCTGGTTGGGAGGAGTGGAGAACGGGGCTCACAGGAGCTGGGTCTGTGGGGGTGGGGGGGCTGCAGGAGCTTCGGGGCCCCAGTGGAGCTGAGAGCTACACCACGATGCTGAGGGGTGAGGCCATGGTCCAGAGCAAGCAGGCTCTGCTTTCTGCTTTGGCCTGTAAAGCCTGGGGAGCTCGTGCTGCACATGGCCTGACGAAGGCAGCCAGTGAGGACCCCAGACAGAAATGAAAGTTCATGGCAGATACAGACAGGGTACAGGCACACGCACGCCTGAGGTCATGGGCGGTAAAACAAGCCTCTCTCATTGTTCCAGCTCATACTGTGCACTGATTGGTGCATGCTGGAGTGTCAGTTCTCTACACCCACCCTACACACACACACAGTTTCCATATCACACAATGCTACACACAGTTTCCACATTACACAGTGCTACACACACACCTACTTATCTCACACACACACAGTTTCCACATCACACAATGCTACACACAGTTTCCACATTACACAGTGCTACACACACACCTACTTATCTCACACACACACAGTTTCCACATCACACAATGCTACACACACACACACACACACAAATCCTCTACATACAACCCTCCACCTCCTCCACACAAACACCCTAATATACTCATACACACATACCCTCCACACACACACACCAACACTCACACACCAACACACACACAACCACTTTCCACACCACACATCCCCTCCCACACCCCTTCCACAGACACCCCCCACCCACCCCTTACACACACACACACACAGAACACTCAGAGGGCCTGTCTCTGACCCTGTGTGATAAGCAGAAATGCCCTCGAGGTTGTCCAGGTACCAATCCTCATGTGGCATGTTTTATTACGTGACAGGAAACTCGCGCTTAGTCTTAGTTCAAGGAATAACTATAACAAAACTAACACAGACTGGGTGGCACTGGGTGGCTTAAGCCATGAAAATTTATTTCTCGTGACTTTGGAGGCTAGAAGTCCAAGATCAAAGTCCCTGTGGACCCTGGGTAGAAGGTGGGCCTTTGTTGGGTTGTTAGTATGAACAATGACAATATGAAACTGTCACTCCAAAGCAGCAACAGCAGTAATAATAGTTCACCATGCTCCTATCGGGGGACAAACAGCAAGAGGAGAGCGTCCAGCCCCTGGCCCTGTCCTCTGCTGACGAAAGAGTAGAGAAGAGCCCGCTGTCCTCCCCTCTGGTAAGGTCACAGGCCACACCAGGGGAGCGAGCGTGACCCACTTGCCTCCAGCTACTGTCCCGTTGGGTTTTGCGGGGACCCAGGCCCTCAGGCCACAGCCCAGCTGCAGGCGGAAACACAGCCATCCCCCAGCTGGCCAGGCCACAGAGGTTCCTAGAGCCCCAGGCCCTGAAGGAAAGGGAGTGTCCCTGCCCGCTTCAGGGAAGTGTGAAGGCTGCTGCCTGTGGAGATGGAGGAGGGTCCGGACCTGGGAGTGGGAGACGCTCTAGAGGCCACATGCGTGAGGGGCGCCCTCCCCCCGCACCAACATCCCGTGGGAAGGCCGCCGCGCTGACTTTGGCCTAGTCAGGCCCATTTTGGACTCCTGCCCGCCGGCACCACTAGACAATAACTCTGCAGTTTTGTTTTAAGCTAGATATATTTTTTATTTATAATATTTTCATAATAGTTTATTTTTTCATCATTTTGTGCCTTTTTCCATCTCGGTTATAATCCCCGTGGGCTTCCCATCACCAAATCACCCGTGTGCGATCCCATAGTCCAGTGCACTCCCCCTCCCCATTTTTGATCCCACTCCCCACTCCACCCCATAGAATGTCTCTGGTATATAGTTGTTCTTTGTTATTATTATCTTTCCCCTGGTCTTTTATGCTCCTGCGATGAGTGAAACCATCAGGTATTTTCCTTTTTCTTTCTGGCTTATTTCACTAAGCATGATCTCTTCCAGTTCCATCCATGTTGCTGCAAAAGGCTTGTGTTTATCTTTTTTGATCGCTGTAACTCTGCAGTTTTAAGGGACAGGCTGTGACCGAGGGACAGCAGCAATGAGCTTAGCACAGCCCAGGCCTTTGCCCCCCTCACCCCTCCCTTGCTGTCCTGGTCCCCAAGACAACTGATCCCCACTGGGCCTCTAACCTTGCCGGGAGCAGAGGCACTTCAGGGTCCTTTGCACTGGCTGGGAGCCCTTCACAGGCCGCCCCCAAACCCCAGTTCCCACGTGGCAGGAGGGGCCGGGCATGCGGGTTGCTGGGTCTGGACCCCCCCCCCAACCGGGCCTGCCGCTGGCAGAGGGTGGGAGTGCCGCCGTGTGGGCAGTGGCTGCCCTCCTGTGATGCCATCATCTGGGCCAGGAGCAGGGAGGAGCTGGGGTGGGGGCGGTGGGGGTGGAGACAGAGGTCACCTTTAAGGAATGGGCATGTATCACACCTCGTAAAGTTGTGTGAAGGGGGCTGCCCAGAGGGACGGCTTCATCTCCTGTCAGTGAGGCGTTATCATCACTGAGCTGGGTTTGGGCTCTTACTTCCAGATGTGACCTGGGGCCCTTCTCCAGCCAGGTGATCCCCCTGCCCTCTTCTCAGGCAGCTCGGGGTGTTGCTGGGTTGGTGCAGGGAACCAACGGCCCTTTCTAGGGCCGTGTCCTGGGGCTGTGGGAGCCATTTCCTATGGCCCAGGCAGGCTGGTGCCATGTCAGGGATGCAGCTTCCTGCCCTGGGAGGAGAAGCAGCGTCTTCACCAAGAGTCTGGGTGTCCCTGGGGGGTGGGGCTTGCCCGAGACAGTCCTGGAAGGCAGGTCCCTACAGTTGTCCTTGACCTGAGTGATGACCTTGAGCAAGTTAGTTTCCTTTCCGGACCTTTGGAACTTTATTTTTTAACCTGGAAGTCGTTGAAGGACTGTAGGCTGATACTCAAGAGTCTGGTTAAAAGGGGGAACTTTCTCTAGTGCTTTTGCTCATTATGTATCTTGCTAATTATGTATGCTATGTCTTAAGCCAGTAGTCATGGTGTTTCTGTTTCATCCTGGGAGATACAGTGGACAAAGAGCAAGGTTTTCTCCTCTTGAAAAGTACTTGTTCTAGTAGTAGGAAGGAGCAGTGGATTCCAGGGAAGAACATAAGGAGGCAAGAAAGGCAGAGAAATGTTGTAAGCTAGGAGATGGGATGGTTGGACAAAGAAAGCTTAGAGGGGACCTCAGGTAGAAAGGTGGCCAGGACACCCTCTGTCAGGGTGTGGAGGAAGAACATTCCAGGCAGAAGGACCATGAGTGCTAAGTCCTCTTGTGGAGCCAGCTTTCCTTTGTAAGCACACTCAGCTCCTAGCACCACCACCCCGAGCATCTCACAGGTAATCTGCATTCCACTTGCCAGGCCTTGCTTCCTGTCTGCCCTCCTACCAGTATGTCAGGTCCTGGGGGCAGAGGACATCGTATTCATGAGAGGTCCGTCCAATATTTGGTTCACTAAATACATTTCATGTCTCTGCTAACCCCCTATACCACTCCACGCCTCTGGATCCTGAAGAGAGACTTGCAAACATCTGGGAGTTGAGAAACTGTACGTGTTAATGGTGAGGCCTGACTCATATGGGCTACTTATTGTGTAATAAACCTTATGGCTCCTTAAAGAGGCCTTAATAGTTTCATGAAGCGCTGGGCTCTCAGGCACACACACACACTCACACTGCACAGCCCATCTCTGGGAGCCAGCAACAGGGGTAGGCCTCACTGGAGACCTCCAGCAGGCTAAATTCCAGAAGCTAAGAGAAGAAAGGGAAGTCAGGGGCCAGGAAAGGGGATGGAGAGGCCTGAGCAAGGTTTGCAGGAAGCGAAGTGTTTACAAGGAGCTACATAGAGGTAGGTACCATGGTGGGACCAGAAGCCAGCTGGCAAACAAAATGTCTTTTTGAGCCTCTTTTGAGAAGCCGGTCTCTGGACCATTAGTGTTCATTGAAACTTACATTTGGGGGGTGGGGACTCAATGGACGATGGATCCCCCACGAATCATGCTATTGCAGCTTCGGGCATGGTGTTACTACACTCTGCACCTGCCTTAGTTTCTCAATCTGTGAAAAAGGGATGATTGGGAGTTTCCTGAAAGTCCTTGACGCTAGCTCTCAGGCAACAAAATGATGAGCTCTCTACCTCTGAAAAATGTAGGTGATTGTTTAGTTATCACTCTGACTGATTCTTGGGCAGGTGAAACAAGGCTATAGCATGGAACCAATGCCCCTTGGCCTTCCAGTGGCCTAGCACACGAGGTGGTATTTCTCACTTGCATAAAGCCTGCTGTGCATTAGCTGCCTCATCTGGTACATGTGGCTACCAAGGTCGCGAGGCAGGAGAGAGAAAAATGAGGCACGCTGGCTCTCTCTGCTTCTCCCTGGACAGGATGCCAGAGTTTCCATTCATCATCCATTGGCCAAAGGAGGCTGCTGGCTCCACCCTAGCTGCAAGGGAGTCTGGGAGTTGGAAGAAGCACTTGGAATATTTGTGGGTTCTGACTGCCTGACACTCCATAACGTGATGTTGGGGTGAGAAAAATCTCTTATTCATGAGCCTTCATCAAAACCCTGGATACCTTCCTGGTGTGTTCCCTTAAACTGGGCTCCATCTGTCCTTTCTTCGTGGCCCACACTCACATTACAACAGACACACACCAACTGGTGGATCTCTCCTCCATACCCACCACCCCTCAGCTGAGAAGTCAACTCCTCGGAAACATCTGGAATCCCTCTTTCCCAGTGGGAGACATGGAGTTGGTCACAGATGGTGCTCGCCAATTCTGGGGCATCCTTGGTATGATGAAGGGGACATCTGTTCTCCCTTTGTCTGGAGTATGGTCAAAGTGAATTAAAAAGGAGCACGATCTTTCAACCCAAGAGAAAACAATTGAGATATTTAACCGGCTGTGGCTTGTCACTCACTGTATCCTGTGGTCCTTCCGTCCATCCATTGATACTCTGCATTCGCTTCCTGCCAGACACTGGATGACACTCTAAGGTACAGACCCCTGGAGTGAGCAGAGCAGTGCTTAGGCCAAAGGTGCAAGGTAGAGGGACCTTGCCCTCAAGAGCAAGTCTGGCTGACCTGCTGACTTGCTAAATCTAGCTAACACCAAGAAAGTAACTGTTAGGATGACCAGGATGGCAGCTGCCATTTCCTGAGTGTGTGCCAGGTACAGAGTACCTGCTGTGCTGGCTGCCTCATGGCTCTGCCTCTGAGCTGCAACACAGTTCTGGTGAGCCAAGATCTATTATCCTCCCTTGCTCCGTAACTCAGAGTCCAAAGCCAGCCATGGTGTTTGCATCAGCGACAACTGACCTACTCGGCATCCCCCCACGACAGTTCTGACGCATCTTTCCATGAGGCAGAGGGGCCACGCATGGGTCTCTGGCCCTTGTCTGCTTAAATTAGCCACCTGTTGCTTGCCACCAGCACCTCTGTGTAGTCGGCAGCAGATACGGGGTGAAACCCACCAGTCCCTTGAAGGTGCTACGTTTTCCTTCTTCGCTCTGTGTCTGCCTGGCCCAAGGCCACGTCTAGATTACTTGGGTTGCGTCGCTGCCACAGGGCGCTGTCTCGCACTGACATCTGACGCTCCCAACCCCAGCTTCAAAGAGGGGTGAGCTGTGAGACAAAGGCCCCCTCTTCAGCTGGCTTTCCAGGCCCTTCAAATCTCCCACTACCACTGCCACAGGTCCAACCCTGCCTTCTCTCAGCACCACTGGCTGGTTTCCCAAATGTGCACTGACCCTCGGCCCTGGAACTGTTCTCAGTCAGTGGTTGTTAATGCTGGGCCCTGTGCAGGCCTTGACCGTGTCTAGCACGGAAACTGGCACACATCGGCGTCCCGACAAATGCTGTTCAATTGACCGAATTGCAATTTGCTGGGAGCCTGAGTGCTCTCCTGAGTCAGAGGTCTCAAACAGGGGGTCAATGGATTCCCCCAGCCTCATTTGAAACTCTATTTAAACTGGCTGTCAGCCTTTCTTGAAGGGGGGATTCCATGCAGGAAGGAATCCCACCCTCTGATTCTCTGCATCCGCCCTCCTCGCTGGTCTGTCAGGGAGTCACCCCAGCGGTCAGAGCTGAGTGGTGACTGTTCCTATAAACAGGCCAAATCTTCTCCATTTTTCTACAGCTCCCGCCCAGTTCATTTCTCATGTGTGCAAAATCTGCCCTGGGCTCCTGGGAGCCCTGAAACGTTCAGTCTGTGACTCGTGAAAAGGTGCTTCATCCTGCACAGACTCGCTCCGCTGGAGGCCTGTCCAAAGCTGCATTTAGTGGCCCAGCTGGAGCGGGACCGCGGTCCCGGCCCTGCAGGCTCTGCTTCCCTGCCGGCCTCACGTCCTCCCAGGACTGGGATGGGCCTGCGTGCATGCACACGTGCTTGGGATCTCCGTTTTGGATTTGCCTTAAGCTCCTTTTGCTACAGGTTGGGATGTTTTAGGGCCTCCTAAGCCTCCAGCAGCCCCTCCCACTGCCATCCCGATGAGCTCCCCGGTGCCCCCAGTTCCTCGTCCAGAGCAGCATCCATCACGGACACTGGGCTGTCAGCACGGCCACGTGTCCCTCTCCGGGGCCTGCATCCAGAACGGATTTATCCCGGGGGGAGCCTTGTTATGCTTTTATGTCTTCAATTCATTAGATTTTCTGTCAGCAGCATAAATCAGGGCTGGACCCTCTTCTCACACACTTGGGAATGGGAAGATGCAGGAACAGAGAAAAGCTGCATGGGGGGCTAGGCGCGCAGGGGGTGGTTTTACACCCCCATCCCCATCCCCAAATATACTCCTTTGTTGTTTTACTTTTTTAACAACAATAAAAAAAAAGGACCTCAGAGACATCTTTGGGGGGTGAGGAGAGGGAAAGGATTTCTGGGGAAACTGAGGCTAACATTTTTGCTTGCCTCATCCTACCAGATGAGTCCTAATTTCCCCAATTGTAGAGTCAAATATCTCCCCTTTTATTCTGCCCTAGTAGGCTTAAGGGGAGTGATCTTTAAAAATAAAAAAATAATTAAATTGTGTTCAACCCTTCAGTAGTTCCTCTTTGTAGTTAGTAGAAAAGCCAAACTCCCCGCCGGCATCTGACCCCTTCTCTCCCCCCATCTCAGCTCGTATGACTCTCCCCTTTTGTTTGATAAGGTGCAGAGATGCTTCCCATTCATTCAAGCATTCATTCACTTATGTTTAATGAGCACCTGCTAGGTGCCAGATACTTGTGCAAGCTCTTGGGTACAGGTAGGAGCAAGCAGACAAAAATGCCTGCCCTGACAGAGCTTATGTTTTATAATATTTTATATTTTAGTGCAAGAGGTGCAATATTACACATATATAACCTGCCAGATGGTGCTAAGTGGTATTCAAAAAGAAAGCAGGGTAAACTTTAGAGGTGAAAGGGAGCTGTTTTGGATGGGGTGGCCCAAGAAGACCTCTCTGACTCTGTGTCATTTGGGTGGAGTCCATAGTGAGGTGAAGGGGCAAATCATGGGGTGAAAGAGGGGGATGGTCCAGGGAGCGATGGCAGCAAGTGCAAAGGCCCTGGGGTATGTGTGTGCCAGGTGTGTTCAAGCAGAGCCCATGTGGCAGGCAAAGGGGTGCGAGGAATGAGTTGCAAGAGATGACGAGGAGGCAATGGAAGCAGAGCCTCTGGCTAGGGCAGGGACTCCCGATATATCCTGAACTGACTGTGGAAGGGGCTGATGGGAAGGGGAGCAATCAGGTGG
>NW_004567116.1:10193855-10286063 GCF_000260355.1 Condylura cristata | reverse complement strand
AGTGGCTGTGATAGCTTCATAGTGCTGCGCTTTAACCCCTTGCACCACCAGGGGAGGCCCAGAAAAGCTCTTTCCTAAAAAAAAAAAAAAAAAAAAAAAGGAAAGAAAAGGTATTTTGTTCCTCAGAGCTCCAAACTCAGACTCAGGTCCAGACGTCCTTGGGGCAGCCACTGCTTCTAGAATGTGGGTCCTCCGCTCCACCCCAGCACCTAGACCTGGGACTTCTCAGCCTACAGAACAGTGAGGGAGGGTTTGCTGTTTAAGCCCCTCATCTGTGGCTCACCCAAGGCCAGCGCTTGGGGACCATCCACTCCCCTGGCAGTGACCCCCCCGGGCACCCTCACTGTGCACACTACTATCTATGCCACGCCCTGCCAACGGCCCAGAAAACATGAATTTCTAATCTGTAACACTGAGAAATAAAATGAAGGCAGAGTTTTGCTTCTCTTAGGTGCCTCACTGAATCCCCTCGGCCCCCCGCTGGGGACACAGTCTCTTCGAATGAACCTCTGTTCTCAAGGACAGTCTTCTCTGAGCTACCATCCATTCGGCCATTGAGCTTCGCCCGCCCACTAAGCGGATATCACGAAGGCCCATGTGGCGCTGAGGTACTCGGGCGTCCGGAGCAGCTCGGCTCTGCTCAGGAAGGCACCGGCCAGTCTCCCTGCAGCGCGGGCTCCTGTCTGCCTCTCCTGCTCGGGGTGGGCTGTCCGCCCCCTGTGACGTAGCGGAAACATTGGGTGAATCGTGAAGGAGCCATGAATGAGGAACGAATGAATGAACAAAAAGTGACTGAGAGCTCTCTCTTCCCTTTTTATCCCTCCTCCCCAAGTCAATCTTGCCATGAAAAAAAAAAAAAAGAATAATGTTGAAGTAGCTCCGGGCCGGCCGGCCGGCAGTGGGAGCCGGGGGAGATTTGTGAGCAGGGCCAGGTTAGCAGTGGTTTTATTACATCCCATTAAGCATATGGTCATGATTATAATAAGCACATGAGTTATGGCGAGTGACATATGTTTCTTAAAAAAAAGAAGAAGAAGAAAAGAAAGAAAGAAAGAGAGGAGGAAGAGAAAAAGAAACAGCACGCCCAGAAGTGGCCTGGCCGGTGGCTGGCGGTCGGCCGGGCCTGGGAGCAGGCTCACTCTGCTCTGAGCTTTTTAACTCCTTCACACCCCGGACGTGGCCTGGGACATGGCCTGCAGCAGGGGAAGGCAGCCCAGGCTGGGCTCTGGGGGAACGGGGACTCCTGGGAGCCAGAGATCTGGGGTCCTAACAGGACCTCCCGCTCTCAGCTTGGAGGACCTGACCCAGAGCAGATACTGGCGCGTGGGGCGAGGGGACAGCATGGTGGAGGAGGAAGGGGAGGGTGGAGGAGGGAGGGAGGGAGGAGCTTCTTCATAAGCATGCATGCGTTCATTCATTCATTCATTCATTCAGCTGGGCTCGCCATTACACAGGCGTGGTGTCCTGGGAGCTCTGGACAGGGGTCAGCACACAGGCCTGCCCGTGGGCTTCATCATGCCCATCCCGTGTGGCCTTGGGTAAGTCCTTGTCCTTCTCTGTGTCTCATTGGTAAAAGGAGGTGACCTCTGTCTCTTTGGACATGCCTGGGACTGCCCATTTCTGGGTGGCAGGCGGACGCTCACACCCAGCCTTCTGCAGCGCAGATCCTCAGAGATCATCCAATTACTTTCCTTCCCACCCATTGTTCAGGGATGGAAACAGAGGTCTGAGCATCTGTGCTGCTGGACAGCCAGCTCACCTGTTGTCTTCCCTCCTTCCTTCCGCCTCCTCGCCCCAAGGTCAAAGAGGTTGATACCTAGAGCATCAAAGACTCCAGAATCTTCAGCCCACCCTCTGTGGCCAAGGAGACCCCCACATGTGGGCGGCAACAGAAGCAGGGGCGATACTCTACCACGTGGGGCGACCTGGCTGTGGCCCTCGTTCCAGGAGCAGGCACGGGCCTGCTGACGGGTATACGCACCAGGCGCTACCCTTCCCGCCTCTGAACATGTGCCAGGAGCCCGGTCACCTGGAGCACTGCTCTCAGACCCAAGTGGTTTCATTTGCTTCCCGGAGGTGATGTGTGCTCAGAATCTCACAGTGGCAGTGCCAGGCTGGGTGCAGGACCCCCACAGCTCCAAAGCCATGCGTGTGTCCTCTTCCTCCAGACCTCTGCCTGGGCAGCAGGGAAGACCCGCACGCCTCTGCCAGGGTGACCATGGGCAAGCCGCCCCTCCTGCCTGTGGATGGGACCTCAGCAAAGCAACCTCTGCCAGTAAGCTCTACGGGTGTGTGTGGGGGGCGGGGGGAGCCTGGGGCTGCACGGGATTAGAGCTTCTAGCCTTTCCCCAAGGAAGCAGGCTATTATTACCGTGTGATTTGAAAGCTCTCATCTCTTGAATAAACTTTAAGAGATAATTAATGTATCCCCCTGCCCCCCAACCCCTCAGAGATGCCTGTGACTATCCCCCATGTACCCCCCAAGTCCCCCTGGGCTGTTGGGATTCCTGTCATCTCCAAGGTGAAATGCTCTCTGTGCAGCCAGGGTTCCCTGAGCAGGGGCTGTGAGGGCCCCAAAATTGTGGGGGTGCACGTGACAGCCCTCTAGGGGTGATGATGATGATGATGATAAAGCAGCTGTGCCCCAAGTGGGTCTGGTAAATTTCTGTGGGTTAGCCGGTCGGCTCTGATGTCTTCATTCTGCACAGGGGGAGCTGAGATTCAGCCACTAACAGCCCCCCCAGGGGCACAGGCCAGGCTGCTGACACCCGGGGAGGAAGGCCTGTCGGATGCCAGAACTGCCCCTCTGAACCCTGGCCCAAAGTTGCCTTCCCAAGGCCCAGCCTGGACTCCTGGAGGTGGAAGAAGGGGTTCAGAGGCCGGTCAGCCTGGTTTGAGGCTGCCCAGCCTTGTGGGAGACACTGGCTATCCACCGATTTCCCCCAACCTGCAGGGCAGCTACACAAGCCACCCAGGGCCCTGCATGCTTTGGCCAGAGGTTGCCCACTGGTCTGTGAAGCCAAGCCAGGCAGCCCCAGGAACTCAGCCGAGTGGCGCCTCGTGATGCCTCAGTTTCCCCAGGACAGAGCCAGACGTGGATGCCGTTGTAAGACCGCTGAGGGCTGGCAGAGAGCAGAGCGCCCTGCATGGAAGCCTCTGACTAAGACCGATCGTCCTGGGCCAGGCCCTCTCTGTGCCTGGCCAAGTGGGGGCGGGAAAGGAAGCCGGAGGGGGAGCCCATTCTGGGGCCCTTCCCCAGACCTGGGGCCGCCCCGCGGAGTGATGGCCACAGGGGGACGAACCTGAAGATAAATAAGAACAGTCCGCGTGAGCCGGGCTCATCTTAACACTAAGCAGAGAGGCCTGGGACCGGACTTGAAAGCCTCGGCCGAGATGGATGGGCTGCTGCCGCGGCGGGGGCGGCTGGGCGTGGGGGATGAGTGATGGGGTGTCGGGGCGCTCAGTCACCGCCAGCCAGAGATGCCGGCCTCTGCCGGCCGCTGGGACATGTGCGGGGGATTTATGGCTTCGTTAAGACCTGGAGAGGGGCTGAGGCCAGGCCTGCGGTGGGAGGGTTTGATGTCAGCCTCACTGCCCGGGCTGGATTTCCGCCCAGAGCAATAGAGGGGAAACCAGGCCGGGCCCATGGGGCAGCGGTGAGTCGGGGTCACACACGGGGGGTGGGGGTGGGTGACCTGGCCTCTGGGGACTCCTGAGGAGGGAGGGAGGCCTGGGCACTTCAAGGTAATGCCCTCAAATGCCCCGCCCTTAGCCAGCCTCCATGCCTTTCCCCCACGCCTCAGGCCCCTGTGCCTGGGCAGCCTGGAGGCCCTGCCTGCCCTGCAGCTCTGGTCTCTGCCACCTCCGGGCTGCTGGGGCTCCCTCTGCACATCCTGCCTCCTTCAGGTCGTCACCAGCTTCCCCCCACAATCCCTGGGTATTTATCCATGAGGGCAGGGTAGATTCTGTCTGCGCCGTGACACCCCTTGGATGTTCTTGGTGATGTTCACCCCACTAGCAACCTTTTATCGGGGTCCTCTCTGCACCTGCTGCTGTGCTAATGGCTTCCCAGTTCCCTCCGCTGTGTTCACCTGTTTCCCAGGCGTGGAAACTGAGACCTGAAGTCAAGGTGAGTCTGTTGCCCAGACACAGGCGCCAGATCCGTTACGGCAGCTCCAGCAGGGATGGGGGCCGGGGGGTTCAGCAACCCCAGAACAAGTCTCCTCTCAGTCTGCAGTGCCCCGTGTGAGCACTTAGCGTTTGCCAATAATGTGTTTTCGCACACATTTGTCCGTGGGATTCCTGTAGCCAACCCGTGACGTCAGCGTGGTTTCCATCATCCCACGTGACAGCCAGAGAGACTTGAGGTCCAGACAGGGTCAAGCCAGCAGAAGGCAGGCCGTCCCTCAGCCCAGGGATCCCAGCTCCTCGTCAGGCCCATCTCAGCTCAGGAGGGCCACGCTGGGGGCTGCTGAGACCCTTGGCCCTTCCACTGGGGGAGGACAGGTGTCTCCCAAAGCCCAGGCCCTGCTAACACACCCCTGTTAGGGGGAGGGGTCTTTTCCTTTCATGGAGTGAAACCTCTGGCTGAGAGCCAATGAGCCTGCTCCCTCCTGAGCACGACACCCCACTGGTGGCCCCAGTGTCCCCGGCCCCCCATGCACCCTGCCCTCCCTGCTGGCTTGGGGTACCTGCCACACTCTTCTTCCTGTCGGCGCCTGCAGCCCCAGCGTCTGCACAGCTGCTAGGAAGCAGCCTTCCACCACCTGGGTTTCCCTGGTGGGGGCTCGGCTTCAGACAGGAATGTGGATGGCGGTCCATGGGGCCTGTCTGGGGACAAGTTGGAGGAGGGCAGGCAGTCCCGTCTCCAGCTTCCCTCATCCTTCACATCCTGGGGCCTCCTGTGTACTGGTTGTTTGTCTCTTCTGGTACCAGATGTTGGGATTCCCATCACCTGTCCCAAGAGACCAGTCAAGTGTCCTTCCACTCACTATTCAGGAGGGAAGGGAGCCCTCGAGGAGGAAGCTGACATGTCTGCACCGTCTTTGGGGGAAGAGCATCACTAGACTTGCGCCGGCAAAGAATTTCTGTCTCTCATTCATTCCTTCATTGCTGCCTTCATGCATGCATGCATTCGTGCAGTGTTCATTCATCGGGTGTGTGCAAGCACTATTTGCTGGCTACCTACTGTGTACGAGGTACTGTCCTAAGCACACGTCCTGTCATCATAAACAATACAGGAGAATGACCTGTTCGCATGCAGCCCGAGTCGGGTGGGAAAGAAGCACGAGGCAGTCAGGAGAGAATGGTGAAGCGGTGCTGTGTCCAGCCCCTCCCTCACGGTCTGCACAAGGGCGCCGCCTCAGAGAGAGGCCCTGCCCGCCATGTCGCCATGGCCACCCTGCCCATCTCTGACTCCTGTGATGTTATCTAATAGCTGGGGAGAGTATTTGGTATCGCGTTAGGCTACCTTGTTGTGTCTCTAGAATGTGACCACCGGGAGCCTGAGGAAGGTGACGACTGTGCACCTTCTCCAGCACCTGGCTTGTACCTCTGAACCGTGAGTGGATGGACGGATGGACGGATGGACACATGGGTGGATGGAGGCAGAGGAGCAAGACCCCGGGCAAAGCCCAGACGCCAACGAGAACTGATAAAGCCCCTGATGCTCCAGTCTGGAGTGGTGTGGGGGTGCCCTGCCCGCCAGGGGGTCTGCTTCCCGGCAAACTTCTGGTGCTGCCACCAGGGAGTCCAGATCCCCGATGACATGCTGGGTCTGCCGGCTCCTATGTGGGGAACCTGGGGCAAGGACTTGGGCTCACTTCAATTTCCCCTTCTGTGAAATGTGGGTGAGTCGAGCATCTGCCGCTGGGGTTACGGAGAGGACATGTGGGATGACAGCTGTGAGATTTTTAGGCCCGTGGTGAGAGTTGAAAAATGCTGGCCACACAACCAGGGCCGCCTCTTACCTCCCACAGAAACCAGGCCAAGGAGGCTAAGATGTTCAAGAAGCCATGGCCGTGGCTTCCGTCTCAGGCGGATGGAGT
This sequence comes from Condylura cristata, assembly GCF_000260355.1. Lineage (NCBI taxonomy): Eukaryota > Metazoa > Chordata > Mammalia > Eulipotyphla > Talpidae > Condylura > Condylura cristata. Next base: position 10,280,016 of record NW_004567116.1, on the reverse strand, counting down.
GGAAGGTCGAAAGCCTCTGGGTTCCTGCGTTCTCAGCGCTTGCTCTCAGCCTCAGTGTCCCATCTGCTCCAGGAGGGATCTGGCTGGCTTCTTCCTGCTGATTCCTCCCCCAGTCCATCCTGGGCCAAGCTCCTGGTTCCCTGAGGCCTGAACTTCCTGTCAGAGGCCTCAGGGCCACGCAGAGCCCTGCAGTCACCTCCTCAGGAATATTTGCACCTTCCCCCGGCCCAGATGTCCTGGAGTACTGCCTCTCGGGCTCCCTCAGGGCCTGCTCTCCGTCCCTGGGGCTCCCAGCCAGAAAGTTGCTGGCTGCTCCCCATGACCCCAGAGGGGTCCCAGGGGCTGCTCTGCCCTAAAAAGCCCCCAGTTTCCCCGGGCACCCCGTAACCCCTAGTTCCCACTCATCCGTGCCCTCTGCAGGAGGCCAAGCCCATGTGTGGGTTAATTAATTTTAGGGAGGCTGAGTGTGGGCCGGAGGCTCCACCTAGTTTTTGAAGGACCCCCATTTGTTCCCACCTCCCACTTCAGGAGAGACATGCCTCAGGTAATTAACACACACACACACACACACACACACACACACACATACACATACTCACTTCATGGCCTCAGAGGGCCACAAAAGCTTTCTCCTGAGACTAAGAGTGAGTTTCAGAAACTCTGGACAGTGGGGAGGGGGTGGGAGGGGGCAGCTCTGGCAGTGGGCCCAGAGCTGTGGTTTCTGATGCTGCCTCAGTCTTGGGTAGGAGGGAAGTTGGGGGTGGAGGGGGGCAGGGGGAAGAGGAAGAAGAAAACGCTGAGTCCTCAGCTGAGGCTGATGTGGAGCATTTCTCTGGGTAGACGCAGCCTGGGGTCTGTGCTGGGACCAGACACCCACATTTAGTTGGGTGACCCTGGCATGTAGCGTCCTTCTGCGGACCTACCTAGTCCCTCCTCTGAAATGACAGGTCCAGGCAGTGGGCAGCGTGGAGTAGGAGAGAGCCAGGACCACTCCAGGTCCCCAAGTTTGTATGGACTTCGCTCGAATATATACTCGGGGACCCTTCATCTCTTTGTCCAGGAAGTAGGGTACTAACCCTCGATTGGCAGAACTGCCCCTTGGGTGTGGGCTGTGTATGAGTGCACAGAATCAAGGCCTAGAGCATACCTCTCCTTCCTTGGGGGGCTCCTTACTGGGGTTAGTTCAAGGGTCTGTCCTCACCGACTGTCCTTCCAGCTCTGATCACTGTCTCTGGTTACATCTGTATTTTTGTGATGATTGGGTGAACACCTTCTTCACTCGATTGTAGAGCTCTTGGAGAGGGGAACTTGAATGTATACATAGTAGGGCTTCTGTAGATCCTGTCAAGAAACCAGAGCCCATGCAGGCACTTCTACGGAGGGATTTAATGCAGAGTATTCATTCTGAAAGGACTGGCATTGCTGAAAGGGCTGAAGGGGAAGGTGGAGCCACCCAGGGCTTGAGGGACCAGGACGCCAGTGTCTAGGAGGCAGCGTCTGTGGGGGAATCTGGGTCCCCAGGCAGGCAGCGCCCCCCCCCCCATAGTAGCTGATATGTGGGACAGGGCCTGTCTCTAAGCCTGAGAACCAAGGAGGTGGCACAGTCATGGCTCAGATGCCACTCAAGCAGAAACGGATAAGAAAAATACCCTGTCCCCTGCCCATCAGTCTCTACCCAGCTCTTCCCAGTGGCCACGGCTAACAGGAAGCCTGTGGGCAAGGGACCCTGGGAGATGTAGTTTGGCAGGCATCAGCCCTGGGACACAAGATGGCATGAAGGCAGCTCTGAGCGTGAACAGAGACATGAGCCCCTGTCTACAGGGCCATAGGTGCGACCCATGGGCCCTCGGCCTACGCTAACCTGTTTACAAAGATGAACCCCTTGAAGAAGCCCCAGTGGGCACCTAATAAATGCTGCTGGTGCTGCTGCAGTGGCCATACTTGCCCCCCCAATCCCCCCAGGGCTGCCCTGGCTTCCTGGGGTCCAGCCAGCAGAGGCCCAGGTCTCTGGGCTCCTGCTGCCAAGAGAATGGGGGAAGGGCGGAGGATGAGGCCTTGAGCTCCAGCCCCTGAGGAGTTCCCCCTCCTGCCCCTGCCTGCCCAACGCCCCCCCAGCTCCACAGGGAGCCGGAGCTCCCTTTCTGCGCCTGTCAGTCAAACCCAGCTGCTTGGAAGTTCAAGCGTGGCCAAAAGGAAGCAGATTTCAAAACACACCTCTGCCTGCCCCCCTTTCCTCTCCCGCCCCTCATGGCCCCTGATCCAGGCTCCCAGGGGGCTCCCCTGCCCCTGGCCTGTCCCAGGCAGAGCTGAAACCATAAGGGTCTGGGAGGAGGGGGTGTGGGGGTGGGCGTAAGGAGTACAGGATGAACAAATGCTCTTGGGGTGGGCCAGGTCCCACGCCTGTTCTCAAGAGGGGCCATTCCTGGTGAGTCAGAAGAAACCTGAGGTCAACCAGGCAGGGTGAAGAGCTGGGAGCAGCGGGGAGAGGGACCTGACCCTGAAAACCAAGGAGGCCGGGGGTTGTTTTTGTTCATCATACTATCCTGCATTAGCACAAACCTTGGCTTCTAGAAGATTCTCCATAAGATCTAGAACAAATGCATCATGAGTGATTCGCATGAAGTTGGTCCAGCCTTCACAGAGAAGGGGTGTTGGGGGAAAGGCCCCGACCGCCTACCAAGAACCAGGACCCTGGGCCTTCTTTCCTCTTGCTCGACTCCCTCCTCCTTCCTACCAGCAGGTTTGAGTCAAAGCCCTTGGGACCCCTGTCTCTGGAACCTTCTGGTTGTGTGACTTGGGACAGCCGTAGCCTTCTTTAAGCCTCAGCTGTCCTCATCTGTTCAATGGGCTGAGAGCGCCCTTCCTAGCCCGCAGTGAGGGTGGAATTGAACCAGGCCCTGCAAATAAACCCTAACATGGCCCCCTTTGCACAAGAAAGTTTTCAAAGTTATCATGACATGTGGGAGTTGGAGAAGGAAACCCTATATCTTCCTGTGCGGTTGTCACGAGCTTACCAGCACTGTCCAGGCTGAACAACAGCTAATGGCATTGCTCTTAGTCTGTTTGCAGGGGTCAGTGGAAATGAAGCCGTCCATCCTGGAGGAGGTTCTGGGATGAGGCCTCACTGGAGAAGCTGCCCTTCCTGGCTGGTTGGCGGGTGTTCTGCTCTCCAGGAAGTGCTCCCCCACTGCCGGCAGCCCAGGCGGAACAGCAGGCAGCGGGCCTCTCTCATCCCCCTCCCTGCTGCCTTGCTTTCCACTTGGGCAGCCTCTCTCCAGAATGTGCTTGACATTAATACACGCATAGAAGTGAGTTTAATGCACTGATGAAGTCTTTATCGTCAGGACACTTCCTGAGTTAGAATAAAAGGCTCTGCTCAGTTCAGTACAATGAACATGGGGTGGGAGGGTGATTCTTTTCCGGGAAGAAAATCCCCCTTTTGCCTGAGTTTGGAGGGGTCAGGGGAGGCTCCCTCAAGCTGGAGGCTGCACTCTGATAACTGTGTTTAACTTCCTCACCCTCCCAGCAGCCAAGGGCGGGGCCTTTTGGGTGCCCAAGATGTGGGCCTCTCTGGGCTCTGGCCTGAGCCAGCGCCAGCCCCCAACTGTGAGGCATCCAGGAGCACTGCTCAGCCCCCCTGTTCCCCCCAACTGTGAGACCAACTCTGCATGCGGCAACCATCCTGGCAGAGTCCCCAGCCCTCAGCAGCCTGCACCCACATCCCCATGGACCCAACCCCCTTCCCATTTTTACTGATCACTGGAATCCTAAGTCTGGCTCAGGTTCACTAGACAGGCGGCCAGGTAGAGATGTGGCCTTGAGTCTCCTTGGCCTTCTGGTTGTTGCGTGACTTTGAGCAAGTGACTGTACCTCTCTGTGCTTTAGTTTCCACAGCAGAGACGATAAACCCCAGCACAGGGCCTGGTAACTACTTTTGCTATTCATTGACTTCCCTAACAGACTTTTTTTTTTAATCACCAGGGAAGTAAAAGGCTGGAGGGCAAAGTTGCCTACTGGTAAGTCAGAAGGAGGCTGGCTGCAAGGCCGGCAGAGGGGACTGCGCCACTTTCCCTGCAGGAACCCGAGAGTCCCTGCAACATCTTGTTGACTGAGAAACCGAGTGGGGTCCGCTCCCCAGGGCCCTGGAGTTCTGACTCTTCTTTTCTTTTTGCTTTGTCCTCCATCGCTCTGTCTTTATTGCTCAGTCTCTCCGTTCGTCACCAGTGGTTATTGAAGTGAAGTCCAAGACAAAACTGATCTCATGAAATGTTCCACGGATACACAGTGACCCCTGTGAGGGTTTCTGGGTAGCTGGGAGGCTGGTCTGTGGCTGCAGTGTGTGACATGGTTTAGGGGAACGCTGTCCAGCAGCGGCCACCTCTTCTTCCTATTCCCAGCTGGACAAGACATCTTCAGCATGCCCGTCTCACCAGGCCCGTCTCTCCAGGCAGCCTGGGTCTTCAGGCCAGATAGCTGGGGATCCGGGCCTCAGCAGCAGTAAGTTGGGGCCCTCTAGTTTCACGGCTGACCTCCTCTGCCTTGGGAGGGCGCCTGAGGAGCAGGAAGAGGGGGCTGGAGGGAAGGGGAGGGACTCCCAGTGACCACTGGTCTGCATCAGCCCAGGCTTCATGTAGGTCTGGCTGGGAGTCCCTGGACTGGGCACTGGGAGGGGAGTTTGGCCAGAGTTGCACCTCAGCCAAAGATAAGGGGGACCTGAGGTCTCGGCTCTGGGTACCACCTCTGTAACCCCAGGCCCCTGGGAAGGAGCCAAAATCCACGTCCACTATCTCTGCACCTACCCACTGGCTGTGCCACTGGGGTAATCGAGCCTTTCACTGCACCTTGTCCCCTGCATGAAAAGATGGGGTGCACTCTCCCCTAAGTGCCTCTTTGGGCCTGCAGAGGCTTCTCTGGCTTCCTCATCCTTCCCTCTCCCCAGAAACAGGACCACGTCCTGACTCCTCTCCAGTAGCACCCCAGCTTTGACTTCCTTGAGCTCAGCGTCGCTAGCTCACCATTGACCACATGTCCCTGCGGTCCCTGCGGGTCCACTCATCCTCTTGTACCTCTGCTGAGCAGGCAGCAAGTCTCATGTGCATTGGGGTGCAGCCTGGCCCTGCTTCCTGAGAGCTCAGGAGTCTCGGGTACTCACGAGGTTGGCGGGCGAGGGGGTGGCTCTACAGAGTAGTCTGGGATATAACTGGAGCTCCCATGGCCCCTTTCGCGCCGACTCATGCTGAGGGCCCACCAAGAGCCAAGAGATGCGTCTTTTCTTCCAGACATGTGTGGCCTGGGGGAAGTCAGTCCCAGTCTCTGAGCCTTGATGCTCGAATCTAAGCGGTGAGGGTGTCCTTCCCTAGCCCACCGCTCTCCCGTTGCCACAGACACCCGGAGGATCCCGGAGAGGCTTTCAGGCAGTGGCTTGGGGGAGAAGCACTCACTGGCCCCCCGACCCCAGGGTCCTGCAGCCCCTCCTGAGTGCTCGCCACAAGCACATCTGCAGCCACATCTGGAGCAGCCGGGCCCCACCCGCACATATGGTCCGGCAGCCAGACCTCCAGCACAACCCCCTCCGCCACCCCCGGGTTTGTGCCCATAGTCTGCATATTTAGCAGCTCACCAAGCTGCAGGCCAGAGCTTCAGCCCTCAGGCGGGCCCTGGGAAAGAGCTCCCCGTGCTCCTGCAGAGCCCCAGGCCTGGCTTCTGAGACCCTGCTCCCCAAGTCTCTGGTGGGTGGACAGGGGCAGTCAGCTCTGTCCTCAGGTGCTGCCCAGCTAGTCTCCAGAGGCTGAGCCAGGCAGCTAAGAAATCAGAATAATCAAAATAATTAGAAAAGGAGTAGAAGGGAAATAGGGGTTCATTTGACTTTCAGAACCTTGAGCGAGATGGCCAGGCCGCTGCCCTCTTCCCATCTTGCAAAGGGGTAAAATTAGGCTCAGGCTGAGTCTTGAGTCATATGGGTGCCCCTCCCCACCCACACGCAGTAGCTGCAACCTACTCTCCAGCCTCCTCCCCAGCCCCGACCCCCCAGGGAACAGGAACTTCCAGTGTCCCAGATTCCCCTAAAAAAGGAAATGCTCACTCTTAGAAAGCTGTTACTGAGAAATGTGCTCAGCAGATGTCCCGGTGCCCCTAACCTCTCCTTGAACCTGACCCCTACCCTAAAATACCAGCCATTAGCATTTTCTGAGCTCTGTCCAGGACCAGATGGCCCAGCAAGCAATATAGCACTTTCTCCTCCAGGCCTGACATCACCAGCCCTTTGGAGTGGAGGGGATGATAAAGATAGCCATAAAGATGAGGGAGGGGGCCTCCCTGGTGGCGCAGGGGTTAACGACACAGCGCTATCAAGCTATCACCAGCCACTGTGGCCTGCATTCCATCCAGGCCAGGGAGGTGACCCCATGACACAGCAGACCTCGCCTGTCTTGCCTGCTCCTCCCCTGAACAGTGCATTTCAGTCCGTCTGCCTGTTCTGCTCCCCGCTGTCTCTGGTGCATCTTCTCACCCCCACACCTCCAACCTGTACCCTAGTTTGACATGCATAAATATATATATCTTTTAATAATGTTTTTAAAAATGAGAAAGAAGGTGTCGATGACTGCAGATATGGGGATGTTGGGCCTGAGCCTTCCCCCAGTGCTAGAGTCCAGGCTGTGGGCATCCTCAGGAAGGATGGACGCTCCACTTTCTGTGCCCTGTAACCCCAAAGGGCACCCCCCCACCAGCTCCTCTGGCCTCGCAGCTCCTTCCACCACAGGCCACCTCCACGCCCAGCTCTGCTGCGCCCCGTCTCATTCTCCAGGGGTGCTGGTCGGGGCAGGGGTCTCAGGCCTGCTGTTCTTGCTTTCATTCACGTGCATCTAACGTGCATCTGCTCATGTCCTGTCTCACGCCTCTGTTCTGATGCTGGTGGTGAAGCCACTTTGAACAGTGTCCTTAGTCCTCCCACGGTCAGCACAGATGGCTCCCAAGCCCCCTTAGTGTCCACTGATGGGAAGAACTGAGCATTTACAGTGGAAGTAGAAAGCCCAGCCCTGAAGTCAGAAGATCAGGGGAAGTGGCCTCTTGCCCTTAACTTGCTGTGGCCCTGACCCAACCACCCGGGCTCTGGGGGTCGGGCTCCAGCAGGCGGCAGCCTCGGGGACTCCTGCCCTCCCCCACCCCCTACGTGCACCCCCCACGCACGATGGTGTCACGTGCCTGGCCGCTTACCTCTCTGGCCCAGCCACTTGTCTCTCTATTAACTGAATATTAGTCCTTCAATGAGTGTACTCTTCCCAGTTAGATGCATTTATTTTGAAAGGGCCTTTTAAGTCACTTCTACAAATGAAATAACTCAGTCTTACTTGCTCTAAGAAATAAAAAGTAACCAGAATAAATACATGAAGGCAGAATAATGTGATTAGTCTCCCTGGAAGCTGCTCCCTGCCAAGGGCTGTGGCCCGGAGGCCCTGCTGGCTCTTTCCATGCATCTAACAAGTGTCCCGTGAGCTCCCTCCGTCTGCCAGGCACTATTCTGGAGCTGCATATAAATCAGTTCAGAGGAAGTAGACAGTTCCTGCTGGCAGGGAGCGCAGACCCTAGTGGAGAGAAACAGAAACTAAGTAAAACAAACACAGTCTGGTATATGCTATGGGGAAAAATAGAAAAGCAGATTCAGGAGGCAGGACAAGGTGGTTAGGGAAGGTCTCTGCAATCTGAGCAAAGCCCGGAAGGAAGCGAGGCCATGAGTCATACAAAGGAAATAGCTTTGGGGTCTGAGGAGGAGAAAGTGCAAAGGCCCTGGGGCACTGAGCGGTGAGGAGCCCAGTGCTCGTGAGCTAGGGGAGACAAGCTGGAGCTGAGGCCAGGGAGGCGACAGGGAGGGGAGGGAGGCGTGTCTGAGCCACTGTTTGTCACCTGCACCGTGTGTCACCTGCACTGTGTGTCACCTGTACTGTGTGTCACCTGCACCGTCTGTCCCCTGCACCGTGTATCACCTGTACTGTGTGTCACCTGCACCATGTACCTCCTGTATCATGTGTCACCTGCACCGTGTATCACCTGTACCATGTGTCACCTGCACTGTGTTCCACCTGTATCATGTGTCACCTGCACCATGTGTCACCTGCACCCACGTGTACCACCTGAACCCACATGTCACCTGCACTGTGTACCACCTGTACCATGTGTCTGCACTGTGTGTCACCTCTCTTCCTGGGCAGGCAGTGCCAAGAAGGCACCTGGCGACGCCCCCTGTTCCAGGGAGCCTGAGCCAGGCCGCTGGCCCACCTGCGCATGGATGACCCTCATTGCCTTGGCCGGTGAGACTTTCCTCGGCTCCCCAGCAAGAGGAGCAGGGACGACTGTTACTTTCCCCATTTTACAGAGAAGGAAATAGAGGCTCAGGGAGGTCAAGACAGGACCAGCTGTTGGGAGCTTGTGGGAGAGTTGGTACCACCTCAAGTTGGGCTAGAGGAGCCCCCAAGCCCTCTTTGCCTGTCTCAACCTAATGGCAAAAACCAGTAGCAGCCACGGAAGCCCCTCGTGGAACAGAGTGGCTCACTGGCGTGGGAGGGAGGACTTTCTGAGACCCGTGGAGCTTGGCCGGGCACCCGCCCGGGTGCGGGCAGCCAGGGCCAGGCACGTAAAGGGATCCTCTGGGCTGCCATCAAAAGAGGGAGGCAGTCTCCAAAGTCCTCTTTCTAGAAGGATCCAGGGCAGGGCTTGGGGGAGGGAAAGGGGTCCGGGACTGGGGCCAGGTGAGGCAAATCTGCACACCCAGGGCACAGATTTGAAGGGGGGCACCCCTAATGGGGCGGCGGGGGGCACCCGCACACATGAGCAGCAATGTCTTCTCACCTTCTGCTCCCCGGTTTCTGGCTTCCCTTATCCTAAACTGGGCCTGTTGGGGCCGTTCCTCACCATTTACCAAAGTTCTGCACTTCAGAGCTGACACTGCTCGTGAGTTACCACCTCCCCCTCTCTGGGACCTTATGCCAGCTCCTCCCCTCTCAGCATCTCAGTTTCCCCATCTGTAAAAGCAGAAAGTGGAACTAGATCATCAGAATTTCTCGCGCTTCTTGCAGCGGCCAGGCCTGGTGGGTGTGTTAGGCAAGCGGAACACGAGTCATTCCTAAAGTGTCCACAAGATGGCAGTGTTCCAGAAATGAGGAGACGCTGACTATACCCCGCAGCAGGACGGGACTCCTGGCCAGATGGGCCCACTGTGGTGGGACAGCCTGGTGCCACAGTCTATGCGAATGGTGCCTTCCAGCCTGCAGTCCTGAGTTCTGGTGCATGTGTGCCTGATCTGTATGTGGGCACAGCTCTGGGTCTAGCAGGAACCCCAAAGGAGCTTCCTAAAGGCAGTAAAGGCTGGCTCCAGTTGCCTCGCCTGGAGCTGAAGCATGGCTCTGCCAAACACCAACTTCTAACTAACTAACTAACTAAAACTAACTAACTAACTAACTAACTAACTAACTAACTAACTAACTAACTAACTAACCAACCAACCAACTAACCGACTAACAACCAACCAACTAACCGACTAACTAACCAATCAACTAACTACCTGCAACTCCAGACGAGCTACTTATTCTTGCTGTGCCTCAGTTTCCTCATCTATAACACAAGGAGAGTAACTGCACATACCTGCAAGGCTGCTGGGTGGAGTCACAAAACGTGCTGCAGCCCAGGTGAGCTCAGCCCACTGCAGCCTCTGCAATGCATTTCACTGCTGCTACCATTCCTCTCCTTGGCGCGTGAGCTGGGAAGGAATCGGGGTCACACACGACACGGTAAGGAAGGTCCTGGGGGGGCAGGGATCTGGGGAGACCGGCCCCAGCTATGCACCTGGCCCCCAGGTGGACACGCCACACCGGTGGGAGGGAGCTCCAGGCGCTGCTTTACAAGCTTCCTGGGGAGATAGGGAAAGTCAGCCAGAGAGAATGTCCCAGGGGACCAGGAAGGCCCGGGCCAGGCTGGCAGGGCTCCTGGAGCAGACAAGCAGAGAAGGGGGTCTCTCGGCTGTGTGGGGCAGTGTTGGAGCATGAGGGTAGTAGAGGCCAAGGTGGGGGCTGCTGGAAGTCGAGGCCAAAGGGGCCGGGCCTGTAAGAGACAGAAGTGGGTAAGTGGGGAGGAAAGGGTCAGACACGGCTGCTGGAGCCAGAATGCTGGGGCGTTTCCCTTTGTCCTACCGGGAGTCCCTGGGTAAAATAATCTAACAAATAGCATGCCATGTGCCAGGTGCTCATACATGCCACTTATATGCAGAACAGCCTTTGGTTGTCAGCACTATGGTTATTCAGCGAGAGACGAAGAGGCCGAGGGTCAGAAGGCAACCTGGTTTTCTGAGGTGTTAGCAGGAAGCCCCTCCACACTGGGGAGCTCTGGGGAGGGAGAGTGGGTGCACCGGGCACCAAGGACTGGGGACAGGTCTGCGCTGGGTTCTGTCTCTTCCGCCCTGTGACCTGGCCTGGGAGCCTTCTGCTCCCTCTCGGGGGCACAGAGGGAAAGGGCCTGGGGTAAGAGGCCAGGGTTGGGGTGTGGGGGCTGGCTGTGACCTCAGCAGGCCCCGGGAGGCCCTGGGGAGTGAGAGCTAGCCACAGCTACATCCAGCTTGGGTGTCTGGGGAGCTGTGGCCTGGAGTTAATCAGCCATTGGGAGGGAGCGCGAGGGCGGCAACCTTAGGAGGTGGGCAGGCGTCCCTCTGGCCCTGACACCAGGCCCAGCACCCACGGACATGTGGCCCAGGCCAGGACGGCAGACATGGGGGTGGAGTGCCAGGGTGGGGAGTCAGGGCTCCAGCTCCGCCCCACGCCCCCATGACCTTGGACTGTCCTCGCCCATCTTCTGGTTTCCCAGCTCCAAGAAGCGGTGGAGGATGGTGGTGGCTCCCTTCCATGGCTCTCTTCCAAGACTCACATTTCCCTGGACCTGCAGGGGAGAGAGGTCAGGCCTGGGGGTGGGCTTGGAGGAGGGGCATGCAGAGTCATCAGGACTGGTGCAGAGGGACCTTGGGGCAGTTCAGTTGCGCAGGGTCACAGCAAAGAGTAGATGGAAAGAAGTCCAGTCTGACTTCACTGAAGTGGCTTAAACACAGGCCTTTCGCGCTAAAGATCAGCCTGAAAACTCTGGATATAGGCCCGTCCTGTTTCGGCCCAGAGGGGAGGGTCGTGCTTGAGCCACGCAGCCACACAGCCAAGGGGGGTGAGAGAGAAGCACTGAGCTCCCTCCTTATCCCTGTGACTTTCAGGAAAGACTTTAGTCTGCAGGTATGGGCCCCACCAGCACAAAAAAGTCACACTGAGGTGTGGTGGGACCACCAATTCTCCCCTCTTTTTGCAGAACCGACATTCTCACTGATTGTTCACTCTTGGTCCCTTCTGCCTCTGAACTCCAGGCTGGGTGAGATGGAGCCCGTCATCTCCACTGGACGAGATGGAGCCCGTGAGCCACCCGGGTCTGCGAATCCCCTGGCCTTCCCCAGCAAGCTCTCTGGCAAAGCAGGAGTGAAGTTGGCATAAAAAAAGCAAATGAACAGAAAACCCACCTACCCCCAGTCATAGCACAGCTGGTTACTTGGCAGATGAGGAACGGAGTCTCAGAGAAGGGAGTGGGCCCTGCTGGTATCTCTGCTGGGGGAGAACCAGGCCTGAGACTCTGCGGCCCATGGGCCCCGGGCTGTCTGTGTGTCTCCCAGTACCACCTCTGGGTGCCAGCCAACTGCCCGCTGCCCCCATCTGCTGGGTGAGCCACATGGGCACTGCCCCTCAGGGAGCCTGAGTCACAGGGTGCAGGGCCAGGAAGCACCCCATTTCAGAGACATGGGTGACACCTGGTGGAGGCTGATGAGCAAGGTATAGGCACCCCCAACACCCCAGCCCCTTGCTCTGCACCCCACCCCATGCACCGTGCAGGGCACATCCGCTGTACCTTCCATCCTCCCTCGGGTGCCGGGCACAGCTCAATGTGTCAAGGATGCAGAAGTGATGGTCAGCTTCCCTCCAGAAGCTTCCAAGCAAATACTGTGATGTAGCAATGATTGTAATACAAAGTATGAAAACTCAAGTTTTCATTTTTGCCACTACTAAGAGGAAATGAAATCCCACATTGAAAAGTAAATCGCAATAAGAGGCACATTCCGAGCATTCACTGCATGCTCAGTGTTCTAAGTGCTGTACTCAGACCCACTCATTCAATCCTCAACAACTCTTGGGGAGCAGACGCTGCCCTTAGCCCCACTGTACAGGTAATAACTACCCACTGCTAGCTACGGGTAACAGCACATGCATGTTTGTGATAGCAGTTTCACATCCGGGCATCATAAACTCCCACCAGGATCATATTAACACTGCAGCTGTCAATCGCTTACCATCAAGATCGACACCACCACTATCCAATTACCATTAAAATGGTCACGGTCACGGTCATTACTGCTAAAAAGCATCACCACTGCCACTCAGTTTCACGATCACTGTCATCATCTCCATCACTACAAGTGCTCACACCACCATGACCTAGACCATCATCACTTTCCCTATCACACCACCGTCATCACCAAGATGGCAACACCCTGTCAGCATGCTAGCTGTCACCCTCACCACCACCGTCCTGCCCATGACAGCTGCACCATCCTCCTCATCAAGCGATCATGGCACCATGTTCTGCCTTAACTGTCCTTGTCGTCAGTGTCCGGACCAGCCCCTCCCATCAGGGTCGCCATTCACACCACTAACACCACCTCCATTCTCATTGTCACTGTTATGATCATCACTTTCTCCATCACTATGAGCACCATCATCACCATCACCCTCTCCCTCATCATGGGAAACTAAAGAAGCCCCGTCTCCATCACCATCACCGCTGCAAACATCACCCTTTCCATTTCTGTCGTCATCATCTGTTCTTGAATTTCACCCTCCTTTCAAAGCCAGAGAGGCCTGGCCTGTGACCTCGCCCATGTGTGTTAAGCTCCCTCTTTCTACTTTACAGCCGGGGTGGGTGTGGCCAGAGCTTGTTAAGAACCAGCTGTGGAATGAGCGATGGAGGTTTGTGTCAGGTGCCAGGGTTTCCACAGTAGGCTTATCTGGACCTGCCTACCTGAACGTTGACATAGAGGTCACCGTCATTACAGGTCACCGTCATTACAGGTCGCCGTCATCAATGTCACCGTCATCAATGTCACCACCGCCATCTCACTGTTCTCGTCATTCCTGTTACACGCCACTATCCTCACCCTCCCACCATCACCGACATCCCCCTGCCTTCACTGTCACCATCACTGTCATCCTCACCCACTTCATCACCATCAGTGTCGCTAGTGACAACATTATCACCGTGATCACTCTTATCTTCATTGATATCCCATCTTTTACCATCAGCATCATCCGCATGCACTAACGGTTTTCTTCCACTAGAGGCAGCAAGGAGCCGGGGCTCCAGAGAGAGGGGGCGCTTCAACCTCTCTCCAGAGAGAGGTTGGACTGGTGAGGGGGTGTGCACTAGGGGGCAGCCCGGGGCTGCTCGAGCACCTAGACTTGGAGCCCCAGCAAGGGCCTCTCTCAGCGGGGAGAGATCTTGGCAGAAAGTGTAGCCTGCTTCTGCAAACCTGCTCCTGCATGTCCTGAAGCTAATATTTAATGTTATTGTTTGATATTTTGGTTAAGAGCATGGAATTAGGCGTCATAAAGTCAGATTTTCTAAAATATGCCACAACTTTATAGCTTCAATGTTTTTATTCTCTCTTTTTAAAATTGAAATTATTATTTTTAAGAATGGTTTTAGGGTTACAGCAAAATGAAAAGGTACAAAGTTTCCATGCATCTGACCCCTCTTCACACCCCACATCCCCACCAGAGTGGGACATTTGTTAGGGTAACAAGTGACACCGACCCATCATGACCGTCCAAGCCCATAACTTGCATGGGGGCCAGCCTAGTGGTGTGCCAGCGCTGGTTTGGATTTTCTGAGCGCCTCTCCTTCTTTTTTTTAAAGATGTATTTATTTATGCATACAGAACTGGGGTTCAGGCCAGAGGTGCAGGGCAGTAAGAGGCTTCACCAGAGACAGAGTGGGGAGCAGAACAGGCAGACTGACTGAAATACACTGCTGAGGGGAGCAGCGGGCAGACAGCAGAGGTCTGTTGCGCCATGTGGGCCAGCTCCCTGGTGGGGATCGAACTCACCCTGAAGCGACTGTGGTCAGCTTTGTAGTGCTGTGCTTCAACCCATTGCACCACTAGGGAGGGCCCATCCTGGCTGCTTTTGAGGCTGAAAGCACACCAGTAAACCTGCCTCTGGACTCCTTGGCTCGTTCTCAGCCAGGGGGACCAGAGACCTGAGAAAGCAGACCTCTTGGGGGGGGGGCTCCTGCGTATTTGCCCTCAGACGGTCTGGCTGGCTCCTGGCAGTGCCACTTGCCAGCTATGATGGTAACCAAACCATCTCACTTCACAGCATCTTAGTTTCCTGCTCCATAAAGTGGGATTGGCCATTGTCCCCCCTCAGAGGTTCAGTGTGAGGGCTGGATGAGCTCATCATGCCCAGTGCCTGGCATGCAGCACTTGCCACCAACGGGAGCTGGAGCGGCCATCGTGAGTCGCAGCTGCCCTGCGCCCTTGAATAGACTTTCTGTGTTTGAGGAGATTCCCACAGGACAGGCCCCACCGCCCACAGTGGACACTGGCTCCCGCTCCCAGCCATCCTGGGAGCAGCCTGCAGGCCCAGGACCCACTGAGGCTCCTCAGGCAGACACTCCTTGCAAGGCCAGGATTCAGGGAAAGGCTCCATGTTTCGCTGGCTGTGACGGAGACAGCTCCTCCTGGTGGCCTTCCAGGGTTGCAGTCAGCTTCTGAGGACAGAGAGGCTTTGGGTGGAGCATGGGGACAGTGATGGTGACCGCTGCCTTATTCAGTCAGTTCTACAGAGTAATGTGGAGTCTTATTTCTGGAAATTGAACTTGAGCTTGGCTCTCTAGCCCACGCCTGCTCCCTCCCAGCAATCCAGGGGGCTTTGCAAGTGCCTTTTAATGTATTTTTCGCTGTAAATACAACTGGATTCTACTTCCTATGCTTCTAATACCTACTGTAGTGAAAATTATTCTATCACCATTTCCATTATTAAATAAGAATCATCGTGTCCTCATGACCTTCAGACAGTCAGGGGGACTGAGGGGGACTGAGACCGGCTAGTGTTGGCTGGTAAGTCAATCCCAAGTTTCCTTGTCCGGGACTTAGGAGAGGAATGGGGGTTGGGAGTTGGGGAGTTCAGTAGCTTACCTGGAGTAGCAATGGCTAAGAAGACCTAATTTCCACTCTGCCCTCATCTAGCCTTCATATTAGGGCTCCATACTGCTCCTGAAGATCTGAATAGACCCAAGACAAGTCTCCCACCCCCTACCCCCCCATCATAGCCTTTCCTCCTCCAGGTTTTTCTTGCTCAGCTGTGCTGAGGGCTCTGGACACCAGAGGGCGATAAATACTTGTTTTGGAAGGACATGCTTGGCAAGATTTTTCATTCTTGTTCAGTTACTAAAAAAAACGACTTGGTGATAACGGTCCTATAGCTCCAAAGTGTCAAATGACATGTGCACCTTGCTTACAGATTACATGTGAGGAAACAGACCCACAGAGGTGGGAAGCTGTGCCGGAGGTCATGTGATTAGGATGTGAGCCTAGACCATCACTTACAGAGGTCAGTGCTAACAAGGCAGTTTTCATGCAGAGGCATGTAAGAACTGGGGTAAAAGGCAGGTCAGGAGAGGTCTGCTGCGCCGTGTGGGTCAGCTCCCTGGCTAGGGGTCAACCTTGTGCACCAGGGAGGGCCTGGAAACAACACCTTTCTCTTTAAAGCAGCTTCATTCAGACTCTGTTTCCCCCAAGGAATTTCCAACAGTCATTCTGAGCACTCCGTAGGTCACACTGCATTTTCCAGGCTGTGTTCAGGCAACAAGATTATCTGTACCAGTATCCTGGGTTCCGTAAGCTCTTCTAGAACTCTGCCATCATCAAGAAAGGGAGACTGCACAGGGTGGATCTCGGCATCCATGCAACCTTGTAACTGCCCCTGCGAGGTGATCAAGTGCCATGTGCTTCATTTGTTGTGTTTGCTCTCGAAAGCCAGTGGCCTTGTGGCACAGGAGCCGAAGCAGCTTGTGGAGAGTTCTCTTGAGGAGGAAGCCAGGCCTCCTGCACAGCTCCATCTGAGAGCCTAGCTGACAGATCACCTTGCCACCATGTAAGTGCGCCACCTTGAAAGCGAACCTCAACTTGCCAGCTGACGTTGCAGAGAAGAGGCAAACCTCTCCCACTGCACCTGCCCCCAGGTGCAGATTGAAGGTAAAGAAATGACTGGGCAGAGTGACAGGAGACAGATGCACTTTCCTCCCCTCCCTGCCTCACTCCCTTCATCCACAGTTGTACAAAGTCTCAGAGCCTTTCCTAGGGCCAACAAGACCCTGGTGCCAGGTGTTTTTGCCACAGAGCCTCTGGGTCTTCTGCCATGTAGCACCTGTGCCACCTGTGGGTGGGGTAGTCTTCTGGGAACCCCCATGGCCATGCCCTTTGGAGGTCTTCCCATACCACCATCTCCCCAGCTTCAAAGTCGGTCATTTGATAACTTCTCTCCAGGCTTTCTAGGGGTGCTCCTGGCCCCTTTCTCCACCTTTAGGAGTCCGGCTTCACTTCTAGAATGCATGGAAGAGTTTGACAGAAAATGGATGTGTCTCTCACTAGAGGCGGCTCTGCCAGAGAACAAAAGGCAAGCTATGGCTAATTAAGCCTCTACCTGCTAGGGGGGAGGAGAACCCAACCAACCCAGCGCTGCAGGAAAGAACTCAGTCACCCTTCTGCTCCATGACTGGCACTTCTCTTCCACTGGGGGCTAGGAGACTAGGCCAAATGGCAGTGCCATAGGCCTGGCCGAGAGGGCCACATGTGTCTGCCACAACCTGCACCCCAACCTCTCCCTGGTCATGTTTCAAGTATCTAAAAACCTGGAAATCTCTGTCTAAAAGGCCCAAGCCCAGTTTTTGAGCTGACCAAACAGTTTTCCCGGACCCCGAGGCCTCTAGAGAGGTGACAGCGTGCAGGGTAGGTAAGGGCATGTGCAGGTGGCTGGGTGTCCTAGGTTCTTGTGACACGGACGGAGGTGGGGCTAGGAAAAGGCCAAGTGGGTGGGCTAAGATTGGCTCAGGACCTGCCCTGTCTTGCACCGCCATCATCCTGCACAGAATGCCA
The DNA here is from genome assembly GCF_000260355.1 of Condylura cristata. Taxonomy (NCBI): domain Eukaryota; kingdom Metazoa; phylum Chordata; class Mammalia; order Eulipotyphla; family Talpidae; genus Condylura; species Condylura cristata. Next base: position 10,262,795 of record NW_004567116.1, on the reverse strand, counting down.
GAATTAGAGTCCCAGAATTCTAAATTTGAACATAACTTCCTTGGTCATTAAAAGTTATAATTCTCATGGCAGGAGAATAAACATTTTATTGCACAGTCTGTTACATGTTGACCTATAAGGTTTGTAGGCCTCAACTTTTACTATTAGTTATAGGGTGATTCCGTGGAATAGGACTTTGGGGTTCTACAGGGAAATCTCTTCTAGGGCGCTGGGAGGTTGGTGGGGTAGTATGGCAGGCATTCTAGAAACTGCCACAGCTGCCTCCATCTCTAATCTGGAGTGACAGAGACAGGAGGGGTAGCAGATGGGACTAAAGTGATCTGATATCTGCCCAGGGGGCGGGGGCAGAGTGGGGAGGGCTGATGACATCCAGCTGCTTTGCCAAGTGCCATCACCATCACAAACACACCCAACTCGAGGTGAGGGGACTTGAAGCAGGGTAGAAGAAGAGGGCATTCTATATCTATTTGCAAGGGTTGTCTGGGAACCCAGCCTCAGACAGAAGAGCACAGTCGTTCTCAAAATGCGGTCCTTAGACCAGAAGCATGGGCATCCCTGGGAGTTTAAGTTCTTGGTCCCTGGCATAGAAGATGGTGTCTTTCTGTGGGAGGACAACAGTGGGACACTCGTAGGCTTTTAAGATTCTCCAGCTTGGCTCTATGTAGCGGTTCTATGAAACAGACATTTTACTAGAAGAACATTTATTGAACATGAATAGTGTCCAAGAGTGTGCTGTTACACACTTCATGAGCACGATCACATTGAATCCTAAACTGGTGCTTTGCTGCTATTTTTACTCCCACTTTAAGGGCTCACCTCTGAGATCAAGTGCCTTGTCTTGGGCCACAGGACTCCCAGGAGGCCCCCTTGGTCTGGGGATGATCAGGCCACACTATCATCATAATTCTACAAAGTGATTCTCAAACGTGTGATTCAGAATCACCTGGAGGCCTTGTTAAAATAAATTGCTAGGCTTCTCACCAAGAGGTTTTGTATTCAGAAGGCCTGGGATAAGATCCCCAAACACACATTCCTAACAAGTTCCCAGGTACTGCTACCATCGCTGGTCCAAGTCCCGAGCTTTGGGAACCGGCTGGGTTCCAGCTCCTCACCCTACTCCACCCATGTGAAAAAAATGCCTCCTCCCACAAAGAGTCCTTGTGAGAGGCCAATGAGATAATAGGAGTGAAAGAGCTTTGTCAGCTGCACAGGTGAAAGGCCCTGGTCATGACCCAGTAACTGTAGAGAGGCTAGTCCCTGAACCCTGGGAGTCCCAGGGTGGGATGCAGGCAGGCATCTGGGTTTCTTTTGTTTTGTTTTCTATGCCACCCAACTTTAATTTGCCACTGTCTGAGAGCTTGGACAGCAGCCGTTCCTGTCCCTCGCCTCATCAACCCATGCCTCCTCTTGCACCCACCCCCGCTTCTCTAAACTGGTCTATAAAGCCGGTGTAGGGTGTGTACCCTCTGTATAGGACTGAGAACTCAAAGGCCAGTATTTTTACAGTGCTTGGCACAGAGCCCATCCCTCGCAGCGGGTTCAACTAGTGATAACTGTTAGTATTTTCAAAAGTCCTGGGCCGCCTGCTGATAGTGGCCGGGCAGGGAAAGCGAACTGGTTTTGCTGCATGCGACACTCCCGCCACCAATGCCAGTCCGGGGACCCGAGGCTTGACTGCCTGGGGCTTGGGGTTGGCTGAGCAGGACCGGATTAGGGAAGTATGGGGATGGAGGAAAGGGGCGTGTCTGGGGCAAGAGTAGGCCGGGATTGGTCAGGGCGTCGTGGGGGGGGCGGAGCAAGATACGAGGCCCCACCTACGTTGGGGCGGGGCTGATGGTGGGCTCTAGGGGGCGTGTTCGGGGCGGGGCCGGACCCAGACCACTGCTTTCTCTAGGCTCCGCGAGCCTGAGTGATTGAGCCCAGGGCGCCGTCGGCTGACTGGAGCGCGAGCGGAGGATACCGAACTTGCAAAGTCGAACAGAAAACAGACTTCGCAGGTGAGAAGGGGCTGGGGGGAGGACGACCCGACAACCGTAGCAAAGTTACTTTTCGCCCCTACCCCCCGCACCTGCGTGGGCAGCTTTCTGGAACGAGTGACGGATCGGATCGGGCCAGCGAGGCAGTTGTGAGTGATGAGGAGCGTAAGGTTCGAAGTTCTGACTCCAGGTTCTCCGACTCTCATGCACCAGCTGTGCGACCCTCACCCGAATCCTTCCGCCCGAAACTGCACCCTCGGGTTCCAGGAAAAGGAGGGGGCTGAACCTGGTGAGCTCCATGCTCCCGTGAGTGACCTTCTTCCCCTAACCCCAGACGGTGAGGGCTGGCAGGTGAGAGTGAACTGCGGTTCAGCCACAGGTATCAGATGGTACCGCTCTTACTGTGTTTTCTCTCCCTGCTGCCCACCATTGAGCAAAGCTGACTCTGCAGGAGATGAAGATAATTGCTTTAAAGGTCACACTAGTTCTCAGAGGCTTGAACCCACATGATGTGGAATTGATGTCCCGTCAGGGAGGTTTCAATCTGTGCCCTCGCCCCCGCCCCAAACTCTTAGAGCCCTAAGTTTGGAAACAGCTAGCTTTTGTCACTGCCCCCGCCCCCCCCATCAGTCCTGGCGGGGGAGGGGGGGGTTGGGGGGGGTTTTCCAGGTGAGCTAGTCTGGGAGGCCCAGGGCAGGCAGAAACCTGGGGACTAGTTCTGTTTTCAGGGTGAGTGGGGAGGGGGGTGGAAAGGGGAAACCCCAGAAAGCTCTTGCTAAATATCCAGGGTTGTTAGGTCTTTGGTTTCGAGGTTTCTGTCCCTGGTGGTGGACAGCTGTGCCAGGTCTCTAGTAGCTGGGCATCCCAGGTATGTGATCAAGGGCTTGAACTTTGGCACCAAACTGATTTAGATTCCACTCCCCTTCCAAGGCTCAGTTTATCATCTGTAAAATGGGGTAATGACAGTACACAATGGTAGTAGTGAGAATTAAATAGAATAATGAATGTGCAGTGCTAGCAAGGGGCCAGGTACTCGCTGAGGCCTCACAACCTAACAGCTGCTCTCATGTGGGTGAGCAGGTGACAGCTGGCTTCCTGTTTGGGAATAAGCCCATTCTGGAGATCTGGAGGCCGGCCCCTCCTGGCCTCGCGAGTGCCAGAAATTGCCACCTGCCACCAGCATCACTATGTCCATACTGCAGTCTGGGGAGTCTTTCACCTGGACCAAAAAGTGGCTGGGTTTTCTGTAATGCTGATTGCTGGAAGTTGGTGGGTGTCCAGCTTAACAAACCCAGTTGTACTTACTAGGGAATACAGAGGTGAACGAGCCAGACCTGAATTCTGCCCTCATGTTGAACTGCTGACCGTGGGGCCTCCACCATCCCCACCATCCCCATGCTGGCGAGAATAACTCACAGCCCGGGTTTGGGACCAGATGAGATTTCATGGTCTAGGCTCTGGTGGCTGGAATCCAGCTGTTCCATTGCACGCTTGGCTTGGGGTGGAGGTGAGTGCTAGTGTGGGCACCTGTTACCTGTTTGAGCAGGTTGACCAAAGGAGAGTGGGAGTGCTACATGCTACTCCCTGCATCTCATGGGGAGGACAGCCCTACGCTTTGAAAACAGCTGGGAAGCAGGGTGGGACAGCGCCTGGAAGCTGCACTGTGTGTGTGTGTGGGGGGGTGCGAGGGGTGGGGGGCGGGGTGAGTTGTTCAGAAGTGAGACACTAGAGAAACCAGGTGGGCATGGAGGCTTCTTGGAATCAGGGCTCCAGCGGGACTTTCTGCCTTGGTTCCCAGTCTGGACTGGGATCAACTTGGGCTACAGACTTCCCTCTCCAAGCGCCGGTGAGGCATAAGATTAGAGTTTGGCATGTTTGGCAAGGGGGGATGGGGAGAGCCAGGAGGTGGTACCCGCACAGGGAGCAGAGAGGTTCAAACAGTGCTTAGTAAGCTGCGAATGGAAAGCCCTCCCGAACCTTCCCCATGATGAATGACAAACCGAACTGACTACACAAACTCTCCTCACTTCCCCTGCTTAGTCACTAAACGCCTGGTGAGGAATTAAGAGCAGGACCCCTCAGAGGTGACTCTGAGAAATGACTAGCGGGAATTTTCAGGAAGGAGATAAGATTTGAGTGGAACTTAGAGAGTGGAAGAGTTTCTGCAACCAGAGCAAAGACTCTTTTGGGCAGAGGAAAATGCTTAGGCAGAGGCATTGGCGGTCAGGAGGTTTGGGGAAATCGTTAAAAATAAAACATCCAGGCTCATCGGTGGGCGGAAGAGTTGTGCTGGGATGTGAGTGGGGTGGTCAACTCCTGGAGGGCCTTGAATGCCGAGATGAGGTGCTTGGATCTGGCTTAGACAAAGTGGGAGCCACAGGAGGTTCCCGAGTAGGGAGTGACATGGCGTGAGCCTTCAGGAAAAGCAGTGTGTGCCAGAGGTGCTGGGGTGGAGGCTCCATCAGTCAAGGGGAGAGCGGTGCGGGGAAGGAGGGCCTGGGGGCTTTGGGGTGTCTGCAGCTGGGAATGAAGGAAGGTGGGGCGTCAGGGCACAGGTGCATAGTGTATGATCAGGTCTGTATTCAGCCTAGGTCAGGTTGGCCCCTGGAGGAGGCTGGTGAGCTCTGCAGGGTGGGAGGGAAGCGCTCTGGAGGCCACATACGAGGTGACTGTGAGATCTGGAGCCACCCATGGTGGCTTTGGAAACAGGCTCCATGGGAAGTGCCGCAGCTTTGCCCAGCTAGTACCAACCCAGGATGCCAGGTGTGAGGGGTCCCCAAGTTCTGGCTCTGGCATTAAGGCTGCCCGTACCACTTGTTTATCCATGTACCTCGGCTCCGCAGAAGTTTCTGTCTCTCTTAAGACCGAGGACTTTGAGCCACTGCCTAGAAGTACCTCCTCCCCACCCCCCACTCAGCTCTGGGGAACCAACCCCAATATCGCACCAAGGGTCAGACCGCTCTCCACTGGCCTGGGTCACAGCTGAGCAGCCCCTAGCCCTGAACATTCCTTTGGATCTGCACACCTGCGGCCAGCTGGCAACCGATCTGGGCTTGGCCTTGACCCCTTGCTCCAAACCATTTTGCACCTTCCTCCACCCCACCAGGAGCTCCGAGGGGTGGGTAATGATTTAACCAAGAGTATCACACAGTCAGGACGTGGCTCCATGAGAGGTGGGAAAGGCTGGAAGAATCTGGGGTCTCTGTGGGGCCGGATGGAGGCACAGACAGAGGTCGGGGCTGGTTTAATCTCAGCAGGAGCTGCCCTGCCTACCAGCTTCTGTCCTCTAGATCTGGGTCTGAGTGGCCAGGAGGGGAAATCCAGCAGTGAACAGGCCAGCGCTACTTTCCTTCTCCCCTCGCCCCCTCCCTACCCTCGACCCAATGCCAAACGCAGGCCAGGATATCTGTCCTGCAGCACAGTTGGTGCCTTGGGGTCCAGCTGGTTCCTGACTGACCCCTGGGGTTCCCTCCTTCAGGGTGGTTTTCCTGTCACAGCTGATTCACTCTGCTGACATAGGGAGGCAGCTGGGTGGGAGCGGGGCTGGTGGTCAAGAGGCCTATATCCTGGTTCGTGGGTTAGTGAGTTCCAGCCCCTCTGTTTACAGGCCGGGTGACCTTCAGTAAGTTCCTTCACCTTTCTGGGCTTCCTTTCCCTGCTCTGCTACTTTTACTCAGCACTCAGGTTTTTTAAATATGGATCTGTCAGTGGCCCAGGGGCACATCTCATACACACACACGCAACCACTGCCGAGGGTCGGAGGTGCAGAGCGCATGGCTCTTCACAGAGGGTAATCAGAGGTCCCGTGTCCTAAGCGTGCTTCACCTGCCCCGAAGCCTCTCATCCACCCGCGGCCCGTCTGCAGATTAGGGAGGTGGGATCACACAGGGCTGAAGGTTGGACTCTGGAACTCGAATCTCGACCTGTGCTGTTCTAGTTCCGATGCTCCCTGAGTCCGCAGCGTGGCAGTTCCATACGGAGCAAGCACACGGTCGTGCTCAGTTAGCTGTAACCACCGCTGCTGCTGTTTTCACTTTCTGTCTCTGGTCAGTCTTTCACTGCTTGTGCTGGGCTGCTTCTCGGGCCTTCAGGAACGTTCCTCAGGGGAAATAGGGGGAGCACCCTCCTACATACCTCCCTTCTGCGTGTCCCCCTCCTCCCCACCCCCGTATCTCCACCACTCGTGCGTGTGTCCCAAGACACTGGTCATTTCCGGCTTGGTGGTGCTTCTGGGCTCTTCCTGGGGGCCCTTGGGTGTCCCCAGTGGGACTCTAAGCTCTCTGGGGGGCCGTCGTCTCAGCACGGTCCATGACAGCTTCTCAAACCCTTGTTTTCCTTGCTTGTCTCTGCTTGTCTGCACAGGCCCCTTCCTCATGGGCCAGCCCCTTTGGTAAATGGTGAGGAGTATCCTCCTAGGCGGGGCTAACTGTCCATTTGTCTCCTTGACCCCTGGCCCGAGGCCTGGCACATCGCAGACACGCAGGAAATGAGGGTTGGATGAACAAGCAAGTGGTTCTCCTCAGGGTGACTCCCGCTTGGTGCCGGGTCCCCAGTGACTCCTTGGCACAGGCCGAGGGAAGAAGCGAGGGAGGTCCGGATGCCCCCACTTTGCCCCTCAGGCCTGCCTGTCCCTCTCCTGAGTCTGGGAGAGGCGGGAATGCTCGGCTGGCTTGGGGCTGCCTGTGTCAGGCTTTGGCTTCCGAAGCCTGGCCTTTGCCCTCCTGAGAGGGAACAACCTAACTTCCCCCAGCCCTGGCCTGGTGAGGTGCCACGCTGGCCCTTAGTGAACCCTGACTCAGTCAGATAAGACATCTTCCTTCAGCCAGCGGTTTTTTCCCAAGGTACTTTTGTTCTGTTGGACTCAGGCTCAGTGTTGGGGGAGTGGGCAGGCCCCTCTGGAAAGCCTTTGCTGACATCAACCTTGCACACCCCTGGGCGGGCAGCTCTGGGGGGCCCCTCCATTCTCCCCTTTGGCTGCTTCCCTGCAGTCGGTGATGCTGCCCTTTCTTGGGCCCCACCCTGACTCCTTGCTGTGTGGAGGGGTGACCCAGGATGGGAGTTGGTGAGGACTCAAGGTGTGGACCCAGAGAGCCAATGCAAAGAAGTGGTAAGGTCCTGGAGGCTGGCCAGGAAGTCTGGAACCAGCACCTGCTCAGCTGTGAAGCTGCAGACTGACCTCTGCCAGGCAGGTGACCCTCCGGGCTGGTTGTCTTACTGTGCAGGTAGTGAGTGCTCCAGAAGCCTGCCTGGGCTCCTGATAGGCTTGGCCCAGGAATGTGGAGAAGGAACCACAAAGTCCTGGGCGGTAGAAACATACACTGTTGACTCCTACCTCTGCTGCTTACCTGCTGGGTGTGACCTTGGGCAAATGTCTTAAGCCTTCTGTGTATCAGTTTCAGCATCGAAAGTGGAGATGATAATGCACTGACCTCACCAGGTTATTTGAGATTGCTATGAATTAATATATGGAGCATTTATGACCGGTGTCCTGTGTATACTGTAGTTGTATCTGTGCATGTTGGTAATACTCAGCTAATAGTAGGATGAAGGATTTAAGTTTCTGAGGGGCAGGAAGCCTTGGGAAGTAGTTTGAGGCTGGGAATTGGGACACTTGGGTTCTGACCTCAGCTCATCCTTTCTTACCCCAGCTCAACCACCTGACTGCGGGCAAGTTAGTGCCTTTGGGCTGCAAAGGATAACCATTGCATGTTGGACCCTCCCTGAATGCACAGCGGGTTAAAGCACAGCACCATGAAGCTGGCACAGCCATTTGAGTTCGATCACTGGCCAGAGAGCTGACCCACATGGTGCAGCAGACCTCTCCTGACCCGCCCGCTGCTCCTCTCAGCAGTGTACTTCATTGATCTGCCTGTTCTGCTCCCACTCTGTCTCTGGTGAATCCTCTCACTGCCCCTGCACCTCTGGTCTGTACCCCAGTTCTGTATGCATTTAAAAAAAAAAACAAAAAAACATTGCATGTCACAGCAGTGGGTGTCAGGGCCCTATTAAAGGAAAGGGCTTCTAGGTACCTGGCCCTCAACTCCTGTGCTTGGGATAGCCTGGGGAGGACGAATGTGGGCATCTGGGCACTGGAGACAATACCCAGAATGGCACAGTTGCCCCTGCTATCACCTAGGACTGTCCTCAGCAAGATCAAGTGTAGAGGAATCTATTCAACATGCACATAAGAATAGGGATTATACAAGTCAGATTACAAACCTTAATTTTTTTTTTTATTTTCCCCTATTTTCTGAGTCTTCCTCAGCAAGCTCCTATTATCATGCCCCAGAAAGAAAGCCCACTTAAATAGTCAAGCTATCACAGGCCGTACTATACATATGGAAACAAAAATGTATTATGTGAACTTGAGATCATAGAGAGGTTTTTGTTATTAATAAATCATATATTTTTTTTCAAAGTGGGGGTGGGGTCTTGGTTTGAGATGAATTATCAATTTGTCAAGTCCCAAATGACAGTGGAGGGAGTGGCTCTGGCCATGGGCTGAGTCTGGAGAGCCAGCTGCTGGGAGTCCAGTCCAGCCTCATCCGAGACTGAAGGGCTTCCTTTGCGCTTGGGTCCGTTCATAATAACACCGGGGGGCAAGGTGGGCGGGAGGGTACTGGGAGGGTGCAAAAGAACACATTGAGGTTTTTGAGGGAACCCCTCTGCTCTAACAGCACAGTTGACAGAGGCCTCATTACTGTTCAGAGAACGTGGCTTTAGACCCGGGGCCCAGAGGGCTGGCTGGCCATCCATGCTGGGACTGGCAGAGTTATCTGTTGGGTCATGGTGAGGGCTGGGCCCCTGGTGAGGGCCGGGCCCGCTCCCGCAGGGACAGCCTGGCTCTGGGGGAGGCCGGGCCTGCTGAGTAGGCCCAATGTGTCTCCCCGAAGAGCCAATCAGATGAGCCACTGTTGGGATCCCCAGGACCGAGGGAGACCTGGGGTGTTCCAGGATAGAAGTCCCAGGAGTGGAAGCAAGTGGAGGGGGGACAGGCATCCCTCTGCATACGTATGAGCTGCTTCCTGTGCTGCTTGGTGTGAAGAAAGCGCTCAGTGTCGATTTGCCTCAGCTACTAATGAGAATGAGTAATTTTACCACTATGTTGGAAAAATCACGGTTCCATTCACTGTCCCAGGAGCTGGATTATATGAATGTTGTTGTTTTAAGGCCTGAAAAGAGGTGTCATGTGTAGAGGAAACAGAAGCTTGGCTGGGGGTGAGGGGTGCGTGGGGGAGAACTGGTTTGTTTGAGGTTTTGAGGCAAATGAGTGTATGGCGAGGCCTTGGGAAACTGTCAGCCACATAGCCCATCCCCCTGACCCCTGACCCCTGGCCTTTCTGGAAGCTGTCTTGGAATAACTGAGGCGGGGAGGTGTTTACTCAGGCACTAGGCATTTAGAGCTCCCACCCCATCCCCCACCCCAAGGCCCCCTTAACCTTCTGCCCCACACCCCTTTCTGGCAGGGTGAAGCCTCAGGAGATTATGCAAATCCCAATTGGAGTGAACTTCTACTCGGGGAACACCCCCACCCCCACTTGTACTTACAGTTGGGGGTTTGCCGGTCTTTCTCTCTGTCCTTTCCCTAAGTTGGTCAGACTTAGGTATGAACCAGCTCTTCCTCCCCTTTGGGCAAGTTTCTCAGCCTCTCAGAGCCCATGGAGCACTGATACTGACTCTTCTCTCACAGCTCATTTGAGGGTTCAATGAGATAATGCGTGTAAAATGCTCCACTTAAGCCAGAGGTGATGACGATGACGACTGTGATGAATGAAGTGAATGAATGCTGTGCCCGCCACTCCTTTTGGGGGGAATGTCAAGTTGTCCTCCCTCCAAAGACAGGTCCCTGATCTGGAGTCAAGGCATTTCGGTGGCTGTTTGGAGCTGGGGGGGAGGGGGGTAATGGGGGTGGATCTCAGTCTCTATGGACTCAGTGCTTGGTCAGACTGAGCTCAGCCTGGCCTGGGTGCTCCTGGCTTCACAGCAAAGGCTCAGCTGGGGGCTTGTGGGTAGACTCAGGGTCTCTGCACCTGCAGCACCAGTGTCCATGGAGTCAGCCTCTCTCTCCAGTCTGATCTCATGGACAACACACAGCCTTTGCTCACATACCTCAAGGCTTGGAGAGCGCAGTACCTTTCATTCCTAGACAGACCCCTTTAGGGTAGAATTTGCATAAATCTCCCTTCCTTTAGCTTCTGCTTGCTGGTCTTGACCATGCTTCTTGGGACCACATGGAGTGTGGGGCATGGGATCCAGTAGTTTTTGTAGCACCCCCTGCTCCCCACCATAGAGTCTGAGAGAGGGAAAATTAGTTTCTGGCAACTTAAAAAAAAAAAAAATCAACTCCATCTAAACCAAATGAGCACTTACAATTAACCTTATGATTTTTGAAGAACTAGTTTTTGTGAAAAAAATTGGAAGGGAGAGAGCAGATGCCAGAGAGAAGGTAACAGTTCAGCGACAAGTACTATGAAGAGTCTGCTGTCTACACAGGGCGATGGGGACAGTGCCATAGGTTGCTTTTAAGCTCGGGTTGTAGAGGGAGGATTTTCTGTGTTATTCAACAACCTTCCCCAGCGCATCCGGCTCCTTCCCATCTTGCCCCGGGATCTCCTGCACCCCAGTTGAGTATCCCCAGCTGCTGCACGCTGGGCCCATTTTGATTTTTCATGAGGAGCTACATAGCTCTAGTGACCACTTTGCCCAGAGGTAAGTGCTAGGCTCAACTCCTGTGACCTCGCAGAGCCGAATTCCTAGAAGGGGCTTTCCAGCCAGGTGGCTTTTAATTTCAAGGTCTGAGGACCCTGTTCTTAGGGAACAGTCCTTTTTCCCCCTCACCTCCTCAAACAGGCTCCCAAATATGGAGACAGGCGTGTGTGTTGTGTGTGTGTGTGTGTGTGTGTGTGTGTGTGTGTGTGTGTGACTGAGAGAGAGAGAGAGAAAGAGAGAGAGAGAGAGAGGAGGTCAGAGACCAGAGGCCTTTTGTCTTCCACTGTAGCCAACTGACCCTCTTCTCTCTGGGAGTCGGTGCAGTCATTAACTAATTATGGGATCTCCTTACTATTTAATGACCTCTCTCATGGTGCCTCCTTCCCCACTGTCTCTGGGAGTCAGGGCGTGGGGAGGTGGGTCCCTGGGAGGCAGCTCCTCTGGAGTGGGCGGTGGGTCCTAGGTGGGACAGTGGTTCTCAAACTCTGACACTGCCCAGGCCCCCGTGGGGCTCTGTGAAAGCACAGGTTGTGCCCCCAGAGTTTCTGATCCTCTGTGAGTTGCTCACTCCCCTCCAGGAGATGCTGCACTGCTATTTGGGGCTCACAGGTGAGCAGCACTGGAGCACTGGAGGGGGGCAGGAGGCTGGGTGGGGAGTCTCAGTCCCTGGCTGTAGTGAGAACCTGGCTTTGTTTTATAAAAGGTTGGTATGAGCCCCCCGCCCTCCCCCTTCACCCCACTGTCCAGAAGGTGCTGTGTCTAGTTTAAGCGGGGGCTGGTGGTGAATGTCAATGCTGATCACCATCCCCATTTCACAGAAAGGAATACCGAAGTGCTGAAAGGTGACCTGATATGTCCTAGGGGACTGAAAGCTGGCAGCATCCCAGATACAAGAACCCCAGGTCTTATCACGTCTCCACACTCTGACCCCTCCCCATGCCCTCTGGGCTTCCCTGCAGGCCTGGTACAGGAGAGGAGAGACTTTCCTGAAAACAGAGCTGGCCCCAGGATACTCCTAGTGTAGATCCCTGCACTGCCTCTGAGCCAGGGTCTCCTCTACTTTTGACCCCTCCACTGGCCACTCAGTAACATGATCATCTGCCAAGATCTCGTGTTCTCCAGCCAGTTTTTGATTTGGCAGGTTCTCTGGGAAAGTGCTGAGCCCGGGTGCTGCATGGTGGGCCCAGAGAGGGAGTGGCGAGAACCCTGATCTGATGAGCATCTAACTGCTGCCAGGCCCTGCCCCTAGCACCCTTGACATCAGGTTATTCTCCCTAGTATAGTCTTCCCCTCCCTCCAGTGTGGATGAGGCAAAGGAGGGTCTCAGGCTACAATAGTTTGCCTGAGACCACAGGACAAAGGCGGGCTGTGAAGCCAGACACCGAGGCAGGGCCCCACAGACTGGAGGGGCAGGGGGTCTTGGGCTGAGGGAGCCGGGACGTGGGGGAGGCAGCCTGTGCCCCCTCCTCCCACTCAAAAAGAGGCCAGCTAGAGAGGCAAGGCTCCCCTGGGCTCTGGCTCTTAATTGTGGGGCTGTTCTACCACTGGGAGGCCTGTTGTCACTGGGCTGTGTGACCGTAGGCAACTCGCTTGCATTGGGGCATTGGGCTCTCATTTCTTATAATGATACCTTGTGCTTTATAGTTTTGAGCAGTGGACATTTTCTCACGTTCTTATTCCTGTCAGCCTCCCAGCACCTTGTGAAATCGGCTGGCAGGGTGTTATTACTGAACCCCTTTTACAGACGATGATGACAGTCTGAGTGAGCCAGGATCCCACAGCTTCGGAGGTGCTCGGGCCAGGACTTGGGGCTGTAATATCCTTGTTCCCCTTCCTCAGTCCGACCGAGTCTCCCACCTGTTCCCTAAGTGAGGAAGGTGAGCTCTAGGCCTCTCGCTAGTCCTGGGATTAGGGGTCCCAGGGCTCTTGTGCAGGTGGGTCCTGGGGACAGAGGGTCCAAGACTCCAGCAAAGCCTGGCCTGGGTTCCTCACCCGGAGTCTGGGACTATGGGGCGGGGGAGGGAAGAAGGCTGGGAATAGCCTTCCAGAATGCTCCTCCCCTGGGCCGTGGCACCTGAGGCCGGATGTTAGAGGCAGGAGGGCTCAAAGCCACGCCTGCTCCCACTGCGGCTCCTGGCTTCCCTGACTGCGCCTTCCCTCCAAGTGGTACAGAATGGTCTAGATTCTCAAATGGACCTGGATTTGTGGACCTGAGGCCGCACCTGAATGCCCTCACCTCCTCTCATATCCTGACCAGGGTTTTCCCATTCTTCCAAGCCCAGATCCAGCCATCTCTTTCCCTCAAGGAAGCCTTGGTCCTCCGACCACGTCAACTCAGCTGTCTGGGGTTCTGCCCAGCAGGTGAACTGGCTAGCTGGCCTAGTTAGCTCCCCAAAGGTGTCCCTTGAGAGCAGGGCCTGCCTGTGACTGCTGTGTCCATGCCCCCAAGCTGGCAGGGCTCAGATACTGGGTCTGCCTAGCCCTGAGCAAACCCTTTATCTTTTTGGACCTCCGATTCACTCCTTGCAGAAAAGAAGGCTGATTTTCTGACTGGGCTTGTGTGAGATGAAGTATATGGAACACCTGCCTTGTCTGGCTGGTTCCAGGAGGTCAGGAAATGCCTGTTCCTCCCCTTTATTTGCCTCCACCCTCCCGCCCCTGAATGGGGTTCTCAGTTGGGCCTAGGTCCAAAGTCTGAACGGTATCGGCTTCCTCTGGCCGTGCTCTAGGCTGATAGTGGGGAGGACTGGGGAATCAACTCCAAACAGACACTGCCTGTTTCTAGTGACACACGACCTCCCTGAGCCTCGGTTTCCCCACGTGGAAGGGGGTGCATGTATCTCTTTTTCTGAGCTCCACACAGGCGCTTCCGTATGAGTGGGGGTGGGGATCCAGGTGACCGGAGCCCCTGGCTGCCTCTGGGGAGCCTCCAGCTGAGGTCTCTACATATCCGGTTTATTTACATATCCGTTTTCTTGCTGCAAACAGTTCCCTTTGCCTTTGGACAGGGAGGCTGCCTGGCCCCTGGCTGCTGCCCTGCTCCTGGCTGGGGCCTGGTGTGCTGCGTTGGGAAAGCATCTCTCCAAATCCCAAACGCTGGGACACAGCCCAGGCCTGAAGCTCTGCCCACGGAGTCCCAGGTCCCCTTGCGGCAGGGCCCACACGTAGAACTCTAGGAATCCCACATCTGGGGCCCAGCAGGGACACAGACCCCTTCCAGGGTGCCAGCACCTTTCCTTTCCGTTTCTGTCAGTCTGTCTGTGCACCCCTTTCTCCCAGCTCCTGGAGGCCTGGAAACTTATCACGTGATAGTAATCTGCAGCTTCCCTTTGTTGTCTGAGCTCCAAAGTCAGTCCCCAAAGCACACAGCTCCCAGTAAGAGCCAGGAGAGGTCTCTGTCCAGGAGGGACAAAGGGCTGCCCAAGGCCAAACCTGCAACTCACTGCCCTCCGCCCCAACTCTTGGCTAGTGCTCAAATGTTGCCTCCAGAAGCACCCCACGAGTTGAGAGGAGGGCTCAGAGACATAGGTTTCTGGGATCAGGGTGGAGGGTTCTAGGGGCTGGCCTAGAAGAGGAAAGTGAGGTTTGAGGAAGGGGCTGATGAAAGGTGAGGATGCCCTGAGGCCTTGAGCTGGGGGACTCCAGGGGCCATGTGTGAGCTCCGTGCTTGTCCTGGCTAGCTGCTGTGGTGAGACCAGGTGCAGGGCCCCTGCTGCCTGCTGAAGGGCCTCTGAGTGGCCCAGCACCCTCTCTCCCTTTCTGTAACATGATCCAACCTGCTCAGGAATCTCGACTGTGGGGTCAGGGGCCCCCAGCTGAAAAGAGGCTGAGAAGAGTGGAGGGAGTGGGCCATTATTGATGGCTGATGGGGGTGGGGAAGAACCAGTTTCCCAATGGTCCTTGGGGGGGGGGTGCATAAGGAAGGCAGGGCTCCTGGCCACAGAAGAGGGGAGAAGTGGGGCTGGCCCAGGAGGGGCAAGGGTGCTGCCTGGGCAATCCTGGGGTCTGCCACGGATACCAGAGAGGGCCTGAGGGCTGAGATTGCCCCTTTGGGTAATGACGGGAAGCCCGGCCCCTGGGCTCTAGCTTTTTGCTCTTCCCTCTCATTCTGTGCTCTCTGGCTTTATCTCTGTCTACCTCTTGCACTCTGTCCTCTCTGTGTACTGCCTCCCACCAGTGCACCCCACCAGTCTCCCTCTGCCTACCCCCCCCCAGCACCTCGAAAGCCCTCTGGAGGGCCTAGCAGGTGCTGAGGCCGGAGATCAGGCTGGCTGAGCCCACCCGCAGGGCCCCACAGCTGCCTGATCTCGGCAGGGAGGAGCCCCGCAGCTGTGCCGGTGTCTTCCGCTACTGGCTTTCCTGCCGCAACAACCAGATGTCTGGGCAGCCTACATGGTCTCCGCCCAGCCTGGAACCAGGGCTTGGGCCCAACGTCAGGCTGAGGCAGTCATCCTCCGTCCCAGCCCTGGGGGCCCCGGGGCCCTACAGCGGACCATGGAAATGGACATCTCCAGACAACTCCGTCCTGGGGTTGGGTGTCGGCCATGGAGAGGCCCGGCTGGGCTGGCATCCAGGGCCTGTGTGCTGGCTGAGGTTGCCCTGGATACTCTCAGAGGCTCTCGGGATGTGAGAAGGAGACACTTGAGAGATGGTCTCAGAAGTGAGGAGAGGGCAGAAGGGCGGTGTCAGGAGCCCCATGACAGATAAGGACACACACAGAAGACATGGGTGGGGGACAGCAAGGAGGGGCCACAGCCTCTCTGCCCCCTCCTCCCACTGTGGCTCTGCCTCTCCCTGGGCTTCAGCCAGGAACCCCAGGCACACCCTTCAGCTCTTGTTGGAGACCTATCGCTGCCCTGCATCCTCACCCCCATTTCTCTTGTGTCTTCACTCATGGGTCCCCAAGAGAGAGGAAAGAGAGAGAGCAACAGAGCAATGGAGTGAGAGAGAGCACAAGCCTGTAGCATGTGTGTAACACAGAAAGCTGTGTGTGTGTCTGTGTGCGTCTGTGTGAAATGACCCTAAGGTCAAATGACTCTCGGGCCTTGGGAAATGCTAACAGTAGCTTGATCAGGTAAGGAGTATTGGCCCATTTTACAGATGAGGGAACTGATGCTCAAAAACCTGAGTGACGTGATGGGTCTGGCACAGAGTCCCGAATGAACCCACAGCTGCCGGATGCCCTCCTAAGCACTCAGGCTGAGCCAGTCAAGGCCGGTGGGTGGTACTCTGTGAGGGTCTGTGCAGAAAAGTGTCCTAGGAAGGCTGCCTGGAGGAGGTGGCATCTCAGTTGCTCCTTTGGACCTTCCTAAGCCCAAAGCTTAGGGGGCTTAGGGAGGGGATACTGTGGCTGAAGAGCCTACCGATTGCCCTGTGGGGTCCCTGATTAGAGTCCCTGTCCTTCTCCCTAATTGCCTTGTGGAGAACCCACACCCAGCACTCAGCATCTTCTTAGCAGGACCCAGAGTTTAACCCTTTGCTAGTCACCTGCTTTAAGCTAGCAGACTCTGGAATGAGTGTGCAAACTGGCCCTGGGGCCACGTCAGCCCCAGTGTCTTTTGGCTTGGAGGCTGGGCCTTGGTGGGGTCTTTTAGCTCCCTGTTCTTTATTGCTTTGCTCTACAGGGAATGCAGCATGACAATAAAACAAAGGGTTTGGGCCCAAACTGTTGGGGTTCAACTCCCTGCTCTTCCACTGTACCACTGGGCAGACCCGATCACCACCCTGAATCCCAGTTTCTTCAGCTGTAAATGGGGTTCACAGCAGTGCTTATCTCATAGGTTCCTTCCAAGGATAAGCTGAGCCTTGCCAAGTGTCTGGCAAGTGCTCTCTGCTAAGCTGCTCCCGCTATTTTGAAGCACCGAACAGCACGGGCTGGGTGAACACCGGCTGGGTGGAATCGCCTTGCTGCTTTGTGGTTGTTGGTCGTCGTGGCTCTTGTCTGTGCCCCTCCACACTGGGCACTCCCTGAGGGCAAGGACGGGTTTTATTCTATTTCTTGAATCCAGCTCCAAGGCTCCTGGCACCAGGTTCAGAACTGCAGTGGGCAGTGAGCGTCTCAGCAGAGAATGTCTGAGCAGAGAATGGCCGCTAGGGAGTCTCCCTACTCCCTAATCCTGCCACCCCCCCCACCAAGGGCAGCCCCTCAGGACCCTCTCACCCATAGGCCAGCCTGGGTTCCCATCTTGATGTATCAGCCTGGCACCCACCTTTGTCATGACTGTCTAGTGTATGGCAAGATTGTGTGTGTGTGTGTGTGTGAACCTGCAGGTGCCTGGCCCCACTCGTAAATGCTCTACTTCCATGGCCTTGGGACCTGGGTCCCAGTTCTTTAATGCTGACTTCAGCAAGTGAGTTCTTTAATGCTGACTTCAGGGGAGAAGGCCAGGCGGTAGGAGGCAGAATCAGAGTAGGTAGGACATTGGATCCCAGAGTCAGAAGGTCTCCATGCAAAGTGCAGTGGCGCCAAGGATTGAAATTTAGAGATCTCTCAATTCAAAGTCGATTCTGTGACCAGGGTCATTGTTCTCTCTCCTGCTGTGGGAATGGGGTGTGATGCTCAGGAGGTGGCTGATGCCTGAGAGCCCACCTGGAAATCTGGGTCCCCTTGGCAGGGCCTCTGGAACGGGGGCTCCTGGACAATCTCTCATATAGTCCAAAATACTCCTGAAGTTTGGGGCATCCCAAGTAATACGCCTAAAGTGTTAGCGATGTGTTGAGATCGCAAGACCTGGGATAGAGCACTGGGACATCTGTGCCCCAGGGTGCTGAACAAATAGTATCCTTCTCTACCTATATTATGATGTGTACAGGTTGGGAGGTAGCCATGGCTCTAGCCAGACTCCTACCTGTCACCAGCATACACACTGAATAACACATTCCCCAGAGGGAAGGGAGGACCCATGCTCCTCTTTGATCCCAGTCTCTCCATCTGAGAAATGGGTACTGAAGTAGATGACATGGAGGACCTTTCTGGCACTGTGACTCTGAGTATCTGAGCCTTAGAGGGAGAACAGGGTCTGCACGGGGCCTAAGCAACTTGCTCACAGGCCAGAAGCAGTCAACACAGGGAACCATGGAGAGGCCAGGGGCAATGACTCAGCCTGAAGTCTAGTCTTTGGCTGCAAGGGGAGCGGGTAGAGAGGTGGGGAGTTTCCTCCCCACACTGCATCCTTCTATCAGAGTGACTCCGTTTCTTGGGAAAGGCTCTCTGATCTCATTGCTTGGGTTTCAGAGAAAAAGCCCCTGTGCAGGGTCACATCTGTTGCACTCATCAGCCACAATGAAGGAACATCCTGATTGGCATTGGTGGGGCTGGTGTGTTCCTTCCTGATAGGAAGTCGAGATTCAGGCCTTGGATATAGGACAAGATAAGGGCTCAAGCATGCAGGCTGAGGGGAAGGTGGCCTGGTTTATAAGTCAGACCTGAATTTACCTGAATTTTAATGGAGGCTTACTCATTTACTTGTGTGCCTTAGGCGAGTCGCTGAACCTCTGAGTCTCTATTTTCTAAAAATGGGGATAATGATATTTCTGGTGTTATAGAGATTAAGTGAGAGACAGTGGGCATGTTGTGATACAAGCTAGAAAGTGCTGCCACTCCTCTGCCAGTCTGGCCAGGGGTGGGGCAGCAGCTGCTGAGTTCCTCTGGGCCCCCTGGCTTCCCCCCTGTAAACCCCAGGGAGCATTCTCAGCTCCAGATGGTAAGGTCCTCAAGAAAACCGCTTGTCACACTGACTCATGGGGTCAGGTGAGAGGAGCTGTCCCTCACGAGACCTTTGATGCCTGCGCCATCTGTAGGGCCAATAGGAGGCCTGAAGTCTTGCGATTCCTGGGAGGATCTGCTCTGTGTTCCCTCCCACCTGCAAGGGGCAAGGGCATGCGGGTGGGACTTCCTCACCTGTGCTGACAGCCCCTGAAGCCTTCACAGGCCTTCTCAGCCCACCAATCACCCAGGAGTGAGAGGTGAGACTTTGGGCTCAGAGAGGCCCAGGAACCCCCTTGCTCAAGGCCACATAGTAGTCGGAAGCACAGCTGGGCTTCAGCCTGAGGTCTGGAAGGAAACTTGAAATCCTAATCATGCTTTCAGGAAATCATAACCCAGCCACTGGTGAAAACAAACAGTCACCTGTAGGCAGGCTGTCTTGGGGAAAGATCAGGACAAAGTCCAGAGAGCCGGTGAGCCGGTGGCAAAGGCAAAGGCCCGGCCTGCAGAGGCGTGGCGAGCAAAGGCGCTCAGCTCCCCTTTGGGCCCAAGCAGGGGCAGGAGCCAGAACTCCATGGGATCAGCTGTCCTACTCGCCAGACTGGCTGGACTGGGGGACGGGGGCAGGGCAGAGGCCCTCCTGGCGCAGGGAGCCTTTGCTCCCCAGCCAGGGAGCTGCTGTGGTCTCTCTCTGGCATGGAAGCCTCAGCTGGACACACCTCTGGAGGCTGAATCGAACACCCCACCCGGCTCCAGACTGTGGGTCAGGAAATCAGCAGCTTCCGGATGGTAACCACCGTCCTTATCGTAATTGTTAGCATTTACGTGACACTTACTGGGTACCAGGCGCTTTACAGATACTAACTCGTGTAAGCTGCACTCGAGCCCGTGATTAAGTCCATTTTACAGGTGGGAAAGCTGAGGCACAGTGGGGAAGTGATGGCCCCAGGCCACACAGCTGGCCAGAGGTGTGCTGGCCAGGGGGGTGGGCAGAGGGGGACGGCACCCACCAGCCTGACGCGGTGAACGGTCACTATGCGGCTGGGTGGACCTTGTGTCCCCATTCACAGCAAAGGCAGCAGCTCTGCTGAGGTCACGTGATGATCTGTGGCAAAGCCAGGGGCGGGGACAAGGACTCTCAGTCCAGGAAGGCTTGGCCAGTGGGGGCAGGGCAGCAGTGGGGAGAGGGGAGCTCTGCGCTGCCCTCCCTGGTGGGTGCAGCTGACCCTGCTGGGTGACCTCTGACTCTTGTGTGCTCGGGCCTCTCTGATGGAAAAGGTTTTTTCCTGCCAGCAGGTATTGCACTGGGTTACATGCCCCTCCAGGCGGTAAGTCTTCAGAATGGAGCCTCCTGTGAGACTCTCCCTGCCAGGTCCCGCTGCCCCAGGCCCCCAAGCCTGCCTGCTCCCCAATCAGAACAGAGGGACTGGGCCGCATGGGGTTGGGGCCTACGGAAGGGGAACTTGACACTTCCAGTCTCCTGAGAACGTACAAAATAACTCGATACAGGGCTGAACCCCAGAACAATTAATCAGGACTTCCAGGACGGAGGCCCAGACACCCATAGAGATGGTGGGCCAGACCTGAGTGCAGCCAAAGTTGGGGCGCCCATTCTGAACAACTGGCAGAAGCAAGAACCTCCTCACTTTTTAGTCTGTGGCCCCATATGCCAGATAAAAGTCAGGGCCTGCCCATCTGCACGCATCTTCCTAGAAGTGTTCACTGCCCCTGTCAGTTCTGTCCCCACAGAGATGAAGACCCAATCTTGGGAGGAAGCAACCTCTCCCCTACTTCTCCATACTCCAGGTCACCCACAGGCATTGCCTGAGCGCGCGGCCTGACCTTGTCAGGTGGTCAGTGATGTCATTTGTAGGGATCAGAACCTCTTGTTGCAAGATTAAAGTTGGTTTGCGTTGGCTCTTCTAAGAAACCGCTCCTGTCTTTCCAGGGGCCTCCTTCCTGGTCTTTTTCCTGCAGGTACACTGGAAGAGCTTACTCTGAACAGGGTGCCCTAGGCTCAGGGATGCAGGATAAGTGAAACCGGTGCAGCCCCTTCCCTGAAGGAGCCATATTCTAGGAGAGGGACAAGACACACTGGGGATCAATCAGATAACCCCGAGTGCCTAGGGGAGCTCCCACACCCTCTGTTCCTCTTTGCCCCCCTGAGGTCCTGGAGACTTGATGGGACAGGGATGAGGCAGGGCCAGTCGTTGGCCTATTTTGATTCTAACACGGAGCTGGAGCCAAGCCTGGCTGCACAGATCAGGGTGACCCCTGGGAGGAAGGGACTGGGCCCTGGAGTCTGGAAGGGAAGAAGCCAGGCAAGGGCCTTGGGGGCAGAAAGCCCTGAGCTAGATGAAGGCTGGGGTGCTAGAACAATAGGAAGGGGCCTCAGGGTGAATGTGTGCGCGGGAAAGGGGGGGGAGGGCAGGCAGACTGGACAGGGCATCCCTGGCCACCTAAGAGCCCAGAGATTCTAACCGTATCAACCTTAGAGTACAAAGATCCTTTTAGTTTGCATTTTTCAGAGTCCTTCCTGCCATGTGGGTCACTGGCTGGCAAGGGCTGGAGCAGAGGGTGGGGCTGGAGGGGCCTGGAGCAGACGTGTTTGACCTGGAGAATAAGGGGGATGAAGAAAAGGGAACCCCCAAGCATGGCTCTCAGGTGGCCCAACCCGCCAGTGTGTGGAAGGGCCACCTCCTCCCTCCTCAGAGCCCTGCAGCATTTAGGAGCCTCAGCACCAGTCCCCAAGGGACTGTCAAGAGCCTCTGGTGCAGCATTCCCTAAGACGTGGCCCCCATGGTGTGAGGGGCTACGTGGACAGGGGTTCAAAGCAGAAGTGTTTGGTCCTGCACGTCTTGGAGGCATTAATAGCTGCATGTGCACAGACTCCCGGGGAGACGGGTGACTCACAAGCTTGGTGACGGCACAACCTTTTGTTTTACAGCACATCGGTGTCCTGAGGAACTGCTCCGGAAAAGGCCACTCTGGTCCAAGAGCATCACTGGACAGGTGAGGCGGCTGAGGAGGGAGGTCAGCTGTGCTGTGTCTCCTGTGTGCCCTCTGGAGCGCTGAGCTTGCTCTGGGGCGGGGGGCGCTGAGCTTGTGCCTTCTCACTCAGGCTACACCCCTCAGGTTCCCCAAGGCTGTGGCATATCCAAGGTCTAGGGTGAGGCTGGAGGGCTCCTCCCACTCCATCCACCTGCCCTCCAGGCACAAACCCAAGGGGCCCATCTCAGAGGACTCTCTCTCTCCCTCTCCCTCTCTTTTTTAGGATTTGTTTGCATTTATTTATGCATCGAAGAACTGGGGTGTGGGGGGTGAGAGGATTCATCAGAGACAGAGTGGAGAACAGAACAGGCAGATCTAGTGACATACACTGCTGAGTGGAATAGTGGGGAGACCGGAGAGGTCTGCTGTGCCATGTGGGTCCCCCCCTGCAGGGACTGAACTCATACTGCAGTCGCTGGTGATAGCTTGATAGTGCTGAGACTTTTAACTCCTTGCATCACCAGAGAGGCCCCAGGAGGGTTTTCTTAGAGACACCAAGGCCTCCCCAGTTCTACCTTTTGTGTCTGGAGCCTTGAAGGACTGTGGAGTTGCTGAGGTAGTGGGTCCTGGCATTCAGAGCTGGCTTGGGGTGCTTACCCAGAAATCCTACACCCCACCCTTTGTAAGAAGAAAAGAGGCCTGAAATAGAGGCTGGCTCAGGGCTGATGGACCTCAGGCTCCCTTTGGGTGTCTAAGCATTGAAAATGATGGGGCTCTTTGTGAGGCCTCTCCCATCCCTTCACCTCTCCTCATCCCTTCCTGTTCATTCATCCCCACGCTGACCCTCCCTCTATGCCTCCATCCACCATCCCTCGGTCCTCTCAGCCATCCGTACCTCCACCACCCATCATTCTATCCACCGCCAACCATCACTTCTTCCCTCCTTCCCCACCCATCTGCCTCCTTCCCCATCCCTCCATCCACCCACCCATCTCTCCATCTGCTCACTCCTTCATTCACTCATCCACTCACCCATCCATCCAGTCTTTCATTCAGCAACATTTGTTGACTACCTATTTTGTTTTTATAAATAACAGGCTGTCTCCTTAAGTCCACAGGGGAGAGAGTAGGTCATCATATTACAGGGCAGGGAGAGGAACACCCCTGAACCCCCAAACCTGCCTGCTCTAAATAGGTTCTGCCATCCACCTCATCAAGACAAGACATATAAGACCTTTACTGGAAAGGAACTTGAATACAATACAGAAATGACAAAGAATATAGTTTCTAAATCTAACATCTAGAGTTACCCACCCCCTCATGGGTAAAAGTCCACCCAAAAGGAATTGGCCCAAAGCAAGGCCTGAAAGCCCGCCATAAGCCTAAAGCACCTTCTGGCTGGGACCCATAGGAAAGGGTCAGAAATGGCCAGGCAAGTCTGGGAGGAAAAGAGCAACCTCAAAATCAAGATAAATGTTGCCATAGTCACCTCCCCACGGGTCTCCCGCCCACATCTGGTCTCCCGCCCACATCTGTCTCAACCAGTCCAGGGCCAAGAAACATGTCTCTGCTCCATGCTCCTCCTTCAGGTCTCCTTCCGGCTCTCCATCCTGCTTCCTTTCTCCTCAGTCTCCTCTCCAGCTTCTTCTCATTTCTGCTCAGCTCCACCCTCCCCTGGGTGAGCAGGGAATCTGGAACCTCCCCTTTTCTGGGGACCACCCCGTCACAATCCCGGTGCAGCATCATGAATTATACCAGTAATCTCTATTTATTGAGAGGCCTACTATGTGCTAGGCGTTTACCCACATTATCTGATTTCATTTCTGAGCAAATCTGCCAAATAGATTTTATTTTCCTCTTGTAGATGAGTTCAGTGGGGCTCAGAGAAGTTCAGCCACTTGTCCAAGGTCACACAGCGAGGTGTTAACAGAACTACATTCAAACCCAGGCAGGCTGATCCCAGAGACTCTTGTGGGAGCTGTACCAGTGTCCAGTGCTACTACAGGGAAGTAGAAAAGGAGGGGGGTGCCCCTAATTAACCTGCGCTGGCGGTGTGGGGGTGTCCAGGGCCTCTGTGACTGGCTGACTGCTGTGGGTTTCCTGGTGGAGGGAGGTGTTTTGAGGTAAGCACTGAAGAAAGAGTAGAAGTTCGTAAAATAATAGTTCTCATAATTTCATTGTACAAACTGATTTGGCATAAAATTATATCTTTGGTGGACTTAAACTGTAGGTGTTTAGACATGGTCA
Source organism: Condylura cristata (assembly GCF_000260355.1). NCBI lineage: Eukaryota > Metazoa > Chordata > Mammalia > Eulipotyphla > Talpidae > Condylura > Condylura cristata. The sequence continues at coordinate 10,239,167 of NW_004567116.1, read as the reverse complement.
ATTTACCTGCTTTGAGGTATAATCTAAAATCAGCTCCTCCCTTCTTCCTGCTGCTCATATAGCCAGCAGTGACTGTTCTGGAATTTTCCAGTAAGAATTGCTGCTATCTCCTCCCCTGGCTTTGTGGCTGTGAATACACCCTCACAGGAAAACACACAGCCCCTCCGGTGTTTACGGAAAGTGCACTCAAGAAAGGCTCCCTAACTCTTTGTCTCTCTGTTTCATTTCTTCTGCTGAGAGCCGGCCCCTCCCTCCTGCGAGTGCTGAACCGCCAGGCTGAGACGGGCGCTCTCCCTGCTCTCCCGAGGCGGCCAGCCGGTGGCCCAGACCTTCCTGGGTCCTGCCCTGAAGCTGTTCCTTTCTAGTGGCTTCACTGGCTCCCCTGTGGGAGGTCCAGGCCAGTGCCAGCCCTGGGAGTCCCGCCTGCGTCCGCTCCCTCCTGTCTATCCCAGTCCCTCAGGATCCCCAGCTACAGGCAGTCCTGACCTTTGCTCTTGTGCAGACATTTTTGTGGACACTGTTTGATCCCCACCCCTGGAGCTGGCAGACTTTCTCAGTAAAGGGCCAGGCAGCAAATGGAGGCTTTGTGGAAGCTGCCTCAGACAGCAGGCAGAGACCCGTGGGCATGGCTGTGTGCTTTCTGAGGGACATTGAAATTCAGGTGTTACAAAGTATTGCTCTTTTTACTTTTTTCCAAATTGTTTGTGAATGGAAAATCTGCTGCTAGCTCCCGAGGCCTTTACAAGACAGAGCGCTCCATCTGGTCCACAGGCCTTGCCTGGCCCACCCCTGCCGGACCTCAAGTCTCTCCATCTGAGATGAGGAGACTGAGGCTCGGTGCTCACAGTGGGGGAGGGCGGAGCTTGAGTGTAACCTCGGGACCCTTTTACTCCAACTTTGGGGTCTCCTGAGGTTTGCGGAGGTTGTGGGCACCCTAAACTTGAAGCCACCCCCCGTCATGCGGGACCTGGGTGTGTTCCCAGCCTGCTGTGCAAGGACCTGCCCATCTTTTGCTTCTGCTTCTGCCCCTGTGGCAGAAACACTTGCACTTGTGGATCAGAAGGACTTTGTCTTCCCAGATCTGGGCCAAGGAGCCCCAGAGCTGCCCACCCCAGCCCTGGTTCTGGCATCCTTTCCTCCCTTATGTGACTCTCACGTAGCCTCTGGGCCCGGCCCTATTGGCCAAGCTGCCTGCCACTCACGGGGCTGAGGGCTCCTGTTACAGCATCTTCAACTGTCGGAGACTCTTTGTCCCTGATCACAGATTATTGGGGGGCAGAACAGGCAGGGTCTCAAGGTGGGAAGGGCATCGGCAAGCGGAGATTCCTAGAAAAAGGGGAGAAAGGGAAAAGAAGGGGAGCGGGGAAGACACGGGAATGGGAGTTGGGTGCAAGTCTTCCTGCTCTGCCTTCAGCAGAGGTTTATTTTATACACTTCAAGCAGGCAGAGGGATGACTTAGCATATGGAATGGGCTGAGATCACAATCACCTTTTGGCTAAGAATAGTCTGGGATCGTTTTGACCTTTAGTTGAGATTATAACATTTTTTAAATCAGTCTATCAAGGTTAAAACAGGTACATAGATTCACAAAGTTTAAGACTAATATCACTATATTTACCACCGTGAAAATTAACCAAAATAAGGTCCCTTAAACATTATCTATTACTTAACGGCTTTCATTCTCATAGAGACATCCTGGGGGGTAAAGTAAAGTGGGGGCAGGAAGAGAAAATTTCTTGTAAATCAAATTATAGTAAAGTTCTTTGAAAAATTTGGTAGAAAGTTTAAGTGAGTTTCCTTGAAGTCTAGACAGTAAGAAACCTGATTAGCTCTGAATAGGTGACTTGGGTGAATTTCCATAGCTAAAGACTAGTTAGTAGAAAGCTTGAGTGGTTATTTAGAAACTGAATAGTAGGCTATATGAGATAGAGTGATAAGATTTGGGTTTTCCTCTGTCTGGCTGTAAGAGAGACTTTGCAGTGACAGCCATTTGTTTTTATTAATCAGCCAGTTGTTTAATGGCTTTTGACTTCAAGAGGAATTTCTCACCCTGGTGCAGTGCTTGCTTGTCAGGGGCAGGCAGGCCTTCTGAGGCTGAGGCAATCCAATTGCAAGCTGAAGGTTGCTCAGAATATTTTGATACTATGATTATACAAAAAAGGGAGGTCATAACATAAGTTAGTGTGGAAAGTCTGATTTTTCAGAACATTTCCCCTCCATCCGTACTGTGTCTGTTGACAGAGGTTGCATAGCTTGTGTCATGTAACCCCTACACGTACCCCACATACACACCCCACCCCCACGGCTTCCTGGTGAGGATGAAGTGGCTTGGGCTACCAGGCAGCTGCCTGCACCCACCCCTAGAACATGGCCTTGGGCAAGCTCCTTTGCCCCCACCCCAGTGCCTCTGATACCTGGGAACTGACCCAATACTTAGTACAATTTGTGTGGGTACCCACGAGACCAATGAGGTTGTCAGGATCTGTTGTGTCAGGGGTGCCAGTCCAGCAGCCGGAGTCTCCCTGTTGCCAGCACCTTGGCAGTGCCTGCCTAACGGAGCCACAGCCCTCCCTAGACATCCCTTTGTACCGTGTGAGGTGCTCCCTGAGGCCACACTTCACTGTGGAAAGATCGCAGGTTCTCCGGAAATCATCTCTGCTGACACGCTGTGTGACGTGGGCCAGTGACTTCACCTCTCTGGGCCTCCAGGGACCCCAGGGCTGGGATCACCCTCCCCAGGTTCCAGGTTGGCTGGCAGCCCAGAGAGGGGGGCCTTCCTAGGTGGGTGGGCAGCAGGGTGGTCCCCAGGAAAAGGGGAAGTTCCAGGTTCCCTGCCCCACCCAAGGTGGGCACACCTTCTCCCTGGGTAAGCCTCCTGTTTACGCTCGATTGAAACTGCCCTTCTTGGACACCCTCAGTCCAGCCAGGGCAGAGGATATGGGAGCCGGAAGGTGTAGAAACTCTCCCTTCCCGCCTTCTGCAGAACGGAGCAACCGGACTGCCTGCTGGCTGAGCTGCAGAAGGTCTGTTTCCACACTTCTCCAGTTTCACAAGACACAGCCTCGAGGCCGCTCGAATGTTGGAATGTAGTTAGGTGAAGTGAGGCCCTGCGCTGAGCTGGTCACTCCCTCAGGTCACTCCCGGGCATGTCATTTGCCAGGAGGAGACCTGGCCAGGCCCAAGCACAGCACATCAGAGATAGGAGAGGAAAGCACGCCTGCCTGCCCGCCTGGCCCTGCTCTGGGAGGGAATCGGTCCTCTCCTGCTGCTGTCTCATTCCACAAAACTTCATGAAGTGCTTGTGGACTGTGCCGGGAGGGGAGAGAGGCAAAACCTTTAGGTGGAGAAGGCGTGGCAGGCTTTACTGGCCAGGCCTGGGTTGGGGCCTCAGATCTCTGGTGTCCTGACATGGGGCGCGCTTCATTTCCCCACTCTGGGCTGGGGGGAGGTCCTGTGTTTTCAGACCCAGGCCTCGGCCCATGCAGCCCGAGCTCCTCAGGAAGCACCATTCCGCCCGTGTCCAGCCTTGGCTTCTATCCGCCCGTGACGGGGGCTCCCCGTCACCCAGCAGCCCTCAGCAGCCCTCCCCTTCTCGTGGGTCTTTGCTTCACATAGTGCCCACATCTGACCCACAGAAAAGCAGCTGAGGGAAACTTTCTCTAACAAAGATGTCAGGGAACTGAATTAGAGCCCCAACCCCACCCCCATCACAGAGTAACAGCTGAGCTGGCGCTTGGCAAGGAAGATAGAAGATTCTATTATGCTCAGAGGAGAGCGAGGGACCTACGTGTGGACAGGAGGGTGTGAAAGGCGAGGACTGCTTTTCACCCTTGCAGGAGGAGGAGGAGAAGCCCATGGAACCCTAACTCTCCTGCCCCCCATCCCCTCCACTCTGTGGTGAGCCCCTACCCCCGCCCCCTAAGAAGCAGTGCCTGCTTCCTCCCATCCCCCCATGCCCAGCTCTGCCCACACAGCTGTCCCAGGCCAGCTGTCCTGGCCCCAGCTGCCCGAGCTGGCTCCCTTGGGCCCACAGCCCTGAAGGCTGGCCATTGTCATTCTGGTGGCGTGGCCTCAGCGAGTGGAGAGGGAGCCAGCTTCCAGCTCCCTCTTCTGCCCTGGCCTGGGGTTCCCGTGCTCAAATGTGGTTGGTGCCTGCTGTTTCAGATGTACAAGTGTGGCACCTGGGGGGGACTGAAAAATTGGAGACACCCTGGGTGTCCAGTCAAAACATTGGCTAAAAGCTTTGTGGTAGTATCTCTCTCTGGGACTTTTACCTGGGGTCCTTGGAGTTGCTGAGCAGGCTTCATGGGACCCACAAACCCCAGAATTGCACAAGACGACCTACCTATATGTGAGTTTCCTGGGGGACTCTGATCGCCCCGCAAATTGTTCATAAGTACTGACCAATGGCACAGAATCCTACGCAATGCGTAAAACGATGCCAGTAAGAACGTGTCATCAGCACACAGATGGCATGCTGTCGAATGAAAGAAGCAGGTCACCAATTATCTGTAATAAAGGAGCCCGGCTTTATTTCAAACCATTTGCTGCACACACACACACATGCTGGAGCAGAGCTGCTAAAATGATGACAGTTGTTTTATCTCTGGGGTGAGATAAAACTTTTCTTCAGTGTGTGTTTTTCTGTTTTTGTTGGATGTTCTACAATGCGTGTTTGTTTCCCTTTGTACTACGGAGGCCAAGGGACACTCAGTTTGTCCTCTGAGAAGCCAGACTCTCCCTCTCCCCCAGGCCCCTGGCCCCAGCCTGTGGGACAAGCACAGGCCTGCCCTCTGGAACCCCAGGGCCCCTCACTCTCTTCCTGGTCTCCCACCCTGTCCATCTGGGCAATCCTCTGGCCTGAGGACCCCTGCCTGCTCCCCCTATCCAGGCCCTGCTGGCTAGCTCAGGCCTGACTCAAGCACCAAGCAGCTCAGAACCCTCAGGGTCACACTTCCGAGCTGTGTGACTTTGAGTCAGTCGTCTCAACTCTCTGGGCCGGGTTGTCATGTAACACGGGGCAGCCGTTAGGACCTACCTCATGGGGTTGCTGTGAGGGCCAGCTAGGGTGATTTGGGGCCCTCAGGTTGTCCCCCGCCGCTTTCTATCCCAGCCCAGTTCTGCCCTCTGCTGACCTACCCACCTTTTCTCTTCACCCCAGGGAGCTCCAGGACCAGCAGGATGGGCTCAGGCTGTATCAAAATCACCAAATACTTTCTTTTCCTCTTCAACTTGCTCTTCTTTGTAAGTATACGAGTGTCACCTGACCACTTTCACCAGAGACCATCCTCCTGAGCACCCCAGTGGCTGAGACCTCCAGGGCCCAGGCCTGGGATGGGGGTGGAGTATGGCTCGCGACAGACCATTCCAAATGGTACCAGTGGGGGCAGCAGGTTTCCAGGGTTCTGGCTGGCGCTCCGCCAGAGCACGAGGTTCCTCTACCCGCCTGCCCCTTTCTGGATCATCAAGGCCCAGGCCAGTCAGGGCTGGAGGTGAGCTGGAGGAAAAGAGAGGCCCCGGTATCCCCTGTCCCCTAACCCATCAACGAAGAATTGTTTGGGAGCCTCTGAAATCCTTTATGTCCTGTCTTGCCCCCCTGAAGAACAGGCCTGTAACTGTTCCGGGCCTCAGATCCCTACCCCATTGGGGGGGCTATCCCCCAAATCCCAGAGGGTGGGCAAGAGGAGGCTGGGTGGTGGACCAGGGGAGGGAGGACCATGCCTGTTTCCCAGACCCACCCTCGGGAGCTTTACCAGGGCCCCAGCCCCAGGCTGTCGGGAAGGAAACTGCCCTGGTTTTCCTAGGGCCTCAATGTTCCTCTCTGGTGTGACACAGCTAGACTCCTGCCTCAGGACAGCCAGGACAAGGGATTGTGTGTGTGTGTGTGTGTGTGCGCAGAACGTGAGTGTGTCAGACGGTGCGTGTGCACGTCTGTCTGTGGGCATGTGGAAGCGTGAGTGTGTGTCTGGCCATGTAGAATTATGTGTGTGTGTTAGAGTGAGTGTGAGTGAGTGTGTGTGTGTGTGTGTGCTTGTGTGTGGGGGAGGGTTGGGGCCCAGGCACCGGTGCTAGGCTGGGGCCTGTCCGAGGTGTTGGTTTACCCAGACCTTTAAAAAATCAGCTCGTACCATAAGATGCTTACTTTGATGTAATTTTGTTGTTCGAAATGCACACACCTTTGAATAATTTTGAGAGGAAAAGAAAGTACCTGTGAGCGTCAATGTTGGGATGCTGGGGAGCTCTGGTTTTGTTCTTTTTGTTTTCTCTGCCTTTTCTAAATTTTCTACAGTAGACATAAGTTACCTGTAGAAAAATAGGGTTCTACATTCCAAGTTCCATAGAGTAATAGAAAGTTTGGAAAGAAATGATTCTAGTAAGCATCTACTTTTCCAACTTGAACAGAACACACAGCAACTTACACGTGTGTTCCTGGCACACAGCTACAAGGCATGTGCACTCACATGCATTTGGCGTCTGTCCTGCTGTGTGTTCCTCCCTGACTCCAGCCCACCCCCTCCCCTGAGGCCTGACTCTGCTTGAACCTCCGTGGCTGCCAGCCAGGCCTGGAAGCCCCCCCTGGCATCTGGGCTTTCCCAGCTTAGTGGCTGGGTCCCTTCTGGCTGACTCAAGCTTCTGGAAAGCCGCTGTTCCTGCAGCCAGAGTCAAGCCTTCCCCAGCATGCTCGGCTCCTGGGTGCAGGCCCGGCGTCTAGAGCCAGTTGGCCAGGATGGGGCACAGGGCGTGGGAACGCTGTGGCCCCATATCTGGGATTTGTAGGCACTGGACAGGTGTCTGGGCTACAGCCTAGAAGGCTCATACAGGCACCTTATCTCCCCTCATGCAGTGGGAAGGAAGAGGTAGAGGTTTTGTGGAGAAACGGAGGGCGGTTGATGGTTCTGGCCAGAGCAGTCCTTGCTGGCCCCTTCCCCCACCCCCAGACTGCTCTCTGGAGCCAGAGACAGGAGAAGCTCCCAGCTGCAGGAGCCAAGAGTTAGGCCCTGTGCGCTAGGCCAGGATGGGGTGGGGGGTGGTAGGGTATGGAGATGGGGGGCTGTTGTTACAGGGGGGTGAGGGTGAAGGGGAGAAGTACAAGGAACAGTGTTTGTCAGTTCTCATTCACCGGAAATGTGTCTGCCATCTCTGCACTCAGACCCTGTTCTCGGCCCCGGGCCTAGCAGAAGTTCCCCGGCAGAGAGCTGTGCTTTCTGCACTCACGTGGCACTTGAGGTCCATGATCTGGGGCGGGGGCTTCAATCCAGTACTCACCCAAATGGAGGATGAAATTGCCTTTACGTTAGCACTGGGACCCACTGATGTGCCCCTAGGAGCACAGCGGAGGAGGTTCTTGACCTCGTCAGGCTGGGCAGCTAACGCTTCCTGGACTCGTGTGTGTGACCGGGGAGACGGGGTCCCGGCCGCTGGGGGAGCAGGCAGAGGCCCCGCTCCAGGGCACGGGCCCGCAGCCCTCCAGGAAGGTTTCTGGGCTTTTTTAAATACCCACGGGAAAGAGGTTCTGTCATCGGACTCGTGGTTTGGGAAAATCGCCCTGGCCTCTGTATATTCTCATCTACGCACCCCCAGAAATTACCCCGCCAATTTTCCTTGGGTCTGAAGTGACCCAGAGGCTGCTGGGCCCTGGCCATTGGCTGTGAGGGTCCCGGCACCTGGCACAGCCCTGTCGGGAGATCCTGGGGAGTCTGGAGGGTGGTAAACAGGGTGCGCCCCGAGGCCTCAGTCACGGTATATAGAGAATGAGGTGCGTGGTGCCTGTCCCAGTCTGCTAGGCCACCGGGCCCAGCCAGTGTCCTGTTCCCTCCCCCCCAACTGTCACCCACCCCGGACGACTGCATGGACAGCACCAGGGACTTCCCTCCTGGGTTCTTGAGGGGGAGCTGAGGCGTTTAGCTGGACAGTCCGGGATTTTGACCTACTTGGGATTATTTACCCAGAGGGAATTTTCTGTCCTTCCTCAAGTTCTGTTTTTGGAAGAGCTGTACTTACTCCCTGATGTCCTGCCCCGTGAGCGCTGGTGCTGAGAGGGTCAGGGGCTCTGTTGTGGGGCTGGGGGTCCAGAAGCAGACCCTCAGCCTGATGACCGGGACTTGGCCTGAGGTGTGAGCTGGAGGGCTGGGTGGGCAGGGCTCAGAACCAGACTCCCAGGTCCTGTGAAGCCTGCTTCCTCTCTCTGTGCCATCTGTGTCTCCCAGCCCAAGGGAGGACCCTCTCCTCCCCCGCCAGTGGCCTTCCTGTCCCCAGAGACTGCTTGTGGAGGCTAAGGCCCAGGTCTCATCTCGAATGGCCACCATCTGGCCTTAGACTGACCTGGATTTGAGTCTCTGAAGGGTGAATTGGGTGACCTTGTACAAGATCGGGGCCTCAGTTTCCCCATCTGTAAAATTAGAACAGAAGTCCCCATCTAACAGGACGTGAGGGAGGACAGGTGAGCTACAGGGAGACCTTGGGGGTGAGAGGTGGATTCACCCCTTCACCTTCGAGGCCACCAGCTGCTGTCTTTAAAGGGGTTTGGAGTGGGGGACAGTGAGGCACAGTCAGAAACAGCCCTGCACCATATCAAGGGTCTGCTCCTTTCGAAAGGCAAGATTCAGAAGGTGAATGTTTTGTTCATCAGGATTTTTCCTACTAATTTTGACTTCTAAAAACAATTGCTGGAAACGTTTCTTTATCTCGGTCACAGAGTGTTTGGTGTTCCCTTCCTTTTTACGCCTCAGGCGAGCACCCCACTCCCCTCCACAGGCCCTGGCTTGGGTGACGGCAGCACCAGCCCACCGCGCCCCTGGGCGGGTGTCCCCCAGGCTGTGGCCCGGCTCAGCAGCTGCTGGCCTGGCACTAAGACTATGGGGTGAGATGGGAGCCCTGTGCTGGCCATAGCGGTGGGACAGTGACAGGATGGCACCCTGAAAGCTAGAGATCTCCCAGGTGTATCCAGGCCAGCTGTCAGGCATCCCAGGGACCTCCCTGAGGGGAACCGCTGTCTTCACCAGACTGCAGGTGCAGCCTTGGGGAATTGTCAGGGCGGCTTCCGCCTGCCCAGGTGGCTCAGGTGGAGGGGAAGATGGCGGGGAACTGCTGGGCCTGAGCCGGTGCCCTGCTCCTGCATTTATAGTCGGGTTCTTGAACTCATTCACCCCCTGCACCCTCAGTGCTGAGCTCCGGGACCCGGGGACAGGGAGCAACAGGCAACCCAGCCTGCCCTCAGGCAGTGCTCAGTCTACTCAGAGACGCTCACTGCAAAGCCAGACTCAGTCAGGATGACTCAGTCAAGAAGCGCTGGCCGGTGGTCGCCAGTGAGTGGGACCCCGATAGTCTGCTTGAGGGGGTCGGGAAGGTTTCTCTAAGGTAGTGCCCAGCTCTGAAGGGCAGTGGGCTTTCAGGATAGAGGTGGTGGCGGTTTGCCCAGACCTTGTGTGGCACGCTCAGTCCCGAGCTGGGGCTGGGTGGAGGGGCCGGGCGAGGGACAGGGGCAGGAGATGGACAGGAGGGTGCGTCTGGCAGGAGGCTGCGCCCTTCCGAGCCGTAGGCTTGGCTTGACCACCTGGCCACGGGGTGGGGAAATGGACACGTGGCTCAGCTGTCCGGTTGCTGGTTTTTCTGGGAGCAGGCTGAAGCCTGAAGCTACCTCGATATCCCCGGGCTGGGGAGGGCTAAAGTGTCTCCCCTGGGTCTCCCTGGCCTGGGAGGGGCATCGAGACAGTCACTCCTCACCCTCCTTTAACTGGCCCCCCATTAACTGCCTGCTTCTCCTTCCAGATCCTGGGTGCCGTGATCCTGGGCTTTGGGGTATGGATCCTGGCCGACAAAAGCAGCTTCGTCGCCATCCTGCGTAAGGGCCCCTTCGACCCCCTCATCCCCTGCAGGCTCTGTGGGGCCAGACTGCTCCTCCCACAGTGCTCTGGCCTCCAAGTCAAATTGGTCACTGTTCCAGCTGGCCTTGGGGCCTCCACTGAGTCCTGCTGCTGACCGCCCCCCATGGAGCCCTCTGCAGAAGATTCTGGAAGGAATTTCTTCTCTGTCCCCAAACGAGGCTGAAGAACATTGGGGGGTGAGGGGGGCTAGTTCTTCCATCCCAGCCCCTTCCCTTAGCGCTGACCTTGAGAAAACCTCTTTATTCTTGGTCCCTCCATTTGTCAGTTCGGCAAGGAGTTCGGCAAGGAGGGGATCCCTTGGCTCTCAGTTCTGAGAGCTGTAGGGAGGGGCCAGCCCAAGGGCCGGGTGGGCACTGAAGTTCCTCCAAGGCACCTGCGAGGTGAGGGGTCAGGCCTGGGTCCTGCCACTGGTGGCTGCCAGGGGTCAGGCATTTGCATACCTGAATTGTCTTACGACCAATAGCAACCTGTGGCAGTCACATCTCTGCCTTACAAATAGGGACATGAGGCCCAGAGAGGCAGGCGAGGCCCTTGCTCAGGCCCACGCAGCGGCTCAGCGGTAGGGGGAGACTGATGCGAGCTGCACAAGGCAGGGAGCACCGCACCAAGACGCCCCTTCTCTTCAGAAGCAGGAGGAAAGAAGCCCATGCTGCTGGCTATGAGCGTTTTAGGGTCTATCACCATCTCCAGGAAGCCTGCCGGGCTTGCCACATGGCTTCTCAGGGACGCCCTGAGAGAGAAGGGAGGTGCAGTGGAGGGTCCCAAGTTGCACGGGGTTGCCACCCCCGTCAGTGAATGCGTCCTTGGCTCACCTCACCTCTGGGCAGCTGCCTCACAGTGCAGGTTAGTCTCAGGTTTGGCAGCTGCTTGACTTCAGTGAAACAGAGCCAGGCCAGGATGGGGGCTGGAGAGGCTACCCTGCCTCCTGGGAACCAGGGTCCAGCCTCCCTTAGGCCTGAAGGCATCAGCCACATCCACTGTAGCCCAGGGCTGGCGGTGCTGCCTTCTGCTAGGGGGCAGCAGCTGCACCCCCATTCTGCCTCAGCCAGGTGCCCAAGTTCCCCACAGCCTCCCAACATGGGGCACACCCTCCTGAGCCCTGACAACACCCAGGCGTCCCTTTCTGGGGTAGGGCCCACAGCCAGAAGGCACTGCTCCCAGGGCAAAGTCTCAAGGCCAGGCCTGCCCACCCACTCTTCTGCCTTCTGCACTGAGCTCCATGGCTCCAGTGACCTCCTGCTGCTCCTCCCACCGCCTCCACATTCAGATCTGAGAACCCCAAGTTGGCTAGACTTCAGAGGGCCCCCAGATGCACCAGTGGTGCTTTTTGCAGGCCCCTCCCCGAGGAATCTGAGCTCACTGGTGTGGGCAGGCTCTGGAGCATATGGTTTTGAAAATGTCCCCGGGTCCTCAGGGGCTCCCCAGGACTATAGGTTCAGATCACCCAGACGCCAGCTCGTCACTCTGCCCTCTCTGTATGGAGGCTCAGGGGAAACCTCGCTGAGGGTCACCGGCAAGGGAGCGCTGGAGCTGGAGTCAGGGCTCTGAGCTAGTGCCCGCTGGACGACATGGCACGGCCCCTCTTGCCCGACTGAGTCTTCACTGTGCATCCACGGGGCGCTGTGGTGGGGGGCAGGGAGGGGAACGGACACAGCCAGCCGTGGGGAACTGGAGTGTGAACCAGTGACCCGGCCCTGAGCCCGCAGTAGGGCTCTGTGGCCTGTCGTGTGTCCACACCTCAGAAGAAGCAAGCGTGTTGGCAGAGAGCACAGGTTCTGGACTGCCAGGTGTGGTGCCTGGCTGTGTGATGTTGGGCTGCTTCCTGCACCTCTCTGTGCTTCCTCCCCTGTCAGTGGGGATGCAGCGAGAGGAAGCCCCTTGAGGTGGTTCTGAGAAGGCAGACAGTTAATATCTGAAAAGAGTTTGGAAGCGCTCTTGGTGAATAGTCGGCACTACCTGGGTGATCGTGACATATAGCTATAACCCCCCAATCCTCGGGCTAGCTTAAAGAAGTAGGAGACAGAAGTAGACGCCAGAAAATAGCTTGCCCAGGGCCAGAGCTGGGATCAGAACCCACTTCGCACAGTTCCTGGTGGCTTTCAGTCTGGGCACTGCCCTCCTCACTGCTACCTGCTGACCCAGTGAGGCTAGGAGATCTGCACTGTGGGTGGTGGGTGGGCTTGTCCCCTTATATCAGGTTTCTCAGGTCTGGGTCAGTGACTGGGGTGACCATGGGACTGGCACTGATGAAGTGGGGGACCCAGCAGCTTGGTTGGCCTCCCAGGGGAAGACCCTGGTGGGGGTCTCAGCCCCAGGGCCTGCCCTGCTGGGCACCTTGGCAGTCAGCTTAGCTCCTGGGGCCCTTAAAGGCAAATCAGCACCCTCTTCGGGCTGCTGTGGAACTTCGGTAAAGGGTCTCGTTTGGGGCTGGCACACAGCAGATTGCCAGGAAATGCCAGCTTTCTTTCTGAGGGCGTAGCCACTGGAAGGACTTGTTGGACCCCAAAGCTAGGAAGTTTAGGAAAGTGAAATCTGGCAGCCTCACCCTGCCATGTTGATTGCTGAGAGCCAGACCCAGGGCCTGGAATGAAAGGTGGGCCCAGGGCCAGGAGGGCTCATGCTTACCCCAGTGGAAGCTCTGCCTGGCTAACTCAGGGTTCCTGGGAGGAACTGGGTGGGGCAACTCATCCCTGGTGCCCAGAGAGTGGGATGAGCTGACCGGGTTGCTTCCTGAGCTCTAGAACATTCTGTCTGACCTGGATCACATCCTGCTCTGCACCCATACTTCGGCGATCTGAAGATGGCTAACGCCCCCTCTGGCTGGGAGGGGGCCTCAGCTTCTCTGAGCTTTGGGCTTCTTGGCAAAGGCTGGTCTTTGCCTGGCAGGAGTACAACCCAGGGGTGAGCTGCCCACCAGCACCCTGAAAGGGTCTCCTGTCATCGGGCTCTGTCTCCCTCTCAAGCATCATCATCTTCAAACTTCTTTCCCACACTGGTCCACTCTTTCTCTAAGACCCCCAAGGAGGCCTCCCTGGTGACGCAAAGGGGTTAAGTCATAGCACTATGAAGCTGTCTGCAGCCACTGCAGCATGAGTTCAATCCCCGGCTAGGGAGGTGACCCACATGGCGCAGCAGACCTCTCCTGTCTCCCGTCTGCTCTCCTCAGCAGTGTATTTCAGTAGATCCTGTTCTGCTCCCCGCTTTGTCTCTGGTGGATCCTCTCACTTCCTCCACCCCCTCACCTTTGGCCTATACCACAGCTCTTGTATGCATAAAGAAATAAATCTTTAAAATAAGACCCCATGGATGCCTGAAGCCAAGAGTGGTACCAAACTCCATAGATAATGTACTTTTACCAACACTGACTTACCTATGAAAATGTCCTAATTCATATATTAGGTACAGTAAGAGGTCGACAACAATGACAGAAAAAAGCAGTCATAATAATATGCTCTCATAAAGGTGAGGTGACTGTCCTCTCTGTCAAAATGGCTTGCTGCATGGAATATTTCAGACCTCACTTTGCCTGCAGATAAAAGAAAGGTCCGAAAGTGAAGCCAAGAATAGGGGGGGCTATTGCACACCAGCTTACTTTGCACCTGCTGTTCCAGCCACTTGAATGCTTTTCTCTCTGACCTCCACCTGGCTGACTTCTCCATCATATCTCAGCGCAGCTGTCTCCTACTCAGACCAGCCCCCTCAGTCCTCCCAGCCACCCCATCCATGACCTCTCCTAGAGTTCCAGATCCCAGGGGTGGGCCTTCGTATCTTCAGGGTCCTTATCACCACCCGAACATCTGAATTGTTTACTTATCCCCGCCTTCACCCTGCCAAGCGATAGCTCCTCTGCCCAACTCAAGTATCTCCAGCAGCCAGCATGGTGTCTGGCCCATGCTGGGTATCTGGTAAGATATCTGTTGGCCCAATAAATGAACAAGTGTCACGCCTGTGTCACTATGTGCATCCTGAGCCTCCTGGAAGAAGCAGGGCGTTGGAGGTCTGCAGAGCATCCAGGGATGGCCCTTGCCAGTGCTGCTCTCTGGGCCTCAGTTTCCCTCTCCGTGCACTGGGCTGTTCTAGTGCCTACTGGGCAGAGCTGTGTTAGAGCTAGTGATACTGTGTGGCAAGCGCGGCTGGACAAGCTGGAAGGTGAGGCCCTCGGAGTCTGTCCAGCAGCACCTGGCTGTGCTGGACACTCCTCGGGGCTGGGGTTCAGCGGGGAGCAGAGACTGCCCTTGTGCAGCTCATGTTCTTGGGGTGCAGATAATGAGCAAATTAAAGCCCTGGTATGTGCTAAGGAAAAACAAAGAAGCAGGGGTGGGGTTGGGTTAGGTGGGGGTGGGTGGCCATCCAGGGGAGTGGGTGGCATCCAGCTTCCCCAGGGGGTGAGGCGGCAGGTTCCTGGCTGGGGGGCTGCGCCCAGCACCTGAGTCCACTTGTGGGCGCCCTCTTGGAAACTTGGCCCCTCGCCGGTGGTGATTTTGCGCCTAATGAGAGCAGAGCCACCGGGCGGCACGGACACCCCCTCTCTCCTCCCCAGAGGCCTCCAACTCGCTGAATGTGGGGGCCTACATCTTCATCGCCGTGGGCGCCGTCACCATGTTCATGGGCTTCCTGGGCTGCATCGGCGCCGTCAGGGAGGTCCGCTGCCTGCTGGGGCTGGTGAGTGCACCCTCTGCGTGTGCGTGTGCCGGGCCCAGGCTGGGGGGCACCGGGGTGAGTGGGATGGTGCCCTGGTTGGAGGGGTGCCCGGCTGACTCTGCCTTCTTTGTGTCTCCAGTACTTTACCTTCCTCCTCCTGATCCTCATCGCCCAGGTGGCTGCTGGGGTGACTTTCTACTTTAACATGGGCGAGGTAAGACCCTCCCCCTTGCTGGGCCAGCCAGCAGGGAGTGATTTCCCCAGTCAGCAGGGGTGGGGTAGACAAGAGGCCCTTTAATTGTCACCGACACCCCAGTCAGTGCCGGACAGCACCCTGTTCCCTGTGATCAAATGGGGGGTCTTTGGAGGGCACAGGAGTGGGGGAGTGGAGGGGTGGAGTCGCTGCTGACCTGGATTCTGCTCTGCCCACTGCTACCCAGCTGTGTGGCCCAGGGAAGCTGCTCGTCTCTCTGTGCCTGTTTCACCATCTGCAAACTGAGGACAATAATAAAATTGAGCTCTCAGGGTCATTCTCAGGATCAGTGAGATTAGCTGAGTAAAATACTCGACACAGTACCATGAGGGCTCAGCTCTTGTGTGCCGTTCTCCTTATATTAAGGCACCTTAGTCAGTCAGTATTAAACGGCAGTAGCCGTTCATCTACACATGAGGCCCAGGGGAGAGACTGTCCATAAACATCAGTTCTGTGTCAGGGAAAAGTGTTCAGCATGAAGGAGACTGTTGGTGGCTTGAACTTAACAGACATTTGTGGTTGCCTGCACAGCGTGGGGTTGGAGTGCAGAGGCTGGGTGAGGCTGTCCAGCATGCTCATGGTGCCATTCCTACTGCACGCCCTCCCTCATGGTCACAAGGTGGCTGCCACAGCACCACGCCCAGGCTCCATGATGCTGCTGGGGCTAGGAGAGGGGTGGGCATTGTTGGCACAGGTATTTCGTCAGAGAAGCAAGTTTTCTCCATCGGTCTCCTCCAGACTGCACTACAAAGGTAGCTGTGGCTTCAAGGGACGCTGAGGATGGGAGTGTCCAGCTTCCAGATGCTAAAGACAGAGGCACAAGGGGGAGTGGAGCCAGTTGATTAAGATCGTCACATTTATCACTCCGGGAGCACCTGCGATGTGCGTGGGACATCTGAGCGAGTTGGCCTCAGATCACAGAGTTGCCAAGTGGCAAAGCCAGGACTTGAACCCAGGCAGCCTGGCTTCCTACCTGAATCTACTTTATTATATATAATGCACAGCCAACCTGTTTCTTAGAGTTGCAGCTGGCTTCCAATATAGGCACAGGGTAGCTAAAATTAGAATGAGAGAGATTAGAATGCAGAGAGAAAGAGGAAGGTCACTGTCCCTGAAGCCAATGGTAGAAATACTTGTGGCAGCTGAGGGCTAACCTAAAGACTGAGCTTCCTGGTAGCCAGGGCAAAAGGGGAAATAGAAATAGTGGTTCCAGTCAATGAAAGGAAATTTGTTTGGCTCTGAGCAGGAAGCCAGAGCTTAGGGGAGAGAAACTCCTTTCCCAGTGGAAGGGTTGTGCAATCAGATATCCTCTCTTCTGCCCTGGGTTACCTGGGGCTTCTCTGGGGCTTCTCTGGGGCCCAGCCAGTGGCTCTTAGAATCAGGGTGGATAGTAACAGTCTTGGGGAGCTGCCTCCTAGGAACCAGCATCTGGTCAACTCTGCAAATCTGGGTTCTTGGCCAGCAAGCGTTTCCCCACCTCTCAGTAACAATGATGCACCCATGTGATGGACACCAGCCACATGCCAAGAGCTGGGCCAGAAGCTTGATACACAGTTTTGGTTAACATTTTGCAGCTAAAGAAACCAAGGTTCAGAAAAGCAAAGGGCCTTGACAGGATCACGCGCAGCTCAAATGCTGCAGAGGGGAGATTTCCAGCGGTCCTCTCCCAAGGTCCAAGTTTCGTCTGCACCTCCTCCCTGCCCTGGATCTGGGGTCCTCTCCGCTTGGCAGGCAGCAGGCGCTGGGCCTCAGCAGAGTCCCACAGCCCCAGGGCAGTGCTCGCCCAGAGAACCAGCTCTCCTGACTGGTTGACTCTCTCCCCTGCCCTTCTGGGTTCCTCCTCTGCTCCCCTTCGAGGCTCCACCTCTGGCACCCTGGCCCCAGCCCCCTCTCCTTGGCCGCCTCCTTTTCTGGAAGGCAGGGGGGAAGTTTCCTGGCTTTGCTGGGGAAGTTCTGGTGCCATGCTACCGCCAAGAGTTGGAATGAACAATTTATTTTTTCTTTCCCGTACATTGTAAATCCCTGTGGGAGACTAAACATGCCCTGAGTGGTGTTTATCCCTGCAGAGGAGGCCCAGCTGGGGAAGCGGGAAGGACTTGTCTGTGCCAGAAGGAAGAAGGCCTTTTGAAAACCAAAGACTGCCCTTTTCCCACTCTCCCAGCCTCCTGGGCAGGGGGGAGGGACTGAGCCTGGGGCTCCCCCAGCTGGACTCCAGGGCTACAATCTGGCCTTCCTGTCCCACAGTTTTCCTCAGCCAGTTTCCAGGGCTGCTGGGCCAAGCTTTGGATTCTCAGGTTGTAAACTGAAGAGAAGAAATCTACCTGGTCCCCACTCCCATGCAGGGCAGCCCTGAGTACCACAGCAAAGCTGTAAAATACAGAGCCGAGGGCTTGACTCCAGACAGAACTGTCCACGCTGGAACCTGCACTCTGTGACCCCCGCAACTTGTACTCTGTGACCCCCACAAGTGGCTCAGCCTCTGTGTCTCCTTTGACCCTACAGGTCCACTGTCCCTTATTGGCAATTCTGAAACCCAAAAACACTTTGAAAACCAAAAATAGCTCCTGCAACTTATCTTTGTGATCAAATCAGATGGACACCATGGAGGTATCCCAGGGAATATGTGTGGGGGAGAGGGCGGGTGTGCCACTTCCTGTCCCACCAGCCCCTTTTTTAAAAGCTGCATGTTTCTCAGCACTGGTGCACGTGGCCCGGAGCTGTGGTGGGGATGAAGAGCACCCGCCCATTGCAAAGGCCAGGGCAGATGTTTACTGTCACAGGTGCAAGTGTTTATTCCGGTCTCCACTGTTAACGTCATTACTGCCTCAGAAGGGCTCCTCAGTGCCGTCAGAGTTTGCATTAGTATCAAAGTTTGTGTTAGCCTCTGAGTTTGTTAGTGAGGGCTATGGCAAGTAGAGCTTGGTTGTGAACTTAAGATCTCTCTGGCTGTTTCAACACCTGATTCTTCATCCAACCCCCCCTCCCCTTATAGGTATAACCCAGGTTGAAAATGCAGTGGCCCTGTGTTCTAGAACAGACTGATTGTTGTGTGTCTTGGACAAGTTCCCCAGCCTCTCTGTGCCTCAGGTGACTTCTTGGGCCGTTCCCAGTTGACACACTGGGGTTTTGACTTGCTCTTGCCAGGCAATGGGGGTATGAAAGAGGGTAAAGAGGAAGAAAGTGAATGACCACTGTTTCTTCTGAAACCTGCTAGATGTCAGCCTTGACTTTGGCCTTGGTGCTCAATCACTAAACAGCCTGAATGAGCGAGGCTACTGACTGAGGCTGAGAGGTTCTGTCAAGGCTGGAACAGAAGGCTGGGGCTGAAAGCTTGGAGGGAAAGGGGCCTGGGCTGCAGCTGGCAAGGGAGGGTGGCATTGGTTAGGCCTGATAGCTGAATGCCCCCCAGAGAGACTGGCTAAGAGAACTGTAATTGCCTTTGTCCTCCTTCCCTGTCCCTCCCAAGAAGCCTGAAATGGCCAGCAGAGCCAGCCTAATGGCGCAGGTGGTAAAACAGGTTTCTCCAGAACAATGCTGTTCTGCCAGATGGAAACTTTGACCCCTGAATTGGGTTTCTCCTAGCCTGGGGGAGGCAGCTGGAGCCACCAGGGGAAGGTGGCCTTGATCTTCCCTCTGGGTAGGAAGCATCAATCTGTCCTGAGAAGGGATCCTGGAGCCTAATGGGAGGAGACCCTCTTGTTCTTTTTTTTTTTTTAAAAGATTTACTTATTTGGGCCCTCCCTGGTGGCGCAGCAGCTTAAAGCACAGCACTAAGAAACTAAAGCCACTTCCGCATGAGTTCGATTCCTGCCTACCCTAGAGGTGACCACATGGTGTGGCAGACCTCTCCTGACCCGCCCGCTGCTCCCCTCAGCAGTGTATTTCAGTCAGTCAGCCTGTTCTGCTCCCCACTCTGTCTCTGCTGAATCCTTTCACTGCCCCTGCACCTCTGACCTGCACCCCAGTTCTGTATGCATAAACAAATAAATCAAAAGACAGAGTGGGGAGAGAACAGGCAGATCATTGAAGTACACTGCTGGAGACCCTCTTGTTCTTGCTGGCTGCATGGGTGGCCCCATGGCTGGAGGTGGCACCGGGCCCAGGCCTGCCCCCATGGAGCTTACCTGGGTGGCTGGGGGACATGTTGTTCACCCCCCGTTGAGTGCTGGGTCACTAGTTTTGCGATTGCAGCCAGGACTTAGGGGCAGACTTGGGTGGTTGCTAAGTGGACAGGGCAAATGTGGAAGAAGTCACCCAGTCCACACCCAGTCGCCATGGCAGGGGTGTCATTAACCGTCAGGGTGCAGGATGACGCCTCGGACCTGCTCTCTGTGGCAGCAAGGTGCTTGGCAACACTTCACATGGGATCCTAGGGAGAGGCCGGGCCCAAGGCACTGCATTCTGGGAGCCTGTTTGCTGCATTCACGTAACAAGCAAGGAGGGAGGCCAGGACACGCCTCCACGGAGTGGTCGAGGGTGCCCAGAAACTGTTGCTGGAGGGGAGGGCAAAGGGGTGCGTAGTCTGGTCTCTAAGACAGTGAGGGTGTTTGTCTTGGGAGAGGTGTTTGGATGTTTTCAGGATGGCAACAGCTGGGACTTGGAAGGGAGGGGGAGAATGGAAAAATGACAGCCCTGCGTCAAAGCCACTTGGGCTCAGCTGCATTGAATCACATCTATCGAGACCCCCCAACCCTGTAGTGTGCCCAGTTGTGTGATACTGAGCTCCCCGTCACAGGGAGCATTTAAATCCAGCCTGGAAAAATCTGGGAAGGATTCTTGCCTCTGGGCGATGGGCTGGACTCTCCTACCTCTCTGTGAAGTCACAGCACAAGGAGGGGGAGAAACACAGCACTGGGGGGAGACCCCGAGGGCACAGTGGAGGCGGTGGGTGGGTCGTTTGCTGTGATCTGGACTTCAGGAGCGGCACACATCAGCTCCCGTGCGACCCTGCGAGTTGTTCTGGCTCTTCAGGTCTCTGTTCTTCTCTGGAAAACGGGGAGGATAGTGCAGGACAGGACCAGGGCTGGGCCCATGCCCCGGAGGCCCCCACGCTGGAAGGAGCCCGGCTTGCTTTGATGTGCTGCCGTTACTGTTTAGAAACGCTTCATCATTTTCAAATAAGTGGCCCTGCGCTTTCCTTTTGCACTGGACTGTAAGTTACGCAGCTGGGCCTGGGCAGGACTCCTTCTCGCTCGGGACAGCAGTGCAGCTGCAACTGGCCGCGGGCGCCGGCCCAGCTTGCCAGAGGCTGCCCCCAGGATTCTGAGCCCTCAGTCCTGGCCGTGCCCTCCCCCCGGGCTACCTTCTCAGGCAGGCAGTGTCCAGCAGAGCCCCATGCGGCCCCAGCAGCTACGGTCTCATCCCACCCAATGAGCTGAAAGAAGACTCATGCGACCTTGGCTCACAGGCCCACCCCGACCCACCTGTGCCCAGGGTGTGGATGGCCCTGAGTGGCAGCTTGGGTCACTGCCTTCCCGTGGCGCGGAGAAGGGCTTCCCACCCACTGGGAGAGCCTGGGCGGTGGTTACCTTTTTTTTTTTTTTTTAATAATATGTTTATTTTCCCATCATTTTGTACATTTTTCCATCTCAGTTGTAATCCCCATGGGCTTCCCATTGCCAAATCACTCATGTGCCATCACCGTAGTCCAGTGCACTTCCCTCCCCCCACTGTTTTTGATCCCACTCCCCACTCCGGGGGGTGGTCACCTTTAAGGAAAAACTGCTCATTCAGGAGGAAGGGAGAGTGGATGAGGGCAGGCAGAAATCACAGAGGGCCCAGCGGGATGAGGTGAGGTGAACTTCTACTCTCCCTCCCTGTTCTGTCTTGCCTAAGGACCTTCCTGGTTGCCAGGTGGCCTCCCAGGCTCCCAACTCAGCCTCCTGGGCCCAAGGTCCCCAGGCGCCCACTGCAAGCTGAAGCACCACCCCTGTGCCACGGTCCCCTGGCCTGACTGTAAGCCTCAGTCACGCCCTGGGCTGGAGGATGACGGTGTTTCCCATGGCAACTACCAACTTCTACCACCTTCTTATTTCAAGGGCCCTGAACAAGGAAGTCTGGGCTGCTGTGACAGCCCCTTGGGGTTGGGGTTGGGGAACAGGAAGGATGTGGTACAGGGGTTGGCCCTGCAAATGCCTCTGAGGCAGATGCCTCTGGGGACCCTCCTGCTTTCCACATTCCCCCTTCTTTCCATCCCTCCCCTCCTTTCCATACCCCTGGGACCATTTACTCACTGGGGAACAGAGGAGGAGCTGAGATGGTTGGGGCATAAAGACCCAAGGTTTGTAGACAGAGTCCTAGCTCTGTGGCATCAGGAAATCATTTGGCTTCTCTGGTTCTGCCTTAAAACTGCTCTGATCTCTGAGATGGAAAAATGCACAAAAATATGTAAAAATAAGCTAATATAATAATAATTTAAAAAAAACCCTGCTCTGATCTGCTTCAAGGTATGGTTCCATGGTTTAAAAAGCTTAGGTCTAAATCTGGAATCAGATACGCCTGGGTCTTTTCTCCATTTGGCTATATGTTGGCTGTGTGACCTGGGACAAGTTAATTAACCCCTCTGGGCTTTGTTGTCTCCATCTTTAAAATACAAGAACGATCCCTAGGCCATAGGTCTGCTCTGAGGATTAAAATCTGATAATGCCTTGAAAGTGACAACCATTGCTCTAATTGTGTTGTCACGGACAGAGAACTCGATAAACGTTGAGGTCTGTGCAAATCAGAAGGAAACATATCCTGTTAGGGTTTCATCAGACAGAGAGCAGGAGCTGGCGGGGTGGCTTCCCAGGTTCAGAAGGGCAGAGGGAGGAGCCAGAGCAGCAGATCCGAAAACAAATGAGCATGTGATAACACTGTGAGGAGAAATACAGCAGTTCTTTCGCAATATGAGGGCCTGGGAAGGGTTGGGGGAGCGATGGGGGGTACAGAAGGGAAGGGGGTGTTTAGGGAGGTGCAAGAAGTTCTTCCTGAGGCGGTGACACTTACACGGCCCTGAAGGAAATGGAAGAATGAGTTATGTCAATGTTTGGGGGAAGAAGATTCCAGGTGGTGAGAACAGCAAGGGCCAAGGCCCTGTGGCAGGCGTGAGGCTTAGACAGCAAGAGCCCTGCGTAGCTGAAGCAGAGGAAACAAGAGCAGAGCGGGGTCCGGAGGGCTGCAGGGCCTCATGGGCCGGTGAGAGGCCGCGCCACGGGACCCCCCTTTGCAGGCCCATGTAGCCATTGAGGGCTGAGGAGACCTTGGCGCAGCGTGGGGACCAGCATGGGGCTGGTTGGAAAGTAGTTGGAATACACCATGAAATGCTTTCACGCTTGAGCGTGTCCCCTGGGTGCTGGTGGGGTGGGGGGATAGAAGCAGGAGGGAGCAGAGGGACACGCAGGTTGAAGGATTCTGACCTCCGTGCTTGCTGTCCCCTCTGCAGCTGAAGCAGGAGATGGGTGACATCGTAGGCCAACTCATTCAGAGGTACCAGGATGGTCATGAGGACAACCTGCAGGAGACGTGGGACTACGTGCAGGCGCAGGTAAAAGGGGGGGAGGGGCCGTGTGAGCCTCTGGGCCTGTGGGTGTCAGCGTGGTGGGGTCTGCGTGGGGGCAGCCACCAGTTCCTGGATGAGCCTGAGAGATCAGGGCGGCAAGTTCGCTCATGAGTGTGCACCTGTCGGGGTGGGGGCTCCTCAGTCGTCTCCCCGCCTGGCACCCCCGCCACCACCACAGACCCTGGCTCTGGGGCCCGGGGTCTTGGCGGCTGTTCCGTGGCTCTCTGTGCTCCCGTGGGTGGCTGGGGAGAGGGGACAGCTGTCCGCTCTCCTCTCAAGCCAGGCTGAGGGTGTGGGGAGCTCACCCAATGGGGTGCGACGGCCGCTTGCTGACTGGAGTCTGAGGAGGTCACCCCAGGGAGGTGCCTGGGGAGCCTTCTGGGGGAGGTCGTATCTGTGCACATCTTGGGTGTTGGTGACGCCAGGTGTAGGGTGGGGTGCTCCTTCATGTTTGGTTGGCCGACGGGGGTGGCACTCGCGACAGTGGGCCCCGGGGACTGGGGGTGTCGAGTGCACTCTGCGAGGTTCACCCAGCGAGGCACTGCCCATCGCCAGGCGTCTCCTAGCCCATCCTCGTCATCTGTGACACGCGATTCTATGTAAAGATCATCAAGATGACTTGGGGACGTGGACAGAATTGGAGGTGTCCGGGGAGTATGACCACGGGCAAATGTGGACAGTTGAGTGTGTGTGTTCTACCTCAAACTGAGAGAGACCAGTTGACTGACTAAATGATTGACAGCTTAGTCGACAGAACTGCTGACTGCCAGTCACACTGACTTCAGTGAGATGACTGATGGGCGACCAGTGACTGACTGACTTGCTGAGTGACAGAACAACGGACTAGCCGATTGACTGACAGGTCCGTTTCCCAGTTGGCCTTGATGTGAATCCATTGCCACACACAGAAATCAGCCCAGTGACCACTCCTGGCCACCCCTTTTGATGGTCCTGCATCCCCTGGGCTGTCACCTCCTCTTCTGTGTGAGCTGGCTACTTAGGACCTGCTGGCACGGGTTGTCGATGACTTGTGCGTGCTCGACACGCCCCCTGCTGGCCACTGGGTGCACAGCCTGGGACTCCCCACCCTGAGCTGGGCAGGAAGCCCTGGGAGTGGACAGCCTGGGACAGTGGCAGCTGCTCACCCTTATAGACCCTGGGACAGTGATTGTTATCCCCCATTCTCCAGGTGAGCTAACAGGGGCTCAGAGAAGTGCCAGGCTTACGTATGCCATGGGCAGGACCAGGTTTGGAAAGGAGTCTTTTCCCCCCCATGTAACCTCCCACCTCTGGGGGGATTTTCTGGCACCCCAACTCCTGAGATCCTGAACTATCAGAAATCCAGCCCAGATGTGATCCCAAACCCCTCAAGGTCCCCTTCACGAGCTCACAGAGTCTAAAAGTCTGCACCTCTGGAACAAGAGCGTTTTCCACTCTACTGAGGCAGGCTGGGCCGTGTTTCCTTTTTCACCCTGGCAACCAGCAAACTCAGGGCCATATCTCAACCCCAGCTCATGCTGGTAGTAAAAGTGGGCTGGGCAGGTGCTCTGCTCTCCACACCTGTGCAGGCCACATCGCCCGCGTTGGCCCTTTGATCCCCCTTTTGCAGGTGAGGCGCAGGCCCGTGCTCTGACCGAGCAGAGCAGGCTGCAGACCGGGCGGGGGCCACCTGCCTCCAGAGCCCCGCTCCAGGCTGCAGGGCCTCGCCCGCCGCCCGTCCCCCGCACCTGTGTTCCGCCTTCCAACTTGAACTTCCCTCTCGTTCTGCTCTGTATTGGTGCTGGTCCCGACTTTCATTTCCTACACTATTCCTGTAGGAATAGTTTATGTTTCCTGAAGCGCCCTTTCCATCTCCTGTGACTCCCCAAAGAGAAACCGAACCCCTAATCTGGGCTTGGGTGGGACCTGGAGTGCCTGGAGTGCCTGCAAGCGGCAGGTCCGAGCCTCTGCAGGAGGCGGCTGGCCTGAGTGGGCGGTGTCCTAGCGTGCTGTCCCCCTCCTTGGCCCAGGTGAAGTGCTGCGGCTGGAGCAGCTTCCTGAACTGGACAGACAACACCGAGCTCATGAGCCGCGCCAACATCACCTTCCCCTGCTCCTGTGAGGAAAAGAACGTCAGCTTCCCGGTGGTGACCGGCTTCTGTGAGGTGCCCAGCAGTGGGCCCCAGAGCAGCAATGACCCCATGCAGTGGCCTGTGTACAAAGAGGTATGTGGACAGCGGGGCCAGGCTAGGGGGAGCCTGAGGGCGCAGATCCAGTCCCCCCGGCTCTCTGGGCTGCACAGGGCTCCGTCCTTCCTTCACTGAACTGTCCCTGCCTTTGGTTGCTTTCATCTGCACCTTCCTCTCTGCATCCATCCACTCACCTGTCAAGTGCAGACACCCCTCTCTCCAGAGACTGGTGCCTCAGATGGGGTGACGGGCCGTACTCTCCCCTTGCAGGGCTGCATGGAGAAGGTGCAGCAGTGGTTGCAGGACAACCTTGGCATCATCCTGGGCGTGTGTTTGGGCATCGCTGTCATCGAGGTCTGGAGCTCTCCCCTCCACCCCCACCCCTATTGTCACTTCTCTGAGGGTGGCCCAGGGTGGTGGTGGGTCAGCCCATCAGCTTCTGGAGGTCCCGTAGCAGGCCCGGTCCAGCCACCGTCCACCCAGGTCCCTCAGCTCCCAGGCTGGAGTTGAGGGTCCACCGGTTGGGTCAGACCTTGCGGGCTGACCGCACAGCGAGCTGCCCTCCGGCACCCCTGCCTCCCTCTGACCCCCGTCCTCTCCCTCCACAGCTCCTGGGGATGCTCCTGTCCATCTGCTTGTGCCGGCGCATCCACTCGGAAGACTACAGGAAGGTCCCCAGGAACTGAGGCAGCAGCTGTCCCCACTTCCCTGCCCGTACCCCCCGATTCTGGGTCCCTGCGGCTCTCCCTGGCTCCCTTGTCGGGATCTGCCTCCCACCTCCCTGCCAGGGCTCCTCACCCATCCTGGCCGGACTGGACGTGGGGTGCGTTCTGGTGCCTTGGACCCTTTTCTCTGCCTTCCTGCTGCTCGTCGGCCCACTGCCCACTGGACTGGATAGCCACTCAGAGAAAATGCAGCACCCCTGGGCGGTGGGTCGGGGCTCTGCCTGCCGCCTGGGCTGCATCTATTGTGCGGGGAAAGTATAGTAAAAACGAGGGTGGAGCAGGCCTGCTGCGCGGAACTGCCAGGGACTGCCCACTACATGGGTCAGTGGTTTGGCCCCTCTGACGCTGAGATCCTTGGTCTTCACAGTTTCTTGGAAGGGAGTGGGGAGGGGTGGTGACCTTGTGAGCAGCAGCTCTCCTTCCCAGCCTCACCCTGACAGCTCAGACCAGCCCGGCTGTGCAGTGGGTGTCATGCATGCCAAGGGAGGCTGTCTGCAGGCCGATGCCCACATTCACCCTGGGCATCCTGGGCATGGCACGAACTGACCTGGACTCCTCAGTGTCCAGGCTGTCCATGGAGCTGGGAGGGCAGAGAGCTTTCTCGGGGGTGCAGCCAGACCGGCCTGTGCTATACCCATGGAGAGTGGGTGGAACAGTTCTAGAAACCACACCTGATTCCGTGATTGACTATTAAAGAGAATTTGTAACAATCCAGCCTGTGGAGCTTGGCGACACTGATGCCTGGCCAGGGAGGCCCTGGGCAGAGCCGGGGTCCATGGGCCCGTCCCGGCCGCCCTGGGCCCTGACTCAGCCTGGTGTGCAGGAGACACGATGCCTGGTCTGTGTGTCTAAACAGATGCAGAGCGCATTGCTAGGTCTCTGTCTCCCAAACCAGGGTGCCAGCAGCCCCAGAAAGTCCACACAGACTGGCTGGTGAAGAGGTAGTGAAGCTGCTGGAGACACTCGGATTTTTCCTGAAGGATCTGTTTTCTGGAAAGGAAGGAGGTGGTTTTGTATTGAAGAAATGGGATGGGGTGGATGTACAGAGCTCAGGAGCCTTTACAGGTGCAACAGGAGACTTTGAAGGACACGTGAGCCTCCTCTAAGGGAGCACACAACTGCCCCCCTCAAGAAGCCCAGAGGAGGTGTTCCGGGCTGGGGGCTGGCTTAGGGCTTGTGGTCAGGAAGTCCCCTCTGGTGGCCGGTTAGGGGAGGTTGAGAGGAGCACACTGCTCCACCCTTTCCTGTCTCCCAACTTCTCCAGGAGGAAGGGTGGGGTGGGGCCTTACCCCCTCACTGTCCGTGGGTCCATCCGCAGTCCCCCAGGGACCTTGGACACCACTGTTTCAGAACTGCCCACTAGGTGGCGCTGCGCTCCAGTTCAAGAACCCAGTGGCGCCCACAGTCGTTCCTATTACTCCGGAGCCTCACCAGCCGCGGGCCTGTGGGTGTGCCACTCCAGGGGGAACCCTGGTGAAATGCAGGCTCCAGGGTTTAGTTCAGATGCCGGAAAGCTGGACTAGGGACAAGGCATCTGTATTTTAGCAGCCTGCTGGAGTGAGTCCTGAATCGGGGTGCTTCAGATTCTTAGACTCTGATAAGGTGTAGCCAGACATTCCCCAAAGAGAGATGGGGTGGGGTGGTGTTCTGGACAGCCTTGTCCTCAGCTAAGAAGGAGTAAGCACATTAAGGGTGACTTTTTTTTTTTTTTAAGACTTATTTATTTGTGCATACAGAGCTGGGGTTCAGTCCAGAGGTGCAGGGGGTGAGAGGATACATCAGAGACAGAGTGGGGAGCAGAACAGGAAGGTCACTGAAGTACACTGCTGAGGGGAGCAGCAGGTAGGTCGGGAGAGGTCTGCTGTGCCATGTAGTCACCTCTGGGGCGGGGGATGGAATGCGTACTGAAGTGGCTGCCGCTGACTTGCAACTCTGTGCTTTAACCCACTGAGCCACCAGGGAGGGGCCTAGTGTGATACTCTTGATGTGAGTCTAATTAATTTTTTGCAAGAAGCTTTTTTGATGGTTGGAATCCAAGGCAAGAATTTCAGGCCTGTGGGAGGTGCAGGGCAGAGCAGGGGGAGCAGGGTTTGGGGGTGCAGGCTCTTCTCTGCAGTAATCAGAGACCCTTCCCTAGAGCTCTTATGCTTAGAGAAATGGGGGCCCTGAGTGAAGCCATTCTAGCTGATTTTATGGGTAACCGGCCTTATCCCACAAAGGCAGTCCATATAATAAAATGTAAAACATAACAAGGTAAATATAAATTATGATCCAGTGTAGACTTGGGTAAAATAAACATAGCTGAGTTGCCTGGTCTGGCTATGGCAAAGGCATGCTGTGCACTCTGTGTGCACACAGCAGACATCACTAGTGGATTCCTGTTCTCCTTTGCTTAGTCCAAATACAACCTGGCCCTGGGGCTGGCTGGTGGTTATCACTCATTGCAGCCCCAGAATTCTCAGCTCACCATTATCAATCAGTCTGATTGCAATGCAGAAATGAAAGCAGTTGCCAGCCTTGAGCTCTGGTTGTTTTGTTAAACTGTATGTGTTTGTGTCTGAGCTTCCTGGTGGCCAAAGCAAAAAGGGAAATCTAGCTCTCATTTCCCAGGGCTTCTCCAGGTCTCACTACTAGAAAGAATGTGGCTGGTTGGAATTTAGAGTCCAAGAACAACCTCATGATGTCCCTTCATGACTAGGGAGTAAAGCACAGATGGACCTACCTAATGCCTGCCCGTGTGCTGACACTAGGCACAGAAGCTATGCTTCTAGAAGACCCTTGGAGTGTATGAGAAGCAACTGGGTGACAGTGCTTGGGTGACAATGCTTGTCTGTCCTGCTGGTACATGCTAACTGACGGACTCACTACAATCCTGGGGGTGCTTGTTCATTATCATCCCCATTTTACAGATAAAGACAATGAAAGACAAGAAACTGAATAATTCCCTCAGGATCCTGCTGCTGCTAAGGAAAGCCTCATCCTGGCTGTATGTGAAGGAGATACCATCCAGGCAAGCCAGAGCTGTCTTGTCTGCTCTGCTCTCGAGGGACCCACATGTCACCTCCTCCTGGGGCCCCTGGCTGCGGGCTGGGGCCTGGGGCTCTCTTCTGGGGCTTCCTCTGGACGAGCAGCCACGCAAGGGTAGGAGCAGAGTCTGATCCAAGTCGGAGGTGGCTTGGTGCCCACACAGAGACTTCCACATCACGAGGTCTCAGGGTGTCCGATAGGCCCAGCTCCTGCCCTGCCTGGCTGTGGGTTGGGCAGGCCTGAAGTGGAATGGAGGCTGCTCCGTAGCACAGGATTTGGGAAAGCCTTCACTCCCGAGGCCGGACTTTCTCCACGGGAATGCTGGGAGGTTGACAAGGTCATGGAGGCCCAGGCTGCTGCCCCCCCCCCCCCGAGGCCCCCGAGCCAGAGTGAACGACTTGCCTTGGCCTACGCCTACATCAAGATGGCGGGACTTCCTGTCCCTCTGTGATGCCTACAGGCAGGAGCCCCTGCGTGAGAGCATGAGGGGATCTGGGCGACCAGACCGGGCCTCCACCAAGGTGAGCTGACAGGGTTCCTTGGAGTTGGGGGTGACCCTCAGGGTGGGGCCAGTAATCAGATGGGCTTAGAGAGAATGGAGGTGCAGGAAGCCAAGAGCCCTCTCCTGGGAGAGCAGCAGACGTTAGCTGGCCGAGAATGACTCTAATGTCAGATTCAGGGCTCTGGGGCCGACGCTGGGTGCTTTAAGAGGTGGGGGGTCAAGAGCAACCTGTGGGAGCCACTGTCCAGCGGCCTGCTGTCCTCCTATGTAAACAGGAGCAGCGGGGTGGGGAGGGGCGTCAGTGCTGATCCCTCTGTGGCCTTGACTGCTGCCCTCTCTGATGGCGGGTGGCTAGGGGAGGGCAGGCTTGAACATTCTTCCTGGCCTGGCCTGGGGGCCTCCCACCAAGCACCTGACCACACCCCCAAACGTGGCTCCTAGCTGTTCCAGCCCCACCCAAGGGTGCCCCAGGGGGCAAGTTCCCTGGCTGAGGAGCAGCAGGATGAAGGGGACGAGCACTGATGTTGGGACATCCGGCCGCCAGGTCCTGTCTCGGACCAGGGCTGCTGCTACGTCTCCCCTGCAGAGACACTGTACCCCCCCTGCCTGGCAAACCTCTGGTTGTTCTCTGGGGTCTTCGGAACCATTGAGCTGCTGCAAGCTGCCCAGGACCAGCCTGGGAACAGGCTGCATTGCAAGCCCGTTCATTTATTCAGTCAATGAATGCTAAATGAGCACCTACTATGTGCAGGCACTGTGCTAAGCGCCTGACAACATGCAGTGACAAAACAAGCCCCGGCTTACCACCGTTTTCTGGTGAATGGGAGCTCTGCGCTCTCGCGGGCACACCCTGCGGGCACGCACGTGGCCCAGCGCTGTCCATACTGAGGGCTGTGCAGGACGCCCAGGCCCATGCGAGGCTGCAGGCATCCTGTGGAAGGAAGTAGAATAATGAACAGTGAAGGGAACAAACAGGAAAGGGGGTGGAAGCACTCCTCGCTCGGCCCCCTTCCCCTCCGGCCAGACCCCACAGGCGGGGGCCATCTTTCCGCCACCCCCTCCCAGCTGAATCCAATCCAACCCAGTCCGAGCAGCCTGCTCCTGCCCCTCGCTGCCTCACCGTGATGACTCATTCCCAGCGTCAGGTGGCGCCCAAACGTGGTCAGGTGTGTGAGGAGCAGGTTAGTGCCACCCCTTTCCAAGGCTGGGCCGGGGTTACAGTGGGTTCCCTCCAGGCCTACAGAGTGGGTCCCGCCCCCCACAAAGGAAGACAGGCCTGACAGCTTAGGCACCTGCAGGGAAGGAGGTGCAGGGGCTCCAAGAGGCTGGGACGGGGGGCCTAGGCGGAGCCAGGGCCCCGGTCCCTGCCAGTGGGCGGAGCCTCAGCCTCTGGTGAAGGTGCCAGGTAGGAGGCTCAAGAGGACGTCTGAGCTGCAGCAGCCGCTCCCGCCCCTGGCTGCTCCTCTGAAGTCATTTCCCCACACCTGCCTCCTGGGCTGGAGGAATGTCAGGCCCAGAGCCAAGCTCTGCCCCCGGTCCCCCCACCCCTCACCTCAGATGCCTTAAGCAGTGCCCTGGGGAACAGGAGCGGGCTTCCTGCAGGATGCTGGGGGCGTGAGTGGGGGAGGTGGGCTCCAGGAACAGCTGGGAGTGCAGAGGGCCTGAGGAGGCGGGTGGGTGGAAAGGGAGCTGGAGAGTCCCCAACCTTCTGGAGGGGTGCTCTAGGCCTGGAGGGAGTGATGGTGGCAGCTGACAGGAGGAAGGGGTCTACCCGCTGCCCCCGAATCCCAACTTGGGGGTCTCTGGGCTGTGAGCACATAGCTATCCTCTTGGTCCTGGCTCGTGGGGGACTCAGAACCATGGGGACCCCTTGTCCTGGGGTCTCATAGGACGGAAGGGGAGGAGGGCTTCCCCACAGGGATAGGCTCCCTCTTGTGGGAGCGCACCAAGAGGAGGGTGTCCAGGCTGCAGGGTGGGTGTGAGAACAGCTTGGGGGTAGGGCCCTGCCAGATCAGAGAACAAGCTGGAATAAAATCCGGGCCAGCACAGTAGGGTAAGGCCAGGCTGGCGCAATAGCACAGACCGGCAGGCCACCAAGAGGAAGGGCCGGAGGCCTCTCAGTCATCATCATCACATAGCTACCGCTGACTTAGTGTTAACGCTTAACCCTCATCCTCCGGCCAGGTAGATACGATTGTTCCTCCACATCCGTTTCAGTTGTGAAAACCAAGGCTTTCACCATAGCCTGCACCACTGCCCAAACCCAGGAGCAGTCATTCACATTATAGTCTAAGTGAGTGGCACCAGGAGTTGGCAGTGCACAACCAGTATGACCCCATGCGACAGCCTGTGTCCATGGTCCCAAGTTAGTGGAGTAGCTGGGATGGGCACTGGGGCCTGTGGGCCAGTATTCAGTGCCCGCCCTTCCAGGCGTCAGGCTCAAAGCGAGTGAAAAAGCCTCAGAAAAGAGTAGAGGAGCCGGACCTTTGAGGAGGCTCGATTCAAGCAAACCTGACTTGTCCATTCATCAGTGCACGCGGGAACATGTGGGCATCCACTCTGTGGCAGGATTGGGGGTCACGAAGGTGACCTGGAGCTTATAGTCTAGAGAAGGGACCAAGACAATAAGCACAGAGAAACCAGAAGATGCACCCTGGTCATGGGCTAAACCCTGTCTGTCCTGCCCGCCACTGTCCAGAAGATGGAAGGGGCCTGTCCTGCCTGGCTGCTGCCAGCTGCTGTCCCCGCTGCCTCTCCACCAGCGCTAGACAGGACTCGCAGAAGCCAGTCAAAATGGGAGGCCGCTGAGACGCTCTAACCCCCAAGGGAACTGACATGGCTTCTCGTCCGACGTGGGCAGCAGAAGCATCTGCAGCTTGGGAGGGTCTAAAAGGTCTCGTTGGGGCAGTTCAGTGAGTTTGCTGAAAGCGCAGCTGGAGCAGCTCCAGGTGTGCAGTTCCTGTGGGAGTGGGGCGGTGAGGCCCCCAGGACTCAGCCTGTGGCGGTGCAGGGTCCGGTCTTCGGCTCCGGAAGGGAAGTGGGCGTGAAGTGGTCACTGGCCCTGACCAGAGGTGGAGTGTGGGGCGGTGAGGCTGCCTGGGAGAGCCACCGGGTTTGCTGCTGCCGTCACGGGCGGAGCAGGCAGCCGGGATGACCTCCCCACACGGGGAGCCAGGAGGCCTGGCTCCTGCCCCGGGATCCCGGCTTTGCTGACAGGAGGCTGGTTGTCTGCCCCTTCTGGACTGGTACCCTCTGCCATGTGCCTGTGCTGCTGCTCTCTGGGTCTCGGCTACTCTCGCGAGCCCAGCAGAAGGTGGGGTTGGGGCTAGTGAGCCCCTCCTGAGCCCATGCTCTCAAGAGCTTTTGTTCCCATGAATAACCAAAAACCATACACAGGCAGAAAACAGCAGAAATAAATCTTGAGCTCAGTGAAAGAATTTAATGGTTACCAGAGGGAAGGGGGGCAGGGAATGGAGGCAGAGGGGGTCTGGGCACGGGCGGTTTGGTGGAGAGTGAGTAGAACATGTGCACATATGGATGAGCAAAATATGGAACCCCCCAAATTAAAGTAAATACAAAAGAGGAAGTCAACTCTACTAAGACACAGGCATAAGAAGCAGCTTATATACAACCTCCCTCCTCGCTCTCGCTCTCTCCCCTCACACTAACCCCCCTTCCACAACCCAGGTAAGTCAACTGGAGGACGAGAGGCTAGTGACCCCCCAACTTCATCAGCCCGGCCAGCAGCCAACCCACCCTCAGGAGCGGAGGGCTCAGCTCACCTGTCCCCACAGGAGGACTCGAGAGCCGCCCCGGAGGGCCCAGCCCATGTCACTGGCAGGGAGAATCCTGAGGCGGATACACTGAGGTGATACACCGAGAAAGACGTCACTTCTGTGGAATTGGTTAGGCCACAATCGCTAAGGATTCCAGCGCCTGAGGTGATGCTCCTGGCAGAATCTGTTGTCACAGGCCCTGGCAGTTGGGCCAGCCCCCCACCTGCCTCACAGCCACACCTGCCTCCTCCCGGCAGCTCTGAGAGTGGGAACCAGAACCCTCACTTTATAGACAAGACAAATGGGAAGCTCGAAGCCGAAGCTGGGAGAGGACACGGGCCTGCTGGCACAGCCAGAGGCAGGGGCAAGATTGAAGCCCAAGGCCGTGTCCCCAAACTCAGTCTGAGTCTCCTTCCCAGAGGAGCCTCAATGTCAGAGAAAAACGGCGTCACTAGAGAGCATAATGTATTCTGCACACAGGAGCTGACATCATTAAGGATGTTCTCAGCCTTCCGTTCCCCAAGAATCACACCCACCTCACCCTGCTCTCCTCTCTCTCCACCATGCCGAATGCCAACTCGGCGTGTGATTAGAAAGACAAAAGGTCCGAATGTGGGGCCATCGATCTCTCTCTCATTCCATCTGTTAATCTACAGACACTTATTCAGGGGCTGTCCAGTGTCCTAACTCCCACAGTGTCCTTTCATTTCCCACATTTCTGGCTCCTACTGTGTGTCAGTCTCTCTCCCGGTGCCTGTAATCCTACAGCAACCCGGGACTCATCCCGTGGGATCATCACTGCTTTACAGATGGGAAAACTGAGGCTCCGGAGAAGTGGCCTGGCCACCCGAGACCACCCACCTAGTAAGGCTGAGAACCCCCTTCCAGCTTCAGCTGGATTCAGCCTCTC
This sequence comes from Condylura cristata, assembly GCF_000260355.1. NCBI lineage: Eukaryota > Metazoa > Chordata > Mammalia > Eulipotyphla > Talpidae > Condylura > Condylura cristata. The sequence goes on along the minus strand of NW_004567116.1, from coordinate 10,205,740 downwards.
TGTCATCCTCGCAAGGGTTTGCCCAAGGGGATTTGGAAATGTCCCCTGGGCTCTGCGTATGCCAGGTAGGGGGCTGGAAGGCTGAGGGGAGAAAGAAAGGGATGTGGGGTGTTGGGGGAGATGTTCCCTGACTGGCAGGGCTGCCAGCTCCCTTCGAAGCCTGGGCCCTGGATGCTGTGGGGGTAGCAGGCCAATTAGGAGGAGGAGAAGTGAGGGGAGGAAGAGGAGGTAGAGGGGAAGGAGGAGGGGGCTAGTGCCGGAGGGTGGAGGGAGCAGCACAGGCTCTGACCTGCCCCCCTCCTGCTCCCCATGTCTACAGCTGACAAGTCACAGCCATCCTCCATCCTTCGTCCTCCGGCCTCCCTGCCCTGCCCAACCCCCCAACCCCCTCAGCTTCTGGGCCACTGCCATCTTCCCATCTTCCGGCACCAGGCACCAGGCATCTCGCCCTTCCCATCCTGGCTGACCTGTTTACAAATGGGGGTTTCAGGCCAGCCCCTAGCTGGAGCTGTCTCCTCCCGGGGCCATCACATGCCCAGGGATGGGGCTTAGCTGCAAGCCTCCCAAGTTTCCCAAAGCCCAGTCTCTGTCCAGGCCACCTCCTCCAGGCTGGCAGCCAGCCCCACTCAGTGCCTGGCTGATCAGAATCTAGCCAGGGGGGATGGGTCTACCCAGGAACACCCGCAGGAGGAGGAGGGGGGCGGGGTAGCAGTCTTCCAAGCATGGGGGGGAGTTTGCATCCCACACAACAGCAACTCTCTTCCCCTAGGGCAGCCAGGTGCTAGAAAAACCCCTGCACTGGAGGATGCCATTGGCCAAGAAAACTTTACAAGCTTCTCCGCCTCTCTGGTCCTTTATCATCTTTCAATGGGAGAGAAAATAAATGCTCAGAGTCACGTACCAAGCAGATGTTAATAGTGAAGGTTTCTAAGTGCTTAGCACAGCTTCTGGTCTGTGTCCTAACACTGTGATGACAGTATATTAGGCAATAACATGCAATAACACTGTTATTATTCCCCCAATGGTTCCAAGACCTAAGCAGTCTCAGCATCATTCCCAGTTTACAGATGAGAAAACTGAGGCCACTTAATGTGGTTTTCACTTGTCCACTTGTGAGTGGTCATCTGCACTCAGCCGCCTGGACTGCCAGCCGAGGCGCTCCAGCTCCTGGCTGCTGGCCTGCTCAGGAAGGTGTGCCCACCTGCCAGCTCTTCTGCCGCTGGACTGGCTGCCTGATGTACAGACAGGCTGAGCCCCCTCAGCCCTCTCCGGCTCTGCAGGTTGGTTATGCGGCTCAGGTGTGAGCCGTGTTCCTCGGGCCCCTGGAACCGTCTCCCGAGGGTCTCCTGCTCACCCTGCTCCTCCCCCAGCTCCGCCTTCAGGAAGCTTCCTAATGACCTCAGTGACCTGTTGGGCCAGCCCCTGACTCTCTTCTTGGGCGACTTCCGGAAAACTGGGTGAGTCTGTGTCCCAGGACGGGGGAGCTCCCAGGGCGATGGGATAATTGACGTGGAGGCCAGGCCTTCTGAGTACAGTGAAGCCCTGCCTCCTGGAGGCCCTGGGGGAGAGCCCCTGGATGAGGGGTGTGGTGAACAAGAGGCGTGGTGGGAACTGGGCCGGCCAGGTGAAGGACGCGCCGCCTTGAGGTGTAAGACCAGGTGCCTGGAAAGGAGGAACAGAGGTTGTCAAAGCCTTTCTTTGGAGGGAGATGGGGGTGCTTAGATGGCCAGTCCCTGTGAAGGGGAGAGATGGGCATAAGTGCCCCCCCCCAGGCTTCGTGAAGGCTGCTCTGTGGACCCTGAGAAGATAGTAACATGTGTCTCCCACACAGAGGCCTGACATAATTGTGGGGTGGGCTGGGACCCCAGGACTTGTCAGAGTACAGGAGACAGGAGACCCGTGTGGTTCCTGTGGCCCACACGGGGACCTGGTCTGTGGAGGTGTTCCAGAAAGCACAGAACGTTGTATTCTTCATCATCGTCAGAGTTATGGGGGCCAGTAAATTCAGGAAACAGAGAGCGTCTTTGTGTACCTGAAAAACCAGAATGAGATGGGGGTTTGGGGGAGAGCAGGACGCTCCTGAAGGAAGTACACTTGAACATTCCCAGGTGGGGTGGTCAAGCCCCTTCTCCAGCTCTGGCCTGCAGAAGTACTAAGGCCAACGCCCCACCCCACTGAAAGTTGCCCGGGGCAAGATGCTTCTCATTGTTAACCTGAGTCTGCACCTGGAAAGAATCTTTGTCATCTAACAGAGGTCAGAAAACCTGTGGAACTTCCCACATTTTCATCCAGAAATGAGGGGGGAAAGGGAGGAAGGCCCTCCTCCCAGAATGGTTTGTAGCGCTATCGGGAGGCAAGAATCCTTTGGCCCCCAAGTTCACTCATCTAAGGGCTGGTTTCGCCATCTCGGGTGTGAATCTGTCTCCCCTGCTAGAATGTAAGCGCCGTGAGGACAGGCCCTTTGGGCTCAGCCCTGTCCCTCCGTACCTGGCCAGGGGCTCACTACAGCTCTGTAGAGGTCACGTCCCTCGTCTTTTCTCCAGACCTGGCTTTTCGGAGGATGGCGTCAGGCACTTGGGAGAGGACAGCCAGGGCTTCTGGAAGTGGGTGGGGACTGGGCCCCATCCACCTGACATCTCCAAGTGTCATTCTCATAAATCAGCCGGACAGGCCATCAGCCAGCGAAGCCAATAAACAGTCAGGCCAGCAGGCTGCCAGGCATCGATCAGGGCTCAGCTCGCTGCAGCCTGGCCGGTCAGACAGACCGACAGACAGACCTCCTGATGTGCAAGCACTCAGGCTGCTGTGGACACCGCTTTCTGGAGCCCGCCCAAGACCCTGAGAAGGTCTCTGCTCTCCCGAAGACCCCCGGCCTAGGAGACCTGGTCACGCATGTTCCTGGCTGGGTGCCCAATCCTGATCACCGACTTGGCAGCCTCTCTGCTGGCTCCAGGGCCGCCCCTCCTCCTCTCTCCCTCCCAAGGTAATGCCAAAGCATTACTAAGAGTGGCGGTGACGTCACCCTCTCTCCTGCTCCCCTTGCTCGCTTACCCTTCACCCTTGGCTGCCCCTGAGATCATGACACATCCTGGGTGGGGGAGGGGCTGTCCCCTAGGGATGGTTGTCCCCTGGCTCAGCACTCACACTGCCCTGGCTCTCCCTGACTGGGGCTGTTGCTGACTTGGAGCAATGACCGTCAGGGAGACACAGCCACAAGATACAGACACACTCCTAGGCTCCCCAGATCATAGCTGAGTGGCCCTGGACAAGGGACTTTGTCTTCTTGAGCCTCCTCTCTGAACCAGGGACGATCATCGGACCTGCCTCCCAGGGCGGCATGAGGCCTAAAGGCCGTGGACCCTGCACCAAGGATGAGGCTCGGTCCATCTTGATTGGCTGGAGCTGCTCACCCCTAACTGTTCAAGGTCAATTTCAAAGCTCAATGGCCAGTCTTCTGCCGTCACATCACAGCTAACTGGAGGACAAGGATCTCTCACCGTGTCCTCTAGCGGCAGGATCAACATCTACTTCCTGGGGCCATGGACCCCCAGTGAGTCACCACCTATGTGGAAATTCCCAGCACCAAGCTGACTGAGGGTTGTTAAAAATACTGAGTTTGCACATGTAAACTCCTAAGTTTCCACAAGTGATGCGATGCCTGAGTGACCTAGACATTCTTTCCCAAATATGTCAACTAAAAGACCTGGGTAGGGCCCTCCGTGGTGGCCAACAGGTTAAAACAGCACTGTGAAGCTCTGCAGGTGCTTCAGCAGATCTCTCCTGGCCCGCCTGCTGCTCCCCTCAGCAGTGTACTTCATCAGTCTGCTCCCCCCTCTGCTCCCCACTCTGTCTCTGGTGAGCCCTCTCACCAGCCCTTCACCTCTATCCTGTACCCCAGTTCGTATGCATAAATACATAAATCTTTTAAAAAATAAATAAATGAAATAAAAATTTTAAAACCCAGGTAAAATATTACAAAAACTAGGCAGAGGCCAGAAATGAAGTGAATTCAATGAATGACGTCGTGTGGAGGAGGGAGATATCTGCGGTGAGAATCTGTCACCATCAGTCAGCCCTGATGTGAATTTACATCTTGAGTTGATGCTACCTAAAACTCAATATATACCAAACCGACTTTTCCATTAATGTGGTCCCGGGTTCAGAATGCTCAAATTAGATTTGCAGGATCAAATATAAAATCTCTCTGGAGGAATGTAACTCTAAAGACTCTCACAGGCAAAGTTTTAAAAAATATGGGTTCCCAGGGGAAAAAAATTATAAAGCACCCCAATAAAAAATACTATAAGGTTTCAGCAAATACAACAGATGACAGGATCAGACATGGGAAGATGTTAGACACTGTGATTAAAGGTAAAATACAGAATATTTTAAAAAGAAAAGAGGCTTAAAAATATGAATAAGGAGGCCTTCCTAGTGGCACCAGGGTTTAGTCTCAGCACTATGAAGCTATCCACAGCCACTGCAGCATGAGTTCGACCCCCAGTCAGGGAGCTGACCCAGATGGCGCAGCAGACCTCTCCTGACCTGCCGCTACTCCCCTCAGCAGTGTATTCCAGTCAATCTGCCAGTTCTGCTCCCCACTCTGACTCTGGTGAATTCTCTCACCCCACCTCCTGCCCCCACACCTCTGGCCTGTACCCCAGTTCTTATATGCATAAATAAATCTTTTAAATAATGAACAAGGTACAAGAGCTCATTCCAACTAGATTTAGAAATTAATCAAATAAAACCTCTAGAAGGGAACAATATAATCCTTGACATTGCAGAATCAAGTGTGAGCCATATAGGAGATCATACCAAGGTGAAGACAGAGTTAGTGAAATCTAAGATAGAGCTGTGCAAAGTACAGCTGCATAGAGCTCAAAAGGAGATGCAAGAGAAATACATTTTATAAATATTGTTATAAATAATAAATGGTACATACATTTTATATAAGTATGAAGGAGAAGTCAAAAGAAATGGGAGGCAGAGAACAGCTCTAACATGGTTAATCAGAATCTGGAAAGAAAGAAAAACTACAGGGAGAGGCAAAGAGATCATAACTGAAAGATTGCAACACTGGAGAGAGAGAACCTTCTCTAACGAAACAGCATTTAAGCAGAGGGCCAACTTCTCAACAGCAACATTTCAACCCAGAAGGTTTTTAGTATTTGACACTTATATTGCTGAAATAAAATAGCAGTTAACCTAAAATTCTCTGTGTAACAAATGTACTTCCCAAGAACAAAGATGTGATAAAATGGAGAGTTTACCACCAACAGACTTCTCAAAGGGACATTCTAAGCCTCCTTAAAGTCAAGGGCAATATACAGATGTCTACTCTTACCATGTCTATTTAATATTGTACTGGTGGTTCTAGCAAGAAAAAGAAATGAAAAGGATTCCATTTGGAAAGAAAGAAGTAAACGTATATTTATAGATGATGTTCTTGTATACAGACATCCAAAGGAATCAAGTTAAAAACTATAAGAATGAATAAATCCAGCCCACTAGCAAGCTACCAGGTAAATGTACAACAAATGAATTGTATTACTACATATTAGCAGTGGAAAATCTAAAGGTAGATTCAAGAAAGTAATTGCACTTACAGTATGAGAAAGAATAAAAGATGTAAGAAAACAAACTTTATTTAACAAAAAAGGACACACCTTACATGCTGACACCTACAAAATTTTACTAAAATAAATGAAGACCTTATGAAATAGGAAGTAAGTTATCTCCTGCTCACAGATCGGAAGACCTAGTATGGCAATATACTCCAACTTGATGTATGAATTCAATGCAATCTCCATCAAAATGCCGGCTGGCTGTTTTACAGTTTGACAACCTGATTCTAAAATTCATATGGAAATTTATCAGATCAAGAAGAGCTAAAACAAACTTGAAAAAGAAGAAAGTTGGAAGACTACCACTTCCTGATTTTAAAATTTATTAGAGACTAATAATCAAGACTTTGTGGAACGGACATAACAATAGACATATAGACCAGTGGAAGAGAATTGAGAATCCAGAAAACCCACCAGTCTATTTATATAAATCTGCCAGGACAGTTCAACGGCAGAGAATAATCTTTTCAAAAAAAAGAGTCCTGTTCTCTAGAATGAAATTGGAACTCTTCCTTAAATTAAACTACACGTGAAAGTTAACTTAAGGGAGTCATAAATGTTAAAGCTATTAAAACACTTAGAAGAAAGCACAGGTATAAATTGTGGTGACCTTGGGTTAGGTAGAACCTTAAAAGCTACAATACTAAAGTACAAGGGATAAAAGAAAAAAACTAGATAAAATTGGGCTTTATCAAATTTTAAAACTTCTGTGCTTAGAAGTAGACCGAGAATACGAAAGAGGGCGCCGCCTGGTGGCTCAGCACTATGAAGCCACAGCAGCATGAGTTCAATTCCCCACCAGGGGTGGCATGGCAGACCTCTCCTGTCTCGCCCGCTGCTCTCCTCAGCAGTGTATTTCAGTGGCTCTGGCCTGTACCCCAGTCCTTGTATACATAAATAAAAAATAATTTTTTTTTTTTTTTACAAAAAGAACATGAAAGACAGACACAGAATCAGGTGATCGCTCTGCAAATCATATATCTGATAAAGAAGTAGGATCCAGAATATATAAAGAGCCCCTGCAACTCAATGTTAAAAAGAAAGAAGGACCAACTGAAAAATAGGCAAAAGACATTTCTCCAAAGGATATACGCAAATGTCCAAGAAGCATGTGGAAACTTAAGTTTATGTTCCCTGATTAACCATCAGGGAAACAAAAATCAAAATGACAATGAGACCCTACTTCGCGTTCAGGAGGCTGGCTATACTAAATTTTGAAAAAGAAAGAACAAATATAGCAGGTATTGGCGGGGATGTGGAGAGAGTAACCTCCCCGCCCCCCCCACCCCGCCCGGCGCCCAACATTGCTGTGGGAATGAAAATGTCGATCACTTTGGCAAACAATGTGTCATTTCCTCACACAATGACCATGGGATCCAGCCACCCTACTCCTACATACACACCCGAGAGAAAGGAAGACGTGTCCAGTGCAAAAATTAACTGAGCGCCTATGTTGAGAGAGCATCATTCCTGGTGGCTGACCCAAGCGCCTTTTGCTGACGAGTGGATATACAAAACGGGACTCTTCGGACAATAGGGCCATCGCAGGCTGTAGCAAAGCAGGGTGTGGGGAACTGCATGCATCGGCCAGGGTATTACTTTTGGGGGGCCATGACCTGTGTGATGCACCATGAAAGGGCACCAGGCCTGGATGCAGCGGACACCCGGGGTCTCTCACTACTTCTGTGCTGGCCGCCGAGTTCAGTGGGGGCACCCATGCCATTCTCTGCTGCACGTTTGGGGGGGGGCTGGAGGGGGTTGGGGGGGCCATGCAGCTCCCCCAGCTGGTGGCCTTGGCCTCTGCTATTGAAAGAGAAGCTGCCTGTGGAGGAAACCCCCGGCAAGGTGTTTATTGCAGGCCGGGTGGCCATAGGCCAGGCCTGAGTGCTGACCGGGGACTGGGGAAGGAAGAGAGAAGGGGGTCTGGATGTTTGAACAGCTGGGCTGGATCAGGGCTGCCATCCCGTTCCCCTCCCCGCACCCCTCCTTCTGGCCCTGACACCCCTTCCTACCTGGGTTCTGGCTGCAGAATAGTTGGTTTTAATGGAGCCTTAGGACTGGAGGCCATTTTCTGCCCTCAACCAGATTGTTGTGGGGAATAGTTTATATTTCCCTTCTAATGAGTTTGTGGGTAGGGGGCTCACGTGCATAGAGGGAGATTTATGTCATGAGGATCCCAGAAGACGGGCTTGGAGAACCAGTCCAAACCAGATGTGCTGATGTGGGCTCGTCAGAAGAGACAGCTAACTGGGACTAGGTTGAAGGATGACTTCTCAGCAGAAGATACAGGAGATCTCAGCCTCTCATCTAGGTCCCTCATGGAGGTTGGTCTGGGAAGGTGGGGTGTCCAGAGAGAGGGGTGTATCATAAGGACTGGACATCCCTGGGCATGGTCAGTCTGCGGCCACCTGCAGTGAGCCTGGGTCCCGAGTTCTCTTCATGTGAGGCCACCAAGGTGGGGGCCCCGTTCTCTTCAGGCCATCCATGTGCCTGGGCCATCCCTGCCGAGAATGGCTTTGGGGGAGCGCCCTCAAATGCTAGCACACAGGTACCCCATAAAGGCCTCTCTGGGAAACCTTAATGAGAGACCTGCAGATTTGCTCAGATCTCCCAGGCAGGAGTTTCCTCAAGCGGCCCAGGAGAGCGACAGTTACTCAGAATGTACATGACAGCCAGGAGCTTGCACCCCCACCCCCAGCTGGCAGGCAGGTGCAGAAGGAACCTCAGCTCAGATCCCCACCACACGGCTCCTCTGCTGTGTAATCCGACTGGCCTCAGTTTTTCCATCTGCAAAAGGGGTGCTCACTCCTCCTTGCAGGTTATTATGAAGCTAAAAGAAGACTTAAACATGTCAGCATATAAAGGGTGTGCTGAGCGATAGCTCTGTTCTGTTCTGCTCCCCCACTCTCTCCTCCCCCCCCCCCACCATCCCCAAGGACAGACCAAAAGCTCTACTGGAAATTCAGACCTAGCTGGGTTTTCCTGTCTCCCAGCTGATGGCATCCCTGCTACTATTTTTCTAGAGTTTTCCAACTTCCTAACAGCTTGCAGCCCCTGGGGCATGCATGGGGAAGGGTGACTGCAAGCCTGGGGGTGGTGGTGAGGAGTGGATTTGCTGACTTTGCCCTTTCCTCCCCCCTCCCCCCTCCCACCCCGGATCAAAGGGACAGGCTCTGAGGGAAGGAAAGCCACCTCCATTTCTAACCAGCTTGCTGCCTCTTTCATCTCACCTGCCAGGGGCTGCAAGAGGCAGGGTCAGAACACTGCCTGGGGAGGCAGGAGCCTGGGATGCATTTGGGGTTCAGATCAGGCTTCAGGGTCCCCAGCAAGACACTTAAAAGCCAGGTTGTCTTAACCTTTTTCTCTGTGGCTGCTTCCCTCCGCCTTCTCCCTCGCCTCTAAGGCTTCGTTCCCAAGCCTTACAGCCCACCCCCCACCCAGGCAGGTGGGCATGAAGGATGAACTCTCCTGGGGGCTTTCTGCCTCCCGCTTGCCCTCCTGGGGGAAGCTGGCCAAAGAACTTAAAACCCAAAGCAGGGCAGACAGGGTCTCCTGCTTGGGTCACTGGGCAAGGCCTCCCCAGGGCAGGACTCCTTATGAAGCGGGGCGTCCTGGGGGTCTTTAAGGAGGACTGCTGGCTGCCCTCCTCTCTCCCCCCATAACCCTCATTGCTCTCCCTTCCTTGCTGACCCAGCACCATCCTGGTGCACAGGCCTTGTCCAGAGACAACGAGCTGTTCCTGTGATTGGCTGCAGGCACGCGTGCATGACATCAGAGGCAGCGGCCGCCCTTCAGTGGGCCCCAGCTTGGCTGAGGCCTAGCCGTGCAATCCAGGACAAGTTATTTAGCCTCTCTGGATGTCAGCTGTTCATCTACAAGCAGCCGTGAAAATACAGTTGCCCCTGCTAGTTAAAGTTGCCAACTCCTGTGGGGTCAAACCCCACGTATCACTTTGACTCTGCCTAAGACGTAACCAGTGTGGTTCCTGCATGTCAGGGTAATCCTCCTGCCCCATCAAAGTCCTTTGATGATCACATCCCTTGTAGCTGGCCCTCAATATCCACAGGGTCCCCAGCTGAGGATTCAGCTAAGGGACATGCTCAATCAGTTGACTCTCTGAGCAGGGACCCCAAAGATGGAGAGGACTGGGCCCTCCCTGGTGGCGCAATGGGTTAAAGCACAGCACTATGGAGCTGGCTGCAGCTGCTTTGGTGTGAGTTCGATTCCAGGCCAGGGGTGACACACATGGCGTAGCAGACCTCACCTGACCCGCCCGCTGCTCCCCTCAGCAGTGTATTTGTCGATTCAACTGTTCTTCTCTCCACTCTGTCTCTGGTGAATCCTCTCACCGCCACTGCATGTCTGATCTGTACCCTGCTTTTGTATGCATCAGTAAATAAATCTTAAAAGAAATAACCAGGTAATTACAATCTATAGGAAATCTCAGTCCCTTTTAAAAAAGCAAGAACGATATAGAGGATTAACTGTATTTACCGGAAAGGAGGGAACAGCCTGTGTATAAGTGGACTCCTGTGTGTGGTCCAAGTGCCCAGTGTACCAGGCTTGTGCAGTGAGAGCTGACACACACCGGCAGTGAGTTGGCACAGGATGGCATGGAGGAAGTGGGCCCATTGAGCATGGTCTTTACTGTCATCCTGGGTATCCCGAGGGTCTCTGTTCTGGGTTGCAGTCTGAGAACTGGATTGCAGCTGCCAAGGGTGAGCACCCCCAGCTGGCTGTGGTGGGGCGTAAGAGAAGCATGTGGGCCTGTCTCCTAGCCAGGAGGGACGTCAGAAGGCTAGGATGAGCTGCCTGCCTGGTGGGTATGGGAGTAGAGGGACCACAGCTGTGTCAGCACCCACCTGCCCTCCCACCCCCTCGGCATCCCAGCCTGGTTTCCCAGGTCCAGGGCAGGGGCCAGGAAGATGGGGACACATGTTATTACCCACCATAGGGGCAACAGACCAGGCCTGATCCATCCTCCTCCCTTAGGCCTGGGAAAAAAATCATACCCACTTTGCAGGTGCAAACTAGGCTCAGACTAAGCAAATCTCCAGGCTCTTGCAAGGGCCTGGCCTGGTTGGTGGCAAAGCCGGCTCTCAGCAGAGCTGGCCGGGGCAGGCACACGGGCCTTGTTTCTAAATGACTCTACATGGAACAACTTGGGGTGCACAACACAGGCCTGGAACCCCAGAACCCACCTTTCCCCTGCTCTAGAAGCTGCACTCCCACCCCCACTAGGTACCCTCCTGGCTCACGCCAAAGCCAGGGCAGGACCCAAGGATTGTGACAGTGCTGGTGTTGGAGGGCTCACTACTTGACTTCCAACCCAACTTTATAATTACTAGCTGGAAAATTTTAGGAAATGATCTCTTCCCAGGGCTCACTTTTCATCTATGATTTGGGGGAAGCAGTAGAGCCTGCCTTGGAGAGTCAATGAGATGCTTGTCAAGGGTCAGCACCTGTTGCACTGGTGACCTACGCACCTTCATTGCTTGATTTCCAGATTCTCCTTCTCGTTTCCCAAATGCTTTTATGGCCTGGACAGGGCTGGTCTAGACCAGGGAACAAGGGAAGGAGGTATTAGGTGCAGTCTGATCAGACTTGTGCTTGCTAAATTCACAGCTAGTGCTGATGTTGTTGATGGAGGACAATCTCGGAAGACTCCATGGGGGAGGCATCTTTGAAGAAGGGTATGATTTCTTCTGGTGAGAAGACTGAGGTATTTCAGGCCAGCACTAATGCCAGCAGAACACGATTTACTGGAGGAAAATCCTGGAAGGGGAATTTACAGTGAACCTAGAAAGGCATCACACCTTTGAGCCCCAAAGTAGAGCTCATGACAGTGCAGCGGTGTATTCAGGTTTCTCTCCGCTGCCAGGGCCTCAGTTATAAAATGGGAACAAATCACATTTTCTTCCCAGGACTACTAGCTCAAGAAAGCTGGACCTTCAGAAGTGTCATTTCTGTCCCCTGCTTTCCAAGCACAGCCCAGACCCACTGCAGACTCAGCAGAACTGCAGTGAGTTATGGACTCGGGCTTACTGCAGTGTAAGGTCCAGAAGGCAGCCATTAGTTTCAGCAGTAAACATTTATTGAGGTATCAATACATCGCCGATTTCTCCCTGAGATATCTCCTCAGCCCTGGGGGGCTACAGAGGTGTCTGGTTCATAGCCAGCTCTTAGCAAGTGGAGGCGGGAATGGAGGGAATGAATGGGATTGAGAAGGATGGATGAGGTGGAGGGTGAGTGGGGGGG
>NW_004567116.1:10186237-10193755 GCF_000260355.1 Condylura cristata | reverse complement strand
GTGGGGGAAGGGGCTTGGGAAGGGTAGAAAGTGAACGGAGGAGTGGAGCAAGAGACTGAGGCTGCTGTTGAGACCTGGTTCGCTGGCAGGCTGGGTGACGGCTGAGATGCCCGGCTGGGGAGAAGGAAGCAGCCTGGTTGACTGGGTGAGTAAGTGGTCAGATGGATGGAGGGGGGGAGAGATGGAGGACGAGAGGGAAAGATGACTGCTGGATGAAGGGGTGGAGGGCTAGAGGGTTGGGGGGGTGAGGGAGGGGTGGGAGGATGGGGAAGTGGAGAGATGGATGGGTGATGAGATGGAAAGGTAGAGAAGGGCATGGAGGAGTGAGGGGTGGGAAGATGATAAAGGGATAGGAAGAGAAAGGGAGATGAGTGGAGGGAAGGAAAGATGGATGATGGGTGAGACTTGGGTGGGGAATTGTGGGCTAGTCGTCTGTAAGGAGGTGCCCTTATCTGTCCTTGTAGAACCTGGCACAGCATGGGGCCCCACTGGGTCTGGGTTTGATTTCAGGGCGATTTGGCTCATTGAAACCAAAGGGTGTCTGGGAGAGCATGGGACCCTGCAATGCTGACACCCCCCACTTTATCTCCTGCTGGGTGGGGAGCAGAGGCCATTTAGGGAAGACAAAGGCAAGAGGCAGGGAGAGGAGGAGGAGGAAGGACCAGCTCAGCTGTTCAGTGTGAGCGTCCCACCCTGGTGGCATATGGGGACCGTGTGGACCCTCCCTCCTGGCACTGGAGAATGGCCGTGCCAGGAATGCTGGCAGCCGAGGGCACAGAGCGTTCCCAGAGGGAAGTGCTGGCAGTTGGAGGCAGCATTTGAAGCTGCGGAGCCTGGCTGTGGAGTAGACCTGAAGGCCTGCAGGACTCTGACAAGGCGGGGCGCCGGGCCCCCTGTGCCCAGGGTCCCCAGCAGGCCCCAGGCCCCCTGCCCCTCCTAGCTCGAGCCCATCGAGCCGTGAGCGGTCAGCGGGGAGGAAAGGGCCTCGGACTTGGCGTCTGCGCTGCTGCCCTCCACAGGCCCTTGAGCACACGTGTCACTTCATTCTGGGCCTCAGTTTCCATGTTGTTCCAAACACGGGGGGCTAGTCAGTGATGCGATGTGTATTACCCAGTAAGACAAACAGGGGCTGTGTGCTGGGCTTCTCCAAAATCCCAGCATTTCCCCCAAAGCGTTGTTCATGATCTTGAAATCATGCTCTCCCCCTTATGTTTCTGGCAGAGTGCCACTTCTTGTATGAAATAAGGGCTGATAGTCCAGTCAGACAACCCTTCTTTAGTCTCGTCGTTATTTTACTGGGTGCGTGAAACCCCAAATTGCGAACTGTTAGATGAGCTCATGGCTCAAGGCCTCCAGGGGCGGCGTAGAGGTCACTGCTGCAGGCACACCCGGCCCCACCAGGGCTCTGTCGCCTTGATGCTGACGACCTTCCTCTTGAACCTTCCATCTATGCTCGAGGCAGCAGGACCCTTGGGGTTCAAGCACAGGCTGGAGATATTCTCTGGGGGGGCCAAAACTGAGTTTTGCCATCAACAAACCATCTCAGACTGGAGGTTGATGCGCTGTCTCCATGCCCCACCCCCACCCCGCTCAACTGGAAGCTGCTCATTCCTGCGGACTCCCCAGGGCACCCCAGGACAACTGCAGACAGGACAGCCGTGGGCTGATGATTATTATTCTCTTGAAGGACGAGACAACATCTGGAGAGAGTCAAGTTCAAGTCCAGCCCAGTTGGGCTGGGTGGGTCAGACCACAGAAACTTGATTGAAGGCCTACGAGCCTCTGCACTCATGAGCTGCCTGATCTGGACCCTGAGTGCTCACAGGCCTTGCCAGACAGGGTTGAGGGAAGGCGGGAAGGGGGGTGGGGGGCCCAGTAGAGACAGTGGGAGCGTGGGAATCAGAGACCTTCCCAGGCCAGGCCAGAGCAATGCTACCAGAAGCCTTCACTCCAAACACAGCTGCCTCCCCATTTTCTCCTCCTCTCTAGATAGCTCCCTCTCCCCTACATACACCCGGTAGCAGTTTTCCCAGTCTACGAACTTGCAAAAGAAACATCCTGGCCGGTCCCAGTGCGATCCGCCAGCTCAGCAGTTTCTCCCCGCCCCACGCCCAGCTCTGAGCTGACTGGACGCAGCTTGGGAGGCCGGGGAGCTGCAGACAGGCCGGGTCCAGCCCGGCTCTCCGGTTTCCTGGATCTGAGAGTTTGCACTCATTTATTATTTAGCAAATATGTCTTAATCACTGACTAAGGGATGTGTAAAGCACCCCAGAGGACGGGTGGGAGTGTGTGTGTCTGGGTGTAAGTCTCTGTGTGTCAGTGGGTGTGCACCCGTGCGTGGGGGTGGGCGGGGTTGCTGCAGGGGGCCTGGCTGCTGGTGGTCTTGCTGGGGAGGTCGGTGTCCCCACATTGTGGGAACCAATCAGAGGGTGTCAAAGGCTCCTGGGGTGTGTGTAGCCCCTGCGACCTGTCCTCATTCACCAGGCACACCTCAGGGTAAGTCAGTGGCCTCAACTTCCTGAAGCAAAGCTCACAGGTCGTGGAAGTAAGAGGAAGAAACATGGAAAAGTATAGGACACACATTTTTTTTTTAAATAGTTTAATGTATTTTAATAGCAAACTTACAGGAACAGCACGGAAGACAGACAACATTAAAAACATGTACTTGCATGTAGGACAACTCAGAAAAGTATAGTGAATGGATGGAATCTACTGTATGATCGAAATGCTGCTAACACCATTTAGTTGCCATCGATAAGAAATTTACTTGTTTTTAAAAAATCCAAATGCTGGCACTGTCCAGAAAAAATTTAACAGGTTTATTTATAATTGTGAAAAGTTGAACTGCTGAAACTTGTTCACTGAAACACTTTGACTTGCATTAATGCTTTATGTCCCCGCATTGATATTAAAAATTCACACACACACGAAAATGGAAAAAACCGCCAATACCTGATTTCTGTCCCCTATTTTCCCACTTGCAATCATAGACTTAGGTACCGTTGACCCCCATGGAGAAAAAATATCTAACATTCAGAACTACCAATAACAGGAAGAAGAGGGGGAAATTTTTTTTTTCCTTTTGTTAAGAATGAAATGTTTCCCATCAGAGTGGATGCTTAAGCACGTTCTCCATGTACGCAACACGCTGGCTGGATGTCTTTTGGCATAATTGTTACACGTTTGGCATGGATAGTGTACAAGTTGGTGTCTTCGAAAAGGCCGACCAGACAGGCCTCACTTGCCTCCTGCAAAGCTCTGAGAGCTGCGCTCTGGAAGCGCAGATCTATTTTGAAGTCCTAAGCAATTTCTCTCACTGCACGCGGGAAGGGAAGTTTGCGAACCAGAAGTTCAGTGGACTTCTGATAACGCCTGATTTCACCGAGTGCCACACACAGCACCAGGCCTGTAGCGATGCGGCTCCTTCACCCCTCCGGTAGAGGGCGCACTCTTGAGAGCGGCTTTTGCAGCCAGTTGCTTCCTGGGCGCTTTACCCCGGGGTGGATCTGCGGGCAGTCTGCTTGATACGAGCCATGGCAGCCATGGCCGAGAGTCCTCCTCTCTTACCCCCTTTCTCCTTCGGCTGGAGCTCGGCGAGAGAGAGGCGGCGCTGGCGTTGGAGAGCCACGGCCGGTACACATATTTTGAAAGGTTTTGCTGTTTAATTGGTAATACACACCCAGTTCAAAAATGGAGATAATTGGGAAGAGCTTGGTGGAAGTTGGCCCCCCACTGCATCCTCTACCTGCATCCCCACAATCTGCATTCATGAATGGGCCGAGTGTCATGTCTGAGGGGTGCAGTCAGGGCAAGAGCATCCAGATGGGGACACTGAGCCCCAGAAATCACCTCAGCCAGACTCCTGCCGCCCACTAACTAGCTGAGCCAGGAGGTGAAGCTTCCGTTAGCTGACACGACAGCGGAGGCTCCTGACTCCATCCCACCTTCCCTCTCCTGAGTTTGCTGCTTCCCTGGCGCAGACCAGGGACACATAAGAGGGCTTGGATCGTGGTCAGTGCTGGGACCCTGCCAGACTAAAGCCACACGCCCAGCAAGGCCTCCTGGGTATCCCAGTCAAAGCAGGAGCCCTGGCTGGACCCTGGCTTGGCATCGGGAGTGGCTGAGGGAAGCTGTTTCCTCGTCTGTCTCCCGCTTAGAGCAGGCTCGGGGGAGGGGGGTGTACAGAAATGTGGCCCCTCTCCAACTGGCTTGCTGTTGCTGGCAGTGTGGAATCCTCCCTGGGTGGCCTTCATATTTCAGCTCACAAGGCTGAGGTAATGATGGGCTATGGTGAGGAGGGGGTGAGATAATGGCGGTGGGCCCCTCAGCTCCCAGCCCAGCACAGGTGATACCCCAGGGAAGAGGAGTATCCCCAAACCCAGTCTCGCCCTTCTCCACAGCACTGGTCAGAACCTGACATTCTATGTATTTGTCTCACTTGTGTCTATTCATGAGAGATGTTCCACAAAAATGGAGATTTTTTTAAAAAGATGCATTTATTTATGCATGCAAGAACTGGGGTACAGGCCAGAGGCACAGCAGGGGTGAGAGGATTCACCAGAGAGTGGGGAGCAGAACAGGCAGATGGGCTGAAATACACTTCTGAGGGGAGCAGCAGGCGAGACAGGAGAGGTCTGCTGCGCCATGTGGGTCAGCTCTCTGCGGGGCAGAGAGGCAGGGGCAGGAGCTCTCCGTGTCCAGCTAGGGTTTCAGATATTCAAGATGTGGCTACTCATCCCCCATTGCCTGGAGGGCTGGACAGTTCTTAGACTACCCCCAAAACCCCCAACACTGGGGCAACCTACTTGTCAGCTGGGCAGTAGATGCCTCCTCCCTCTTGATGCTCCTAGAGTCTAGTGCTGCTGACCACCCCAGGGCTGGCCCACCCATACCACAGTAGACTGATCTCTGGGTCTCCCCCATTGCTTGATAGCTGATTATCACTTGACTGGGTAGACCAGGGCACCCAATCCCGGGACATTGAGATAGTGAGTGGGAACAAGGGAATAAGTGCCTCCCCACACGCTTCCAGTCGCACCCTCTTTCACCTCAAGATGGCAGCCTGTGGACCAGTTACTGGGCCTTGCTGGCTGTCTCCTGCATTATGGCCACTTACTCACTCAACAGGCAGCCTCCAGCGAGCTCACCAAGGCCCACCTGTGAGCACAGCCACTGCATCTTCTCCCAACCCCTCCCCCTCTCCACCCCAGGATTGGCCTCAGCCCCTCTCCCTTCACTGCCCATTAAAACAAACCAGGATTTCCTCAGGGCTCCCCTCCCCTCCTCTAGTGCAGC
The DNA here is from genome assembly GCF_000260355.1 of Condylura cristata. NCBI lineage: Eukaryota > Metazoa > Chordata > Mammalia > Eulipotyphla > Talpidae > Condylura > Condylura cristata. The sequence continues at coordinate 10,188,460 of NW_004567116.1, read as the reverse complement.
ACCAACCGGGCTTGGAAACATGCCTTCCTGCCTCGGGTTTCCTTTTAATTGTCCCTTTCCTTTTACTTGTTGGGGGGCAGGGGAAGGAGGTAGGAAATACAGCTGGACCAGTCCAGCTGTTTCCCCAACAGCCTGGAGCTGCTTGGGAAATGAGGTGACAGCCACCTCCCCCCAGCTTCCCCAGTCAGGTGAGGATTAAGTTAGCAGGCTGCTAAATGTTCTGGGACAGGCACCCCCGGCCCTGGGCCAGCCTGCTGCTTGCTGCTCGTGGAAGGAGGGAGTAGGGGAGTCTGGGCATGGGCTCAGAACAGGGGTTCTGGGCTTCCTTCCAGCCCCCACCTTGCTCTTCTTTCTGCTGCAGCTTTAGTCCACTGTGCAACCTGGACACATCTTCTGTTTTACTCTCCAGAGTGGGCAGCAGACACCCTGAGGCTGAGAGGCCTCTAGACTTCCATCATCACCAAAGTCCCTTTGGGTGCTGAGCTCCATCCAAATGCCTGTGTTCACATAGTGGTTCAGTCCTGGAGTCCAGAATGTGCTGTGCCAGGTGCTGGCACAAAGGCAGCCTTCGGGACACAGGTGGGCAAAGAGAAGTCAAGGCCATCGGGGCTCCTGACAAGGAGGGCAGGGCACTGCGGGGCACAGAGAAAGGAAGTCGGGGAAGGTTGTCATTGGAAAGGTGACCACCAGGCCAGAGGCCTCAGCAGACCCTAAAACTGCCAGCATCGCCCACCAGCTGCTCCCTGGAGGCCCAGGCTTGCCGGTTCCCCTCTTGCCTGATGGGCTGTTCCCCCTACAACCACTCTCATTAATGACGGGGCCATCACTGCTCTGACCTTTGTATTAGCCAATCCCCGTGTCCCCCCACAATGGGACAACCCATTGTTGTGAGAAGGCCCTTGATCTGCAGGTTGAAGACCCAAGAAAGTGGATGTTATAATTTTGTACGTGTTCAAAGGCTTGAGAACCAGGGAAGCCAGTAGGGTTGGTCTAGTCTGGATCTGAAGGCCTGAGAGGGAGGGCTGGGAAGAGGCTGTCCCAGCTCAAGCAGTCAGGCACAAAGGAACAGATTCCTCCTTCCTCTACCTTTTTGCCTATTCAGACCTTTGGTGGGTTGGTTGCTACCTACCCTCGAGGGCCAACTGCTTTACTGCACCAACTTAAAGGTTCATTCCATCCAGAAACCCCAGAATAATACTTAGCCAAAAAGCTGGACACCCCATGACCCACTCAGGTTGACGCAGACATCAACCGTCACACCCTTATCCTGACTTCCGCTCTACTCATCACCTTTTCTCTGTTTCTTCTGCATCCTGGGAATCCAGTGGTCCCGCTGTCAACAGCCACCCCTAAATGCCCTCTCCCATCCATCCTTTGTAGCTGACTGCACCATTCCAGCCCCAGATGCGTTAATTCTCAGCTTCCTCTCTACCTGTGGGAGAATGTCACTGCCTGGGGTAGACTGGTGCCCTGGAATCATGGGGACTCCCATGAGACCCACAGGGCTCGAGCGTATCTGGGGCCGCTCACCCTCTTCAGCCTGGGAATGTCCATTACAGTTCCGCTGAGTCTCAAAACTCACTGGCTTAAAATGACAATATTTATCTAACTCACACAAGTGCAGGCTAGGTCAAGGCTAATGAGCTGGTGTTGCTGGATGCTGAGAACTAGAAAAAAAGTTTGTGTGTGTGTGTGTGGTATGGGTGATTGTGTTCAGGGCTGTGGGGAGGGAGGAAATGATAAAACCAATGGAGATAAAATGTTTATAGCAAGTGAATCTGAACTCCCCATATGAGTGCTCTTTGGGCTATTTTTGTTTTCAACATTATTTTGTAAACTTAACATCATTACCAAGTAAAAGTTAAGAAAAGGAGCAATATCACAAAGTTTCCAAATGTTTGAACATTTTGTATTATCATCATTGATTTCACAATGGCCAAAGATCAGGTCATACTTGGTATTATCTTGATGTTTGGAAATTTGTTGAGGCTTGCTAGTCCTGTTTTTCATATCACCTACATACTGATTTCTCTCGCCAGTTTGCTCTATAAATGATGGGAAAGTTACATTAAAATCTTCCATTAAGATGACTAAGTCATCTAGTTCTTTTTTTTTCTTTTTTTAAGGTTTGTTTATTTATTTATGCACACAAGAACTAGGGTACAGGCCAGAGGTATGGGGGATGAGAGGATTCACCAGAGACAGAGTGGGGAGCAGAACAGG
>NW_004567116.1:10184437-10185177 GCF_000260355.1 Condylura cristata | reverse complement strand
AAAAGAGTGGAGGAGGGAAAAGAATCAGGGGACCTAAGGGGTGATGGGGGAGGAAGAGAGCAGAGCTGTGAGAAGTGTTCCAGGTCATTCCGTTACATTCATGTCACTTGAATGTAGCCCAGACTGATTTTCTCTGACACCGTTGCCTCCTTGTTCTTAAACCAGAGCACTTTATGAGAACGTGGTCGATAGACTGGAAGGAATGACAGATTCATGTTCTTTCTATTAAAAGATAAACACTATTTCTGGGCATTTTCCTTTGTGAAGATTTCTAAGATCTGAGCAGTAGCTTTTTAAACGATGGTCTTTTGAGAAAGAAATGAATAAAGGTAGGAAGCAAATTCAGCAGGAAAGGTGCACAAGCAGATATGAGTGAGGATGGGCGTTTTGCTGGGTGCTGTGACGCTGAAGGGGAGGCACTGTACTTAGGGGGGCCAGGGGTCAACCTGAAACTGCTTTCTGTGTGCGAGGGCTCAACAAATAAGTGTATAGATCCCAGATCATGTCAGCCACCATTTTTGCTCAAAGAAAAATTGCAAATAAATACAGGAGGCGCTAGAATGCTGGAATGTATATAATGTAGCATCCTCGTCTGTTATGTGTATGTACAGGTAGGTGCAGAAATCAATCTGGTTATGTGTGTACACTGTACCCCAGTTCTGCCTGCTTAGGAGACCCAGAGGCAGTGACATCCAGGTGCAATAAGCACGTCTGTCACCCAGATCTTGACTTTTTTTTTT
>NW_004567116.1:10175950-10184047 GCF_000260355.1 Condylura cristata | reverse complement strand
CGCGCCATGTGGGTCACCTCCGGGGCGGGGATCAAACTCGTGCTGCAGTGATTGGAGAGCTTTACAGTATTGCACTTTAACTCGTTGCACCACCAGGAAGGTGGCACAGATCTTGATTTCTAAGTCCCTTTCTCCATTCCAGGGAAACATAGCTGGAGAACTAGCTGACAGTAGAGCTGAGGCAAAAGACATAAGATGAGCCTGGAGCGTCTTACAGCACCTGAGGAGAGAAGGTGCTTACAAAAGAAATAAATAAATAGAAAAGACAGAGGTGTGTCCAGAGGACACAAGCCGTTTCCGCCATGAGGGAGTTGTCAATGAAAACGATAATGAGGCCCCGCTACCTACCTATCAGGAAGGTTCATGTCTACAACACCAACACCAGACGCTGGTACGGTGGGTGTGGAGACCAAGGAGCACTCCTTGGTTGCTGATGGGAAAGCAGAATGTTACAACCGCCTTGGAAGACAGCTTAAAGCTAAACATAGCCTTCCCATACAATCTAGCAATTGTGCTCCTGGGCATTTACCCAACTGATTTGGGCATGCCCAGACAATAACCCGCTGGTGAGTGTTTATAGCAGTTTTATTCGAAGTTGCCACCACTCGCAAGCAAGATGTTCCCACAGGTGAATAGAGAGGTGACGAAACAGATGCATGGGTACATCCACATGGTGGAATATTCTTTGATAAGAGCAAGTAATGAGCTATCTAGCCACAGAGAGATAGGCAGGCAACGTAAATGCATATTGCGTAGTGAGTGAAGCCAATCTGAAGAGGCTGTATCCTCTATGATTCCAACTCCATGACATTCTGGAAAAGGCAAAACTATGAAGACAGTAAAAATATCAGTGGTTGCCTGGAGGGAGGGGAGGGAGGGATGCATTGGCAGAGCAGGGAGGATTTTTAGGGCAGTAAAGCCATTCCGTACAAAATAGTGGCAGTTTCATGTCATTGCACCGTATGTACAATGCAAAGGGAACCCTAAAATGTACTATGGGGTTTCCTACTAATAATTTGTCAATATTGACTAATCTGTTGGAGTAAGTGCATCACACTAATTGTGATAGGAAATATCTATTTATACGTGTGCGTATATAGTTTGTGCAGTCCGATGAACAGAATACATTTCTTTAATGTATTTGATCTTCAGCCACAGTTCGTAGCTCACAGCTCCCAGAGACCTAGAATTTCTCAGTGCTGTGGGCAATAAGGTATCTCATTATGTTAATGAGTGACTTTTAGGGGGCAGCTAAGGGTGGAGGCTGGTGGCCCCCAGAAGCGCCCAGTGTGAGAGGGCTGGAACTCCCAGCCCCAACCCTATATCTCCTGGGAGGGAGAGGAGCTGAAGTTTGAATTCTGTCTCCAGTGGCCACTCAGTGCATCAGGCCTAAGTACAGAACTTCCAGAAGATCAAAAAGGGGGGTCTTCAGAAAGCTCCTGGGAGATCTGGGGTCGAATGGTTCACCCCAGAGGGCATGGAAGCTCTGCGTCTCCCCACACCTGGCCCCTGAGTTCACGTTGCCGGTGATGGCGATCCCTCAGCATCCTGTGCAATGAGCTGGTGTCCTAGTGAGTAAAGGTTTCCTGAGTCCTGTGTGCAAACCAATCACAGCTAAGGGGGTCGACAAAGTAATTGCCCAGCACTTTTCCAAGTGTCCAGGTCACAGATTGGAGGGGAGAAATAATGTATAAATGGTGCAGTCCACCAGATTGAATCCTGAAGTAGAAAAGGGAATCAGTGGGGAAACGGGTGAATCCAAATAAAGCCTGTTCTGTAATTAATAGTATTGCACCAGTGTGAGCATCTAGCTGTGGACACACGTGGCGGGCTGGGGTGAGGCACATGGAGACACTTAGCAACTTTTCTGCAAATCTAAAATTGCTCCCAAATAAGATGTTTAAAAATAAATGAATTGAATTAGAAGAAATTGTTAAATTCGGATAAATGCCTTTCTGCCTCCAAATATGTTAGTTCCTACCAGACCTTGAAAGCTAAGAAACATAATTATATAAAATATTAATTAGGAGACTAATTATGTTGTTGGACATTTGCCCAACTTTATGCCAACTATCTAGTGATTCTAGCTGTGAAAAAATGAGGAAATTAACCCAATCACACCTCCTCCCACTTCTTTTCATCCATCTTCCACTTCTTCAGTCATCTTAACATGATTATTTTATTGTTGATGTTTATAACACCAACACTGTGTCCTGAACTCCAAATTCACAGGATTTTTTTTGTTTCTATATTTAAATGGATTTGGTGCTTATCACTAATATGTTGGCCCCGGCTTCTCCAGTCTGAGCTATTGGTTTTGCTAAATCTCTTCCATGATGAGATTTGATTGTCCAATAGTTTTTGTGTGTGTGTGTTTTTAATGTTTATTTATGCATCTCGAATTGGGGTACAGGCCAGAGGTACAGGGGTGCTGAGAGGCTTCACCAGAGACAGAGTGGGGAGCAGAACAGGCAGATCAGCTAAGTGCACTGCTGAGGGGAGCAGCGGGCGGTCAAGGTCAGGAGAGGTCTGCAGGGCCAAGTGGGTCACTTCCGGGGCAGGGATCGAACTCATGCTACGATGGCTGTGGACAGCTTCCTAGAGCTGCTCTTTAACCCCTCGGCCACCAGGGAGGCCTGTTCCTGTGTTTTTCTCTGTGTTTGCTCTTTGTCCTCGGCTCTGTGTCTCTGTTTATTCTGAGTTGTTTTTCTTCCAACATATCTTAATTTCTAGATGTCTCTCTTGCTTCCACCTCTCTCCTGAGTGCCGCCAGCTCTCCTCCTGTGTGTGTGCTCAGCCTCCTTACCTGGCCTGGCCCAGTGCCGGGGTCGGGCCACCTGCCATCTCCAGAGCGGAGGAGAGCTGTGCTTGAACTCTCCCTCTGCTTTCGCTTGTAGTAATCTTGTGGACGCCCTTTTGCCTTTGGCTTATGTTCTTCCATTTTCTACATTTGGGGGCGGGGGTTGGTGGTGAGGATCCCCGATAGGCCTTTGCAATCTACTCATCTTGGAACTAGACTACTGAAGGTGGATGCTGAAAGGAGCTGGAGGGTGACTTGGGGGTGATTAGGTTTTTGTGCTCACCAGCCCCCCCTGCTGGTGCCCAAGAATTGCTTCTTGCAGGGAAGCTGCCACTCACAGTACACTAAATCCTCCACCTCCTTCCCTGGAAGGCAACCCCCTCCCATCCCACCCACTCCCATTTCAGCCCTCAGGCAGAGGGGCATCTGCAGGACTCTTACCTGCCTCTCTCCTGCTGTCTCCTGTGCTGGGAGGTGTTGGGGGCTGGGCAGGGAGCGATGGGGAGTGAGCACCTCCCTCCTCACTCCTGAGCATTGAAGGCTCTGGTCAGTGAGGAAGTATCCTGTGGTCCAGATTCAGCCCAGCTCAGCTCAGATTCAGCCCAGACCTCGCTATCCTCCAGCCCCTCAACTGTGCCATTTGTAGGGACACCTACTTCCTCCCGCAGGCTCTGTCCCACCCTGTGTGAAGCAATATTTGATAGCATCTAGCAGTTAGATTTTTAATTAAAGAGGGTGGTCGTGCTCTTTTTTTCCCACTCTTCAAGTGCATTGTTTTCAGCAGGCTTGGGGTGCCCCACGTGCCGTAAATATGCCTTCAGTCTGCTGATTGAAGTCCTGCGTGCTTTGACAATCACTTTCCTTGGCTACTAGAACTGTTCAGGCAGAATCAGGGGCACCCCGGGACCCACAATCCTGCTTCCTCTAAGTGGATTCTGCCATCTGCTGCATCAAGACCAAACATATTCTAGTACATTCCTCCTTCAGCGGAAAGGAGCTTTGATACAATTAGTGTGCAATAAAGAGAAGAGAGGGAAAGGATAGATAAAACTGTTTCCACATCAAACACCCAAAATGACGCATTCCCTGTGGGTAGGTGCCCAGCCAAACGAGGTTGGCCAAAGCGGGGCCACGTGGCTCAAAAGCCTCCCTCTGAGGCTAAGCGCCTGGCCACAGTCTAGGGGGGAGGACGCTTGGGGAGGGGCAGAAGGGGACAGGAGAGTCTGGAACGAAAGAAATAACATCCACTCAAGATAAAGATGCCACCGGCAGCCTCCCCACCTCACCCTCCACTGTCTTTCACCCACATCTGTTTCAGGTGTCCGCTCTTCCCCTGTCCCCTTGTTCCTGAGCAAGACCAAGGCTGAGTGCAAGTGTCTCTGCTCCGGTGCCTCCTCCAGTCTCCTTGACCGCCTCCCCGCCTTCCCTGCTTCACCCAGTCTTTTCTAGATTCTCCTCCCTGCTCAGCTTTGCCCTCCATTGGGTGGAGCAGAGAAACTGGAGCCTCCCTTTCCCTGGGGACCCAGTTCCAGAACCTGAAAACATGCCTAATTTTCCTCTGTCCACCCTGACTTGCTTTCTGCTCCCTCATCGATAGAATAAGAATCGACTCAGTGCTCTTTGCAGCCCCACCTGGACTTGGTTGTGCAGTTGTTTTGGTAACAAAATCTAAGAATTGAGTCCATGCATATAAAGTACTGAGCGTCCTGGCTGGCACCGCGGGAACCCTCGGTCCAGCCGAGCCAGCTCATGAAGGAAGAAAATGCAGTTGCCGTTCTTCAAGATAACTTGCAACAGAAAGACATTTCCTTAGGCTAAGATTTTGGTAGTTGGGCCAGAACCCAATCAGGGCCTGAGCCCGTAGACCTCAGAGATCCCCCAAGACACTTTGAATCAGTGGCCTGCACACTAGTCAAGTCTATAAAGACGACACACAGATCCAGGACGCCCAGACAGCTTTGACATCACCCTCACTCTCAGGACTTCCCCTCAGCCACGGAGACTTGCTGTTTCCTGAGGCTGGCAGAGACCTGGGAAACTCACATACCTTTCCCAGGAAAACGCGTCTCTGTGGAGGCCTCTCGGCCCACTGGCTCACTGCAGCACCTGTGTTCTGCAACACAGCCCTAATTGAAATCACATTAACATTATGATTCCATTATGGGGAACAAGAGGTTGGCTGCAGGAACTCTCCCTGTGGGGCCCAATCAGCTGGACTGGCTCATTTATAAAGGGCTGTGCATCTGCGTGGAGCTCAGTGTTAAGTAAGGCAGACGGGGGCCTATTCATTATTAACAAGACTTTATGCGTTTGGCCAGGCAGCAGTACAATGCTGGCCACAGGGGGTGTCTGAGCGAGGGAAGCCTGGAGGTACCGCCTGCTCTGCCCATCAGGAAAGCCCAGGAGGCTTCCATCCAGGTGGAGGTGACACCTTCCCCAAAGTCTTGCTTGGGGCACTCCACCCCCTGGGAGAGGCTTGCTGATTTGCTGGAGGCCCCATGACAAATGGTAGAGGCAGCGTCTGGACCTGAGGAAGCTGGGTCCAGCCCGACATGCTCTTAGCCTGCTGTGCACAGTCCACGCCTTGGCAATCTCACCTCTGCTGGACTGGCCACTCAGTGGTCCAGCCACTCCCACTCTTCGAGGTTGATGCAAAGGAATGAGCCCTGGGAATCAGCCAAAAGACTCAGGAGATGTGGCTGGAGGTGAGTACGTCCAGTCCTTGATTTCTCTCACTGCTCTGACCGTAAACCCCAGGCCCTGCACTGGTGTCGCAGGTCGCTCGGTGACCTGTGTCCTTCTGTGTCCTACACCTAGTTCTCGCTCCAGGGAGCTCAGAACCACAAGGAGCTTCCCTGCTCTCTGGGAGCCCTGTGTGCTGAGTTCAGGGTACATGTGAGTTGGTGGACTCCTGAAGAGCAAACAGCCAAGTCTCGGTTGCACTGCACAGAGAAATTAACGAACTATAACTATGCCACTATGAAATAGTGTGTAAATTAAATATTAAATTTCAAATGAAATATGATTGGAAGGGACTCCCTCTGAGGAGAAGGGGCCCAGGCTCCTATAAACCTCTGTCTTAAGCCTGCATTTGGGGTGAGCTGTTGCGTTATCCCTTTATTTCACTGTTCTGTGTCGTGCCGGCCCATGTCTCTGCCTTCTTTGTCCCGCATATGGGGGTGGGTTTCAGTGGAAGGACAGTAATATTAACATTCTGTAAGAAGGGGCATTGCTTAGTGGCCCCAGATGACTCTGGAGTTGGGGAGGGCGCTGTCGGCCAGCGGGGTGTGGTGGTAGGAACGAGAGCCCTGATGGCTGCCGAAGGTGGGGAGGAATGGACCCGAAAGTCTCATGGTCCTGCGCAGGTAATTCTCCACATGTACGCTCAGTTTTGACAGCTGTAAAATGGGACAGCAGAGCACACTAGTCCGTGAAGCTAGTGTGAGGGAGACGTAAAGCACGTAACACGTGTTCTGAAACATAGTAGGAACTCAGGAAAAACATACCTGAAACATGCCAGTCATTCTCTTTTTTCTTTGAAAAGATTTTATTTATGCAAGGGAGGGCTTGGTCTATCTCGGCAGTTGTCACCACGTTGCCAACCTCTGCTCAGCTCCTCCCTGAATCTTGGCATGCCTGTGGGTCCCCAGCCTTTTCTGGACGGCCTTGAGGACGCTCATGTCCTTGGAGACCCTGATCAGTTTCACGGAGCACAGCTCAGAGCGCCGGGCCGCACCCTCCCGGATCAGTCCCGTGCACACCTGGTGTGCTTGGTGAGGTGCCCCGGCAGTGCCAGGGGCTGACTTGCTCACGTTGTTGGCCATTTTGGAGCGCCGTGGAGCCCCATGGCCGTGGGGGAGCTGAGTCATGGCTGCTGCAGCACAGGTGACTTCAGAGGCGTGTTCAAGGCGGGACAGATATATGCTCAGACTCCCATTTGTGTGGACATCGTAAGCCTCCTGTAGGACCAGCCATGGACTGGACACTCAGATGTCCAGCCCCACTCAGACCTCCTGGGAATGTAAATACATTGGCTGTCGCTCCAGTGAGTGCTGTGAGCTGCTCTAGCAAATTAATCAAACCTAACAGGGTCCTGGGAACCTCTGATCTGCAGCCAGGTGACATCTTGGGCTTGCAACTGGCATGTGAGGTGAAGGCTGTCTTGGGGGGCTGCTTCCTTTTCCTGTGGCACCTGCACTACCTTTGGGTGGAGTGTTCAGAACTGAGTTGAATTCATAGGCATCCTGGTGGTGTCTAAGAACTGCTTGTTGGCTTGGGAAGCCTGCACCTGTTGAAGTTGGTTCCAGGACCCTCTAAACACCCCCAAATACATAAGTTAAGCTGGAATTTCTGAGGTTCAAGCCCCTGGTGCCTGTCTCCCCCATCTCCATAGCAAGGACTCCCCATAACCTTTCTTATACTGGGGCTGGAGAGGAGGGGGTTCCCAGGAGCAGGGCAAAAACAATCCTGCGGGAGGACAGAGGCAGACTCTTCTTTCAAAGCACCCCAAAGGAGCCAGTTGTCTCCCCTGATTAAAAATGGAAGCTGTGAGCTGCCCAGCAGCTGAGCCGGCTCAGGAAACACGCCAGCAAGCCTGGGCCTTTCAAGTCATTTATCTGTCTGCATTTTTCATCGTTTGCCATTGATTTGCAAAGGCCCTTCCTGAGAGGCCCTGGGGTGCCCGCCTGGCAGGGTAGCTGGCTCATGGCCACCTCACCCCTGGGGCTCCCCCTCTTTCCTGGAAGGCAGCAGGCACCAGCTGCCTGCTCAGTGGCCTCAGAACCTGGATCCTCCAGGAGCAGAGCTGTAGGGGCTGAGACTGCTGACCTCTCCAACACACTCACACCCCTCTCGCCTTGCAGGCTGTGGAAGTTCTGGAGCAAGGGATGGCAGCTGCAACTTCTGTCCTCTCTCGAAACACCCCCAGGCCACAGCCTACCCCTCCCAGCCCCAGCAGGCCCACCTCAGCCCTGTCTGCACCTCAGCGAAGTCCTTCGTTTAATCCTCCTCAGAATCCTGGCTGACGCAACTTCTCTTTCCGTCAAGTCACGGATGAGCCACAGAAACCCTTAGCTTCCAAAAGGCAAATGAAGGACAGAAACAAAAGCTCTGACACTCCAAATCACAATGAGCTGACCTCTCCCACCTGCTAGGATGGCTCACGTCAAAAAGTCCCATAATAGCAAGTGCTGGCCAGGATGTGGAGAACAGGGGACCCTTGCGCACTGTTGTGGAAATGGAAATTGGTGCAGCCATTAAGGACAGTTTGGACTGTCCTTAAAAAACTAAAAAATGGG
>NW_004567116.1:10163547-10174982 GCF_000260355.1 Condylura cristata | reverse complement strand
GGGGCTGGTGATTCTTCAAAGTAAACAGACCCAGAAAGAGAAAGAAATATTGGCAACTGCACGTATATGTGCAATGTGAGGACACAAAGCAGATGAACTGACAACGCAAAATAAAGATAACCCAGTGGACACTGAACCAAGCCGAGGTGACCAGAAGAGAAATGGGTGGGATGCAGGCACGGTGGAAGGGGAGTCAGAGAAGGTGGAGGTAGCTTGCTTTGGTTTTCTTCAAAAATTAACGAAGTGAGCAGGTTAAAAAAGAAGTGAAAGCTTTCAGGGTTGGGATGCCAGAGCCCTGGGAGAGACTCATGTTTATTCCTGATTAGAGACCATAAGTCACGCTCCCTCATTACACTGCTTAGGTGACATGTTTCTTTCTCCCCACTTCTCCCCCCCTCCCCTCCCCCCAGTGAGCAGCTCTCTTTTTTGACAGCTGCTGTGTCGAAATGCTCTACACCCACATTTTCTTTTTCTTTTTTCAAATATTTATTTATTTATGCATACAGAGCTGGGGGACAGGCCAGAGGTGGTGAGAGGATTCACCAGAGACAGAGTGGGGAGCAGAACAGGTGGAATGATGGAAATACACTTCTGAGGGGAGCAGCAGGTGAGACAGGAGAGGTCTGCTGCGCCTTGTGGGTCACCTCTAGGGGAGGGATCAACTCACACTGCCGCCAGCTTGCAGTGCTGCGTCCTAACACTTTGCGCCACCAGGGAGGCCCGACAAGCTACCTTTCAGCCCTCATGAACCAACACCTTTTTTTCATGCTAAGAATGTATACTACTCCCTTCAGTGCCCAGAGATGGGCCCCATGACTCTGCCACCTTCCCGCACACATCATTTAAAAACAATGCCCGGCTGTAATGTAAAGGAGACGCGTGAAGAAGCTGTGCAAAATAAAATCTGCCTGAACCAGAAGTGCCCAGCTGTTGTGTCAGCCGTGATGAAGCTGACAGGAGCCCGCAGCCCTGCACAGACACCGTGCAGGCGACAGCTACAGACGTGTGGCGGCCGGGGGCTCCCGGGGTTCCTACACCCCTGCAGCTGCACCTTCCAAACCTGGAGCGCAGCTTGGCATGTTCTGAATAAAACTAAATATAGACTCCTCTTGTTTTCGTCTTTGTGTACACGGTAGGAAAATTCAGTTTATATTCCAGCTGGGCAGGAATGCTTCATGCTTACAGGGCAGGCAGCGTGCTCACTTCCGGACCCTACAGTTACAGCTTCTCACTGCCCTGTGGGCACGCAAAAGTTGTGTGGACAAGGGACCGTCCATCACCCATCCCTGCCTGTCCCCGTCCACTACCTACTCCACTCAGTATTTGTGACAGTCCCAAATACCCCCTTCCACCCCGTAAACATTCCCTGGGAACAGTGCCACCCAAGTAAACACGTCGTCAGTCATCTCAACAAGTGGCTGGAAGGGACGCTAATACTCCCGTTTTACAGGTGACCACGCTGGGGGAGCCCAGGGATGAGCAGCCCAGCCAGGACCTCACGTGGGGCTGTCTGAGCGCACCCCCTTTGCTCCTGTCTAGGAATCCCAGGGTCCACATGGGACTGTATCTTTCCTTTGTACCTCGTAGCCAGCCCAGGCTGGCATCAGGGGCCCGGACATGGGAAAGAGCACCTTTTTGGAGAGACCCCTCCTATACAGCACGGTGAGATCTGGACTGGGGAAGTGGGGTGCACGGGGATGTGATCACAGGGTAAGGGCGCCCCAGGGAAGGATGGTGGGTGAACAGTGGGGAACAGCGTAAGGAGGGTGCAGAGCGAAGTCATTGTTGTGAGAGCCAGAGTGGCAGCGATGTGGGTGTGGACAAGGAGGCTGTGGTATCGCCATGCATGATCCCTGCAACGGGGTGGCTTTGGTGAGTAAGCAGTGGGGGGCCGTGGGGGGGCTTTTGATCAGGGTGCCCCCATGAGGCTGTTGGCTTTGGAACATTTCTGGGAGTAGGGGTTGGATGCACACAGGGTGGGGTCATCAAGAGGGGCTCTCAACAGGCTGGGGATGGGGGCGTATTGGCACTTTAGAGACAGATCCCCAAATCACAACAGAGGGGCTGTCACAGGCCTGATGAAGAGGAGCCACGAAGGGCCCGAGAAGGAGGTCATGGCTCAAGGAGAAACAGATTTGAGAAGAGCTGGATCAGGACCCTTGGTTCGGAGCTTCTTCTCCACCTGCTGCTCCCTTACCGGGCAGCGTCCCGCAGCCTGCACTGGGCCGGGCTCTAAGTGAGTCTTCCCGGGAGGTTGTCCTGCCCACTCTGTTATTTCCTGCCTTGCAGGCTGCTGCTCCCTATTTTTTTTGCATTCTGGGGTGAGCTGGGGTGCAGGCCAGAGGTGTGGGGTCGAGAAGACTCACCAGAGACAGAGTGGGGAGCAGAACAGGCAGATCCACTGAAGTACACTGCTGAGGGGAGCAGCGGGCGGGTCAACAGAGGTCTGCCACGCCATGGGGTCACCTCCCTGGTCTGGGACTGAGGGAGTTCGTGTTGCAGTGGCTGCGGAGAGTTTCATAGTGCTGCGCTTTAACCCTTTGGGCCAGCAGGGAGGGCCCACACGCTCCCTTTATAAGACTCCTGGTCGGCAATTATCCCTGTTCATGCCCTGCTTGTGTTCTGAACCAGGAGTCTTTCTACTTGGGGTCGCTTCAGTCTCCTCCAGACTTAGCACAGTGCAGGTGTTTGGAAATGTTTGTTGAATGAATAAATGGGAACCAGAGGACCAACAAGGGCAGAACGCATTTCTCCCAGAGCCATCTGGCTAGAGAAGTGTGTGTCAGACTCAGGAGAAGATGGGAATAGGGTTGTGTGTGTTGGGGGGGAGGTCTGTACACCTTTTCCCACTTGCTGCAGGAAGAAGACGGGAGGGGGCATCCCCCATCCCTGCTCCGTGTGTGTAGGGGAGGTTGTGGGGGGCAGGAGAGGGCAGGGGAGTCTGGAGCTGGGAACCTGGGCCTTTCCTGGAAGCTAGAGCAGAATGCCAGAGGGAGGCATCTCCCCAGCAGTTTCCAGGCCAGGGGAGGGTGCGGCAGACCTAAGCTCAGCAGGTCCACTGTGGACCAGAGGTCTCTGCCCAGCCTGAGGTCCTGAAGCCCCACAGACACCCCCTTTTCTGCCCCACTGAGCTCCTCAAGGCATTGTCTGCCTTAATAATAGAACGTAATTGTCTGTCAGGCTGTGAATTCCATTGTTTTCCTTAATTCCCACACTGGTCCTGAAAGATAGGCACTGTCCCCATCCTCATTTGACAGGTGGGGAAACTGAGGCAGCAGCAGCTGTGATCCCAGGGCTGTAATTCAGCAGAGGCAGATGGCATCCTATTAGCCATGCTGCTCAGATACCATCCTCCTCATCACCATCCTAGTCCTGCCCTGCACAGCTGGACACCGCTGGCAGGGGAACTGGCCTGATAGGGACCCTCTGGCCCAGAGAAGTCCAGCGACCCTGAAAGCACTGCTCTCACTATCTCAAGCACTCACAGGAGGGGTCTGGTTTCTTCTCTCTGTCTCCTTGGGCAGGAAACTCAGCCAGGAGAGAGATAAGGGAAAAAGAGGAGGGGGGAGAACTTTCTGGAAGGGGACAGAAGAATAGCAGGAAATGGCCAGAAAGGCAAGTGTCTGTGTCTGGGGGGAGGGGGCAGGGAGGTTATCATCTATAAATAACCCTATCTTCAGAATCCCCAGGAGAGGGGCTGGAGGGCCTGAGGCCAGAGGGTCTGCCCCCTGTGGCTGGAGCCGGGCAGTGGTCATTAGTGACTGCAAGGATTCAGGTCAAAGGGACAAACAGGATAATGGCTTAACCTAGGATGACACTGCCCACCCCCCACCCTCTTCTCCTACTGGGAGAAGCTACTTTGACCCAGCAGTTGACCAAGCATTCTCCACGCGCATCTTCCACGTATTCTTGGATCCATCCATCCACTCATTCATTCATTCATCCCTCCATTTAATCATTTATTCTCTTGCCCCATCCACCCCACCCTGTCGGCCTCCTGCCCTGCTGCTGAGCCTCCTCACAGGTTATTCCTTCTGCCCATGATAATCTTTCTTCCCTCTCCACCTTGCTAGTGGGTCCTTTAGGCTTAGAAACAATATTCTCCAGGAAGCCTTCTCAGATTCCCACGTCTGCGATAGGGAACATGGCCCATCAGGCCCCACAGCCCTGGTCTTCCTTTCCTAGGGTGCCTGTCTCAATCGCATTCTGCCCTCGTTTGCATCTCCCTGGCACGCAGAGAGAATCGGTCATTCTGCAGCCTCGGGATGACACTTGGCACACCACAGGTGCTCGATAGGTCTTTCTCTTCTCTTTCCGTTGCTCCTCCATTTCAGGACCCCTGAGCCTAAGCTGAGAAGTTGTGAACCTAGGGCGGCCCCTGAGACCTAGCCAGCTGATGGACCAGGGGAAGGAGAGGGGAGCAGGAACTTCTGATAAATTCTGGGACGCCAGGTGGCAAGAGAGAGACCGACTCCTCGGACATCAGAAGAGTTAACTATCAGTTTGCATGGGGGGAGATGAGGAGGTAATCAAGGTGGGCTTCAAGGAGGAGGTAGCCTTTGGGGGGGGACTTGACTGTGTGGAGATGGCAGTGGGCTATGGGGTGAGCCCAGTTGGCATAGAGACCCACGGTAAGAAAGTGCAGGGTGTCCTTGAAGGAAGGAAGGTGCTGGAGGGACCCTCTGAAGGCAAGGGGGGGCGGGGGCGACAGGGGCAGAGCAGAGTGATGAAGCAATGTCAAGACAGAGAGAAAGACAAAGATGCAGAGGCCGCACAACAGAAATGATCGGAGACAGGCCACGAGACAAGTTACAGAGACAGGGACAGAGAGGGAGCCGGGCAGGCCCCTGGCCACAGGCTGTGTGTGGGAGGCTGGGGTGGCCCAGGTGCCTGGGGTGGGGGTGGGGGGTCGTGTCTTGCCCTGGAGAGTGGACAGACTGCTGGCTCCTAATCTCCTCAAGAGAAATGTTCACGGTCACAGGCCCTTAATGGAGCCGATGATTCATGGCTGGAGGCTGCTGCCGGCCTGTGGAGGGGGGAGGGATATGAACACCAGCTCTGGCTGATGAAGGCTGGAGCCAGACCCAGCTGTCCTGGGGCCCGCTGGCTGCCTGGGAGTCTCTGACATGGGGTTCTGGCCCCAAAGGAGAGGCCAGGCTGAACACCCCTCAGCTTCTCGCTGGAGGGGCCTTCCCCCAGCCCACCCACCCTCTCTGCGATTGGGCGGGGAGGCCCGGAGCCTTCCTTAACAAGGGTGGGCTTCTGGAGGGTAGAGAGGAGAGCAGCAGCATAAATTCTAAGATTCTTTGTGGGGGGGACTAAGGGGCCGAGAGCCCATGGACACTAGGATGTGTGGGAGGTGACTTCTGAATGAAGATGTAAAGGAAGGGATGCCATCTGGGGAAGAGCCCACCAGGCAGAGGCCACAGTTGGTGCAAAGGTCCTGAGGCAGGCACTTACCTAGAGCAAAGAAGGTGGGCCAGAGCACAGCCAGTGAGGGCCAGTGTCACAGGAGAAGTGGTGACAGGCGAGCGGAAGCCACGCAGTCATTAGACCACTGCGCAGCCTTCGGCTTTTCCCCAGTAGGAGATGGAACCATCGTAGAGGTTTGAGCTGGAAAGTGAGATGATCTGATTCACATTTCACCCAGGCAGTGGTGCAAAGATACTCGACAAGGGGGAGAGGGAACAGCACCTTGTGAGGGGCTTTTGCAATAGTCCGGGCAAGAGCCAGCATTGCCTTGGGCGAGGATGGTGGTGGTGGAGGTGGGGAGAAGAGGGGGGACCCCGGCACATTTTACAAGCGCAGCAAACAGGATTTCCTCACCAGTCAGTTGCAGGGTGACAGGATGACACAGGACTTTTGGCCTGGAAGGACAGAGCTGCTCTCTCAGCCGGAGACAGAAGGCTGGGGTTCTTCCTGCTTCGCACGGGCTCAGCCTTTGTTTAGCATCTCCTGTGCCAGACTCTGAATTAGGCTTCAGGAATCACCCCTCATGGAGCTCACAGTCGCCCCCCATCAAGCTCCCCCACACCTAGGGCCTCACACAAGCTACATCACTTGCCTCAGATCCAGGTCGCCCTATTTGCTTTCGAAGGTCCAGACATTACCTTTTCCTTTGGTGGCATTTTTGATATCCTCCACTCAGGAAAGCTGGTTTTTCCAGAACCTTCTGTCCCTATCATCTGTGAAGGTTTCTCAAAAGCACAGACCTGTCTTTTATTCAGTTCTTTATTTCTAAATGCTTGAATGAACAAATCATTGAGTGAGTGTTAGTAAGGATTTGGCAGCTTTGATCTTGGCCTGACCCTCACTTAGCTAAGAGTGTCTTGGTCGTGAATCCACTAAGAGGAGCTAGCTGTGGTCTCACTTCTCTTTCCAAATGAGCTGCCGGGAATGTCCTCTTGAGAGCCCTGTGGCCTCTTAGAGAATTACAGTGCCTTCTCCAGGCTGGATCCTGAAGAGGAGAGGAGGCGAAAGGCTTGTTAAGGAGGCGTGAGGCTCAGGGATGCATTTCTGGTCCCAGTCAGTCCAAGCCACCAGCACCAGTCATCCGCTGTGGCCTCTGAGGAGAGCCCAGGTAACCATGGCAACAAAGCACCTGGGCCAGGAGTGGAAGAGAGCCAAGCCCATGGAGAGGCCTGCAGGCCAGGCCAGGCTCCAGGCCGCTCTGTGCACATCAGGTGGGTGGCCAGGGAGGTGAGGGAGTGTCCCAGAGGCCAGGGGTGTGTTGGCTGTGAGAATGGGGAGTCTGGAAGGCAAAGAGTGAGAGTTCTGATCTGATTAACTGTCCCTGTGGCTCATATAGCTCAGGGTTCACTGGGCCCAACCCCCTTCTCCAAGAATTAAAAAAGGAAGGTACAGTGAGGGTTGTGGGAACAGAGACTGATTCTGTAGAAGAGGCAGAGATGCAGAGAGGCAAACACCGAAAGGAGAGGGAGGGAAAGAGAGAGAGCAGGAGAGAGGGAGGGGAGGGAGTTAGAGATTTAAATAGAGGAGGCCAACTGGCAGAAGACAGAGACACAGAGAAGGACATGTGGAGACACAGAAAGAAAGGGGGAAAGAGATGGACAATGAAAAAAAAGAAGGAGGATAAGACAGAGCTAAAGGAAGAGAAGGGAGGAGAAAATAATGTGAGAATAGCAGAGGGAATGTAAGGCAAAAGAGAGGCTGGAGAGAACAGAGACAGGCAGAAACAAGAATGAATGGAAACTGAGAGAGAGAAGGGAGAGTCAGAACCAGAGAGGTCAGCGGGAGCGGGGAGCAGCTGGGGGCTGGAAGAGCATTAGGGGCAGCAGGCACTGGCTTGTTGGGGGGCAGGGGCTGGCGGGGGCCGGCTCCCCACTGTGTCCCACATAGATCTTGAGCCCGGGCTGTGTGAAGGACCCAGAGAGAACCCCAGTCTGTTTTGGAAAGGTCTGGGGCTCCACCCCTTGCTTCCCTGGGAGAGACCAGGCGGTGTCCCACCCAAGGGTCCTCAGGTGCAGACTGTGGGGGCCTGCGGGCAGCTGTGGTGGCTGCAGAGGCTTCCTGGTGGCAGCTGCATTGCCAGGGCCTCCATCTGTCCATGCATATGTTTAGCAACTTGCCTCCGAACTGAGCTGTGCTTACACCCAGGGAGGGTGACTGCTGTTGGCACGCTTTCCATTTCAAGGTGGGTTGCCATCTTTGCAGGTTGGGATTCCCAGGCCACCTGCGTCTCCTGCTGAGTAGAAGAATTTGACATACCATTTTGCCGCCAAGAGATAAATTCCTCCTGAATGATGATGCCAGGAAAGACACTATCTCTTTCAAATAACTTAAGACTCACCCCCCTTCCCTCCCCCCACACCAGAAGACAAATAAGAGCCATAGAACCGAATGTCTCCTTTTTGCCTTGGCTGCTAGGAAGCTCAGATCTAAGTTGTGGTGATTAATGTATTTATAACCAGCTTCTAACCTTGGGATTCTCAAGCTGAAGTCCATTCCAAAGGGTTTCTAAAGACCTTGAGATTTTATGTAAAATTAGCATCTTAGTTTGCTTGAGCTGCCAGACCGTAATACCCCAGACTGAGTGGCTTATACCACCTACATTTATTTTCATAATGCTATAGGTGGGGAAGTTTAAGATCAAGGTGCCAGGAAATTTGGTGTCTGGTGAGAGCCCTCTTTCTGGCTTGTAGATGACTGATTTCTTGCCGTGTCCTCACAGGGTAGAGACAGGAGGCTCTGGTGTTTCCTCCTTCTCTTAGAAGGGCACTAATCCCAGCACAGGGCCCTCAGGCTCTGTCTGAACCCAATCCCCTCTCTGATTCTCAGAGGTGTTGGGATGTGTGTTTTGGGTTACCAGCTCTCAGAATGGGAAAGAGGCAGGGAAATCATCAGCTCTATGGAATTAGATAATTGAGAAATAAACTACATTAAACAATTTTTAAAGAGTTATTTATTGACTTATGCACACAAGAACTGGGGTACAGGCCAGAGGTACGGTGGATGAGAGGACTCACCAGATACAGAGTGGGGAGCAGAACAGGCAGATCCACTGAAATGCAAGGCTGAGGGGAACTGTGGGGAGACAGGAGAGGTCTGCTGCACCCTGTGGGTCAGCTCCCTGGCGGTGGATGGAACTTGTGCTGTGGTGGCTGTGGACAGCTTCATAGTGGCCACCAGGGAGGGCCCTAAAACTGGAATTTCTTGATTACTGGATTGTTGCCTTCACTCACTAGCTGGGTGTGGAGCGGGGGTCACAGCCTGGGGGTGGTGAATCCAAGGCTGTCCCAGAGTAACTGGCCCTGCTCACTCAGTCCTGGCCACTGGGGCCTCGCTGTCACAATCCCCCAGCACACCCAAGGTCCCGCGGCGAAGGCCATGCTCTCCAGAATATGGAGCCTCTAAGCCAGCACTCGGGGGAGCTTTGTGGTGTGAAACTGTTTATGCTGGAGAAGCATTTCTAAAAACTGCACATGGGGTTTTTTTATTTACCTTATAATTGGCTTCGGCTCCTCTGTAACTGCGGATAAATCAGACATAAGCCTGTGTCTAGGATTATTAGAGGTTTACATACCTGGAAGAAAAAGCGAAGAAGCAGACAGGCAGTAGTAGAGAAGGAGAAAAACCTGGGAAGAAGAGAAACGAGAAGGTGAGAACAGGACAGCTGGACTAATGGGCCTTGAACCCTGTCTGCAGCCAATTTGGGAGTGAACTTGACTGAGCCACTTCCCCGCTGTGACCTGTCAGGTTCCTCAGCTCCTCGGAAGGCTGGAAGGCTGCTGTGCAGAATCACTTCTGAAAATGTGAGGCACGCGCTCCTCTCCCGCTCCTGGGGAGTCCACATTCCCTGTCTTCTTGGCGAGCTCTCCTGCACACTCGTGTACCAGGTCAGCAGGCATCGCTGCAAAAAAGCACGGAAAAACCAATCACCATCCAATGCTTTTAACTCAAGAACAAGCTCCACGCCGTATATTTTGGTAGAAGGGTCTTGAGGGTCACATACTGGCACATGAAGTCACAGTCCCCATCAGATGAGTCCGTCAAGATGTGAACATTAATTTGAGGAAGTGAATCAGCCTCCCTCTGAAAAATGACAATGATTATTAAGCAGCGCGCACACACACAGACATCTGCATTATGCTAACATGTGCACACACGCAGACACACACGCTCCAGCCAAAGGCCAGTCCACAGTCCAGCACTGGGGTTCCTTCCATCCCCCAAGCCCTGGGAGCGCCGTGCTGGCAAGGAGGGGCGCAAAGCAGGAAGGTGTCAGTTGTTCCTGTTGAACAGAAGGGGAAACTGATGCAACAAGATGGAGGCAGCTAGATTAAGTGACCAAAAGCTCAGGCCCCGGGGCCAGAGGGCGGGTTTGATTCCCAGCTCTGCCACGTAGCTGTGCAGCGTCTGTCGGGCTCCTTAACCATGCTGGCTCACTCTCCCCATCTGTGAAATGGTAGCAGTGGTAATAGCAGGGATTTAGCAAATACTGAAGCAAGCCCTGGGTTCCACAGTTCCATAAGAAGCTGTCTCCAAAGAGCAGGTGAAGTTTGTGGAGTCCTTCCCTGCTGGCTGCCCGGTAATCCAGCCCAGGGCGACAAACCACCGTGGCTGCTGGAATACCCCGCGATGGCGCCGCTGAATCAGGGCGTCGGCAGGGCCAGGCCATGTCTGAGCTCTCTGGGTAGGTTGTTCCTGCCTTGTCCTGAGGGCCCCCATCAGTGCGGCTTGCAGCTGCATCAGTTCAGTCTCTGCTCCCGCCAGCTCCTTGCAAAGACTGATGCTGTTCTCCCTCTGCTCCGTCTTGGTGTCCAAAATCCCCTTTTCTTTTTTCTAGGGCCACCCGTCTAGTCCGTCTCTTGGCTGACCCTGATCCTGATCCTAACTTGATCTTCTACACAGTCACTGTTTCCCAAGAAAGTCCTAGTCACAGGCCCCGGAGGCTTCGGACTTGAACATCTTTGCAGGAACACAATTCAGCCAATGACAGAGAGAGGGGAAAGGGGGTGAGGGGCGAGGAGGAGAAGGCTGGAAAGCGAGGGAGCAGGGGCCAGCCTGCGCGACCCAGGCCACAGGAGCAGGACTGTGCTGACTGTAGCATGTCGCTGTGGCAGGCAGGTCCACACCTGTCCCTGAGCCTGGAGATGCCCCAGCAGGGTTCAGGGCGCTCAGCCCCACACTCTGCAGTTGACTGGCACCCCAGAATCCAGAGCATACACCAAAATTAGTGACCAGGGTGCTGCCTTCTGGAAAGCTAACAGCCAAAGGAAGATGGACCCTGGTCCCTCCCAGCACAGTATTGAGAACCCCCCACTTTTCCTGCAGCAGGCAGGAAAAGATCCCAGCCAGCAGCATTCCTGGGGGTAGACAGGGGACCAGGCCCTTGGGTCCTGCGATGAAAATACTTAGAGGCTGGCCAGGGCTTATAGGTAGCTTATTTGGGAGTGGAGAAAAAGAGAAAGAATAAGGGGCCCCACACCTGATCCAGGCTCTGGAGGACCAAAGCCATACTCTTCAATATCCCAAAGGATGTCCCCGGAGCTTGCAAATGCATTTCTATGAAAATCATTGCAAAGATAAACAAATTCAATCACGCTCAGTCCTACATTTAATGAACTGTCATTTGGGGGGAAATGATTGCAAATTGCATATAAAAAGAGATGATTCAGGGGGAAAATCAGGGAGGTGATGATTAAATATTTAAAATGCACACTCACTTGGAAAAGCTAGGTGCTAAGGTCAAGATCTGCCTGTGCTCCCTCTTGTTACGAGAGGCTCATCTTTAGTGAGCATCTGTTATGTGCAGGGGCTGTGTGGGGAGCCTGCTAGGAGAATCTCACAGCCACCCAAAACCCAAGGTGCAGCCCCAACTCCCACTCCAGAAACACATGCACTGAGGCTCAGCGTGTGAGTGGCTGGTGCAAGGTGGTACAGACAGGGAGTAGCAACCAACCCCCTCCCCCCGC
>NW_004567116.1:10159982-10163348 GCF_000260355.1 Condylura cristata | reverse complement strand
TGCCATCACCATAGTCCAGTACGCACCCCTCCCCCCACCCATTTTTGATCCCACTCCTCACTCTGCCCCTGTAAAATGTCTCTGATATATAGCTGTTCATTATTATTATTTTCTTTCCCCTGGCCTTTTATGCTCCTGTGATGAGTGAAACTATCCGGTATTTTTCTTTTTCTTTCTGGCTTATTTCACTAAGCATGATCCCTTCCAGCTCCATCATGTTGCAGTGAAAGGCATGAGTTTATCTTTTTTGATTGCTGCGTAATATTTCCTTGTGTATATGTACCACCTCTTTTTAATCCAGTCATCCACTTTTAGGCATTAGTGTTGTTTCCATGTCTCTCCTATTGTAAATAAAGCAGCAATAAACATGGGCGGTGCAGGTTTCCTTTTGAATCAGTGTTTTTGTGTCTTTGGGTAGATACCTAGGAGTGGGATTGCTGGGCCGTAGGGAAGCTCCATGTTTAGCAGTTTGAGGAACCTCCAAACACTTTTCCATAATGGTTGCACCAGTTTGCATTCCCACCAGCAGTGCAAGAGAGTTCCTTTTTCTCCACATCCTCGCCAACATTTGTTGTTGCTAGTTGATTTAAGATGTGCCATTCTCACTGGTGTGAGGCGGTATCTCATTGTGGTTTTAATTTGGATTGCAAATTCTTTTAAGGTGAAGGACATGTTCTCTTTGAAATTGTATGAGATACTGTGGTTCAACAGATGAAAGGGGAATTTGGTCTGCTTGAAGTGGGGCAGGGGACCTCTCTTTCCTCCCCAGGGGGCCTCAGGTTCCTGGGATGGGGACAGACACACTTGCAACCTATTCAGCTCACTTGTCTCATTCCACAGGTGGCAACACTGAAGCCCAGGGAGGAAGGAAAATTACGTGTCTCCAGGATCTGGTCTGTGGCTCACACCTGTGTCCTGTGTCCAGCACTTGGCCACACTCTGGCGAGTTTGGGGCTTCCAGGTCAAGTCAACGTATCTTCCAGGCCCCAGAGAAAATGAAGTCTGAGAGCTGCTTGGAGGAAAAGGTGAGTCCTCTTGATGTTGTTTTGGAGTTGACAGGTTTCCTTGGGTTCAACCTGGGAAAGGTTTCACCAGAGCTCGCCTTTCAGCAGCAGGTGGTGAGTTCCCCAGGCGAGTTTCTCCATGACCCAGAGATGTTAGTTATATTTAAAAGAGTAGGTTTATTAGGGAAAGGGACAGAAGAATAAAGGACACTTGCGTAGACACAAGAGGGAAGAAAGAGGGGGCCCAGAAAGGGGCAGCTTGCAGGGAGAGGCCTGCATGGTACAGATGGGCGGCCTTCAGGAGAGCGGTCTCCGCTGGGGAGGTCAGTGAGGTGAAGCTCCGGCCTGGTGCATGCAGGACATAGCAGGCAGGAGGCTGCTGCCCTGTGGAGGGACAGAGAGGCGGTGGAAAGAATCACCTGTGCAGGCACAGGTGGGCAGAGGGCTGCTGCCGTGCGGAGACTGCCCTGATTCAGTCCTCCCTTTGGGAGAGGCTCACTCCTTCCTGGAGTGGCTTGTTTGTTGTTGACTTGGAATAAATGTAGACTTTGAAAGGGGCCATATTTTTACAGTGGCCCTCCAAATCTCCAAATCTCTAACAAATCTCCACCTTCAGGTCTGAGCTCCTGACACCCCGACAGTCTGAGAGCTGCTTGGGTCTTGTGCTTTCTAATCTGGCCACTGGCGCCCAAGGGTCTTAGTTCCTGTAGCCTCGTCACTGGCTGTGCTGACCCCTCTAGCCCACCTCCAGCTTGGCTTTGTGTGAGCCAGGTTTCTGGTCTTGAGGTGACTTCTTGCCAGTTTTTCTATTCTTATCCTCGTCACTCTCCACAGAACCTTCCTACCAGGATGCCCACAGGAGTACAAAGGGTCCTGGCTCAACAGCCAGGTGTGCCATATGCTTTCCTCAGTTTCCCTAAATGTCACAATTCCCCATATGCAAAATCTTTGTTCACTTAAAAAGAACTTGGTTGAGTACCACGGATTCTCTGTAAGTTTGCCAGAATGGCAAATGGGGAGTCTAGAAGTTTCTGGGCCAGGACACTTCTAGGTGTTGACCACTCAGACTCCAGCTGGTCCACAGTGGGCTTAATGCTGCCTTCCCTCTCTCCTGCTGACCCCAGATGCTCACTTTCCTTCAAGGTCCCTCCATTCTCCGCCTCTCTCTGCCTCTCCCCACCCTCCCCCTCCTCAGGTTTCTGAGAATCCACCACTGTAGTACCTCTCTTGCTTTTATCAAAGATGAGCAAAAGGGACCTTGGAGGCCATTTGCCTCCTTTGTGTAGATGGAGATAGGAAGGCCAGAGAGGGGCCCATTCTCTGCCACCCAGACTGCCTGCTCCCTCCAGGATAAACTCTTGGGGTCCCTAGTATTTCACAAGCAACACTTTTTGCTACACTCTTGGGATGTTATTCTCCAACTGTGAGAAGTCAGACTGTCAAGGAGCTTCAGGCCCGCCATCCAGAAGACTTCTGTACCCCAACTGACCTGGGACTCATTGTGGGGGGTCCCTTTCCAGGTCTCTGATCACAACTTGGAGCCTCAGTTTATTGCTAATGTGTCCTTAACACCTTCCCAGCCCTAGTTAAGCTCCCTGGCCAAGGCTTGGGGCTGCTGGCTCTGGCTCAGCACTCTCCTTAGGGAGCTGTATCTTCTTAAAAAAATTTTTTTATTGTGGTTAAATATACATTGTTCAAACTTAATAACACTGTTTTATTTTCATTGTATTTATTTTTATGGTTACCTTCTATTTATAGTACTATGATGCTGGTTTTCCATGTATGGTAATGATATAACATTTCTTTGTTGAAAGCAAGCACATTTAAGTAAAAAAAAAAAATAACAAAACAAGAATTGATTTAAAGGAGGCTATTAAGCCAAGGCCCACGCTGGTACACAGATAGGGCCAGACTCTCCCTGGAGGAAGCACGGCTGAGGTGTGGGAAACAGGACTTGGAACTGGAGCCGTCCTGGGGGTAGGGGCCCCGGTCTTGCCACCCAGTAGCAGCGCTCTGTCCTCCTCTCCCTGCCTCTCTCTCCCCGACCCCTGCCAGCTCCTTCCTGTCTCCTCACACCTTCAGGAGCTGACTTCCTCCCTGCCAGTCTCTGGCTTCTGCCAAACGGGCACTCTCTGCCCCACTATAGGTCCATGCTGTTCTCTTCTTTAAATTTACGAGGCCCTTGCTCCAGGCGCCCACACAGAGGGCTCTTCAACAGCCTTTCATAAAGGCACAGTCTGGGGGTTCTCAGACTAAGGGCCAGCCTCTCCCCCAGGGCTGTTTTGGCAGGGGGAGAAGGTGAAGACTCAGCCTGAAGCTCCTTAGACTTTTCCTTGTCCATTTTTTTTTAAAAAAAAGATGT
>NW_004567116.1:10154921-10158522 GCF_000260355.1 Condylura cristata | reverse complement strand
CTCTCTCTGAACAGTGGGCAAGAATGGCTTGTTCCTTCCCTCTCCCCTTTGTGCTTTGTTAACAGAATGTCCCTGGCACATCTGTGCTCCAGCGCGCTGCCAACAGCTCTGCTCTGCCCTTCATCACCCCGGGACACTGTCAGAAGGTCAGCTGTAAGGCTTCTCCTGGAGGCAGATGAGCCCCTGAGCCCCTGCCAAGATCCCAGGAAGTTTTCAGCTTTAAACTTGTCCCCTGCAGACACCCTCCCTCACCGTCCCCTGTTGGCCGGCTCCTCCCTCTAGGAGGGGAGAGGGCTGGGGTGTAGGGGACTTGAGTGCCTCCCATGTAAGTGAGAACACCCAGCCACAATGCCAGGAAGCACGAGGCTCCTTCCCTTGATGCTCCCAGCTCCGTGCTGCAGTAGGCTTTGTATTTCGTGGAGGAATCAAGAGACATGTCCAGTCGGCTGTCAGCTTTGTCCCCTGAACTCAGGAGATGTCACCTCTCCGTGGGAAATCTCACCTCTAAGAGGCTGGGGGGAGGGGGTTGGGGGTGGGGGTCCCGGGACGATCCCGGGAAGCCCTGGAACCAAGTTCTGCTTGAACTAGCATGAGGAGAGGCAGGGGAGACGTGTTCACCCCATCAGTGCCCGGAACCCGTGGAGGACGAGGGGCTTCGCCCAGGACAGGTGCAGCACCACTTGGAGCTGAGCGCTCTAGGTGGGCGAGTGGGGCGCGGGGGTGCTGGAGAATGGCGGGGGTAGCAGGTGTGGTTACAAGGTTGGGGCTTTGGGCAAGGGCTGTGTCCCGAAGGAGGGTCTCCCACGTCATTCGGGAGAAGGGCAGGCCGGCTTACGAATAGGGGCGAGACTCGGGCTTGGAAGCTTGTCGGGCCCAGCCGGGACGCTGAGAGCCGGTAGCCTTCGGGGCCCCTGGCAGCAGGGCGGGGTTGCAAGGGGGCGCCCGCTTTCCTCCAAGACGCCCCTTCATCCGTGTGCTGTGTGTGCTATTCGGGGGGATAGGGACTTCGTGCGGTGCTCGGTGGTCCCGAAGCTTGGGCAGCCCCAGATTTAGGGGGTGTTGTTAGTCGGTTTGGAGGGTTTCTTCGCTAGGGAGGGTTCGCCCCGGCTCCGGGTCCTGGCTGGAGGAGATGAGTTGGCTCCCACCAGGGGGCGTCCTTCCCTGGCCTTTTCACCCACAGGAAGGCTAGCCCTGGTGTCTGTAAGACAAATGCATCGAAATGCACAGGCCCTTCCAAGACGCGCGGGTCCTCCGAGGAAGCACTCCACACCCCTTGGACTGGGGGGAGGGTCCACGTGTGAGTCTGGGGTTCCCCAGTTATGGCTGCACCATGCACCGGAATGCTTGTCTTTCTGGGTAATTTTTCTTGGGGGTTCTGGCAGGGTGTATGGTTGAATAAAAAATTGCACCCCCAGGAAAACCAAAAGAGAGCAACTTTACGCTAACAGTGAATTTGTGTGGAGAAAGTGGATAGGGAATTAACTTTTTGAGATTTACTTGGATTTGGAAATCCAAACCCCAAAATGTAAAAGTTGTACCTTTGTTACCAGGAGCTGACAGAACCTTGCCCCGTATGGGCTGTGGGGTAAATTCTCTCTTATCCATTCTCCCTTGGGGTACAAGTAAAGTGAGGGACATGGGGTGGGGGTGATGGGAGCCCCTAAAAGATTGTACCAGTGCAGGCTGAAGTGGTAGATTTCTCCGCCGTCAAGAAAAGCTGCTACCCATGAACTCAGGGTCTTTAGGACACATTCACTGGTCATTTCACCATTATTGGGGGACCCCTGCTTTGGGTCCCCTTTGTCTGACCTCAGGGCCCTCAGAATTGAGTCTGCAGGTCCAAGATAACCTTGGGGAGCCACACAGCCTCGGTTTAATTCCTGCTCTCATGCTTGCTTGATACCAACAATCCTTTGAAAAATATCATCTCTGTCACTTACGCAGTTGTATGACATGGAGGAGACACTGAAGGGACCGTGGTCTCCTCTCTGATTCCTTCCCTCCCTCCTGCACCCCAAGTGAGGACAAATGAGAAAATCAAAGAACACGCAGCCACCAGCGGAAGTTTTTATCTTTCTCTTGGTCAAAAACATGTGTTACATGTGTTCCCTGGACCGTCCTCACCCGCTCTCTGCTGTCCCCATTGTCCCCTACAAGGGTGATGGTGCAGGACAGTCCCTGAGAGGGAACTGAGGTTCTTGCTGTCATTGTAGCCCAACGACTATTTTTGTTGGCTGCGATCAAAATTATCCGGGAGAAAGTTCCCCTAAAGAAGGACCAACATGGTTCTTATTTTGAATAGAAGAGGAGGAGGAGGGAGGAGACAGAGGAAAGGGTGGAGAAGACTTGTCTCTGGATATGTCTTTAAGACATTCCAGAAAACAAAAGAAGTTTTTTTGTTCTGTTTTGTTTTTAGCGACTTGTTTTTCTGCGGAGAAAAGACTGACCAGCACAGCCCAGCCTAGCCCAGTGAAAATGGGGGTGAATATGGACCTCCCCGCTCCTCTTGCCCCCACCCTCACCTGCCCTGAAGGGAAGAGGGACCCCCAGCCCCCAGGGCTGCCGGTGTCTGTTTGGACACCAGTTGTCTGGGGCAAACTCCCAGGTCTCTGACTCAGGATCTGGGCAGTCCCATGCCTGCTTGTCCTCCCTGCGCTCCATTCAAACAGCCGAGCCCAGGCCTGAATGGCCAGGGAAGGTTCCAAGGCACATTCTAGAAGCAGAAGTGAATCTGGGGTTAGAGGCACGACATCGTGGGCTGATTCCATAGTTCCTCTCCCCTGAGAAAATTCCCTGTCAGTCCAGAAAGAGCTCCCAGAGTTACAGAAGGAGGTGAAGTAGTTCACCACCTGGGGGGCAGATCCACCACCTGGGGGGCAGATCGGCAGGCAGGGTGCTGAGCAGGGTCAGCTGTGGGAGGGGCACCGGAGGCTGGGGGTTATGGCAGGCATGCGTGGGAGGTGGTCTGCAAGGGAAGGGGCCCCAGATTCCACATGAGCCCCGTCTGCATCATCAGTGGGAGCTTTCCCAGCCTGGAAAGAAGGCTGTTAGCCCAGGAGATTCCGGAAGGAAGGAGGAATTGCAGCTTAAGTCAGGAGGGTTAAACCTTTAGGGTGCTAGACATCCCGCTCTGTGATATGTGCTCCAGCGGAGGGCCGCCACCATACAGCCCAGGCTCCTGTGGCCCGTTGGGCGGCTTGGCACATTTGGGTGCGGGTCATGTGGGTGGCCAGGCACTCACGCTGCCTTTCCCTGGACACTGTCCATCCTCACTTTTCCCTCTCCTGGGAAGAGCAAATGTTGGTGACTCGCTCCTTTTAGGAGTCTCTAAAAGGCACGCAGGGACCCTAAATCCTTAGGGTCCCCTCTTCCAGAAGGCTGCTCTTCTGACCTATTGCATCAGCCACTGAGAAGGAAATCGGGAACCTTTGTTCTGGGATGTCACAAAGCAAGGGGCTTTGGAAACCTGCACTTGGGACCCGCAGAGGAGATGATCTGTGGATGGAGCATTTCTGCAGCCCAGTGCCACTGAGCGACTTCACAGCTTGGGCTCCTCCTGTTGCGCGGGCTGGCACCTTGGACCTGCATCAGGGTTCCAGAG
>NW_004567116.1:10142183-10154821 GCF_000260355.1 Condylura cristata | reverse complement strand
GGGAGGGGGCGAATGGGGGCGGGGAGAAACCCCTTTAAGCACAAGAGAGAGAGTTGATGATGGTGGCGGTGATGGTGCTGGGCCCTGTGTTTGCAGCTCTTTCATCTGGCTGCTTGTTATCTGAAGACCCCACCCTTGTCTCTCCCGTGTCTGCCCCCATTCTGCTGATGAATTAATGATTAAACAACTTGGAGGTGAGCAAACACACTGTTTGTTGGTTGTGGATGTGCAAACTGAGAGGCCACCGGAGACAGTAGAGGGTTCTCTGGTGCGGGGTCAAACTTGTGTTCTAGCCCCGTTACAAAAGAAGCTGTGTGACCTCAAGCAAGTCACCATCCCCCTCTGGGCCTTCGCTTCTCTATTTCTTTAAACATAACATGGCCTGGTGGCGAGGCTGCCTCACTTCAAATGTTGGCATTCTCTTGTGTGACCTTAGGTCATTCAACCTCTGGTGTCTCAGGTTCTAGAACTAGAAAATAGAACTAAGGAAAGCATGCCAGATTGTTGTGAATAGTCAACGAGATAAAACACATTACGCACGTAGCCCCATCCCTGGCCTGCGGTGAAAGCTCACACGTACTCACCGTTATTGTTGCTATTATTACCTTCATGGCTTTTACTGTGAAATGGGAAGAATCCACTTGGATCCTTTCCGACTCGAATATTCTGTGGCATGATGGGGACGTGGGGAGGTTGGGGCTTTGGGGCTGGAAGATGAGGGTGAAATGCTTTGGGATTCCCCCCCCCTTCCTTTTCCTGCCTCATTGAGGGGCTCCTGGGTTGAAATCTTGCTAGCATTCTCATGATTGCCCCCCTCCCCACTGGGCAGGAAGCCCAATTCAACGTCACTGAAAATATCCTGGTTTCTGGCACTCGAGGGATGACATTTCATCAGCTAGCAGTTGCCCACCCTTCCCGCTCATCCTTTTGTTTCCCACCCTTAACCATAGTATGAAGACCATATGTGCAGATAATGAGTTTAAGCTGATAAACAACTCTGACACTCACCCAAACAAAAGGCCATTCTAGAGGACATGTTCGACTTTAAAATAAAGAATCTGGCTCCTTTGCGCTGTTGCATGGTGTCTGGCCAGTCAGCTGCCCTCTTGCCCCTTTTCTTGTGCTATTGCCAGGCCACAGGCTGGGCCAGATCTGCCATCTCGGGCTTTGGGCCTTATCGGCCTTCTCTGGTGGCCCCTTTGCGGGCTCATCTTCCTCCAGCAAGGCAGGTACTCTGAGTCATCCCAGGTGGCAGACAGTTGAGAGCGAGCACCAGCTGCCAGGAGCTAGACAACGCTAGCTTCACCCTTCTCGCCTCCGCCAGGGTTGGTTCAGATAGCATCCCCATTCTACAGATTAGAAAGTGAGACTCAGAAAAATCAGGACGATCAGTGGTGGGACAGGACTGAGATGAGATCCTCGGTTGATCTGACTCCCCATCCTGTGCTCAAACCAGTATGTGAAAGTTCCTCTTGTATCAAAGGCTCCTGTGAGCCCCAAGACCCAGATATCCCTGAGGTTTCACCAGCCCCCTTTTTCCCTGCGTTTGATCCTCTTCCAGATTCCGAGTGCCTTCTTTTTTCATCTTGTGTGAATTACTCAGCCATCCTGAGGCTAATCAGGGTAGGAGTTTTGTGGGTGGGGTGGGGATGAGGCTGCTTATGGGAAGGGAATGATGTTATTAAGCAACAAAAGGTTGTAACTGAAAGAGGATGGGTATTGAAGTTGCAGATCTGAATTAGAATCTTGCTTCTGCCACTTACTGGCTATCTGGCCTTGGTTTCCTTATCTGAGAAAAGCAGCATAATGGCAACAATAATGGTGTTAAGCTAAGGTGCACTGGCTGCACACCGTCTGACCCCCAAAGCTCAGACGCTAACGTAGGTTTAATTTTCGCTCACCTACTTGTCAAACACAGATCTCTGCTCCATATGGTAACTCAGGGATCCAGGCTGATGGTAATTCCGCCATCTCTGCAGCTATATCTTCTGATATATGTGGCACTCACCGTGACGGCAGCAGGGAGGAGCTGTGGAAAGGCACCCTGACACTCATTGCTCCCCCAGGAAGTCACACAAGCACACATGTGGCAGCTCTAGTATGCTGGTCACGGTGGTCACATGACCCTAAACCAGCTGCAAGGGAGGCTGGAAGGGCACAGGGAGAGTTGATAAGCACTGACTTTTTTTGCGATTATATTTCCTGAGCACTCTGAGGCTTAGTTGAGAAGCGTAAAGCCTCCAGCATAGACCTGCTAAGTCATGGACCCTTAAAACACAAACGTGTACTTTCCCTAAGAATGACTGGTGTGCGCTACACTGTATAAATTGCATATGGTGACATGGAAATTATCTAGGGGTGGCTAGTTAGGACGTAGCAAGGACACTAACCCAGCCCTTGACCTTCAGCTGGGTGCTCCTGTGGCCTCCTTTGATTTACTGAAACTGCTCTTGACACCTTCCTCCTGGTCCTTCACAGCCTACTTTTCTGCCCATCTCTTCCTCTTATACCCTGGCAGAGTATGCATGTATGTGTGTGTGTGGGGGGGGAGGGCGGCTGAAGGGGTGAGGGGGCTGCAGGAAGTATCTGAAAGCCAGGGGAAAGGGTAGGGGTTGAGTTGGGGGAATCAGTTTTAGAACTCCCTCTTGAGAGCCATGGGGATTTGGACCCCATGACAGTGCTCCAGAAACTGCTGTGCATGCTCTGGCGTGCCCCCAAAAGATACACATGTTTTCCTGTGGTTCCTGCCCCCTCCTGATAGCCCCTCATGGCCTTTTCTTTTTTTGTTGGTTTGATCAGGGAAGGCAAGCAAGCAAGGGGATGAGACTTTCCAGCCCTGGTTGGTGTTTTTTTTTCCTGTGGATCATAAGCTGATCAGACCTGGATTCAGATCCTGATTCTTCTGCCTAACACTTTCCGGTCCTCAGCTTTCTCTTCTGTAAAATGGGGAGAACGTGGAAAGCTGTCGGGTCAGTCTAGCATGCAGTAGGTATACATCTCTCTTTTCTCACTTAAGCAGAATGAGATGCTTTTGGCAAGGGATCAGCATGTGGGAAATCGCCCTGCAGCTGGCGTGAAGGAGTGCCAGGCTCCCCACGACCTCAGCCTGAGCTGGTGTGTTGAGCTAATATGCTGCCATTGAAATGGGGAAGAACTTGGAGCCCTGGCCTGGAGTTCAGCCTGCCTTTTCATGTCTAATTACCAGTGTGGGCGTGGGGGGCTGCCTCTCTGGCTGGGACAGATTGCTTAGTCCCTGGCCAAGTACAGCTTAACCCCCTGGGGGAGCAGCCCCACCGCCACCTGGTGCCTGACATTTGGGGCTCCTTCCAGCAGGCCAGGAGCAGCAGCCGCTCTGGTTGGCAGCCCTTAGGGGGACAAGGCCCTCTCCAACCAAAATACAGGCATCCCTTGCATTGTGGGGTAACTGTCCTGCTCAGAGCACCCTGTAGGCTGGATGCCAGGGCGCAGGGAGGGGGCTTTGGTTAGGAAGAGGATGGCTCCCTAAGATAGGTTCTGAGTGGCCCATGTGCCTGGCATAGTGGACACTGTCAGCCCTTGCAGTGAGTGACCATCTACTGCAACTGTCACCCAGACACTCAGGAGGGAGACTGGCTACTGGCTTCTTTGAGAAACACCACGGGGTTCCCTCATTCACCCCAGCCCCGGACCAGCTCTGCTGTGCCTTCTGTCCGCAACCTTTGGGGGTGTTTGGTGCAGCTCAAGCACGCTGTGAGATGATGACCTACCATCAGAGCGACCATCACAAAACTCCACCAACCAGGGGCTTCAAGCCCAGTATTATCTTCTCAAAGTTCTGAAGGCTCCAGGTCAAAGTCCAGGTGCCGGCCACTCACAGGAGGACCCTTCCAGGATCCTTCCTAGCTGCCGGTGGCTCTTGCCATTCCTGGCTGCCCCTTGTCCATTGTCCGTGCTGGTTTCCACGCCTGCGCCCTCCTGACAGCCCCAAAGTGTGCCGAGTGCTCAGTTGGCTTGAGAAACATCAACCCACATGAGTGCAGACAATTGCAGACAGAAGGTTTTCCTAAAAGAACGATTTGAAGTGTCTTCACGAAAGACACTATTTACCTTCTCTTCCCCTGTCGCCCCGGAGTCGCTCATCACACGGCCCCTCTCTGCTCAGGTGGAGACTCTGATGATGAGTTGTTCTTGCTTGCTACTTATCCTGGGTTTTCTGCTAGTACCTGGAATCACTGTGCCTTTTGCAAGCCAGGCTCCTCGCCCCAGGGATGTCTCCTGGGCATCTCTGCAGGAGGAGGGGGCCAGGAGAGGGACCTCCCAGCTCCAGGGCCCGAAGGGGGCTGTGAGGGTTTGGAGTCTCAGCTGTGGAAGCCGGAGGGTTCAGAGATGCAGCCCCATCCCCAGGTCGAAAGGAAGCAAGCAACATGCCCTGGGGGTTTGAAGTGTGACTTCTGCTCACAAGGCCTGGGGCCAGCCCCAGCTCAGCTGTGAACCAGGACCCGTTTGGCCTTGGAATGACTTCTATGCTGCCTGTTTTCCCTCATAGTTTTGTGAAGCAAAATAAGATGAAGATGCAGAAATGTGATCTCTTAGGATTGAATGTGGCACTTCAAAAGTATTCAAGATGTCAGAATTATTTTGACAAATTATTTTTCTATGTTGCCATTTTCCCTTGTAGAGTTTTACAAGGCCAAAATAAGATGAAGATGCAGTAATAGGATCCTTTAGGATTGAATGTGGCACTTCAAAAGTATTTAAGAATGTCAGAATTATTTTAATGATTTTATGATGCTCTGTTTCTCTCAGTGGACTGTGGGCAGGGGCCTGTCTGTTTTTTTCCAGGGACTCGGGGCACAGCTGAGTGAGGGGCAGAGTCGACACCCAGTGGGTCTATGCTGAGTGAGTGAGAGAACGAGTGAGAGGAAGGGTTCTCAGCCCCAGCTTCTCTGGGCCCCCCGTCCTTCCATGCTATGTGTATGCCGAGGCCTGGAGCCATAGACCACCCCCTTGTGTGGGATACTGGGAGTGTCGTGGGAACCAACCCAGTGCAGAGCCCTTGGGTATTATGAAAACCCCAGGAAAGGCACGTCTGTGTGGAGTGAGGCAGAAGGAACACCTGTGGAAGCGAAGTACAGGCAGAAGTTGGGCATAGGAGCTGACGGGGTGAGGAATCGCTGGGCACGGAGGATCTGGAGGCTTGGGGTCACCACAGGAGACTGGGAGGAGCAGCCTCGTCGGGAGTCTGGGGTAACTGGGGGTCATCACAACTGATGAGCAAGCCAAGGAGCTGCCAGCAAAGCCGCCCCCACACCGATGACACAAGCAGGGGAAGCCAGGACTGCTCTAACCGGAGAATTATTACCTGACTGTGGGCCTGCGAACATGCCAGCTGGGTCAGAGGGTCCTCATTCAATTTACAGACAAATCAACTCTCAGAGTCCCGTTGCTCTCTGCTGCTGCAAAAATAAAATCCAATTTACAGAAGTTGGACTTACACACTTTGTTAGGGAAAACATCTGTTGTGTAACGTGATCATGTTAGCAGCCGCACGTGGAACCCTTCCGTAGATGCGCAAGTGAGTTCTAAAGGTTGGCCCCAGGATTCTGCGCTCCCCTCCCCCAAGCCTGCCCCCCTCTGCTCCTGCCCACCTGCCATCTCGCTTCCTTCCGTTCACCCGCTCTGCGCAGGGCTCCTCTACATGCTGTCCTCCCCGCCCCCAGAGCCCCAGGCCTTTCCTTTCCTCCTAATTAGCTGACTTCTCATCCTTTGAATCCAAGCCCCTGGCATCGCCTCCTCCAGGAAGCCTTCCTTGACTCCCAAGTGGGCCAGATTCCCCCACCTGTTGACCCTCATTGCTCCGTAATCCCCACCTTGGTGGGATATTGTCATAGTGGGGCCGCTGTTGACTTGTCTCATGAATTATTCAAGTTCCCTCTCTCACTCCAGCACAAGCCCCAGAAGGCAGGACCCCTTTTGTCTTTGCTGGTTCCTGTATCTCAGGCACAGGGCGCATGCTCAGGAGATGCTCCCTTCACGCTCTCCCTGCCCTGTGCCCGGCTCATGTCGGTCTCACCCAGTAGTGTGGCTTCCATTCCCAGCTCTCCCTGGCCAGCCACAGCCTCGGGCAGGTACTCACCCTTCTGCACCTTCATCTTCTCATCTGTAAAATGATCCTAAAAGTAATAGCTAATCGATTGGATTATGGTGAAGATTAAATTAAGTGAATTCATATTAAATTTTTTTTGTCACCACTTTGGGGGCCAGAAGTTCACGAATAAGGCGTTGTTGGTGGGTTGGGCTTCTCCTGAGGCCTCTGTCTGGTTTTCAGAGGGTCACCGTCACCTCCTGCCCTCTGGGTACGTGCGCCTGTGTTTCCTGCGTGTCAGTTCTCTTACTAGGGCAGGAGTTCGATGGGATTCGAACCTTCCGAGACAGCTTAATTGTAACTCAATCATCTCTTTGGCGATCCAGGGCCAAATAAAGTCACCTTTTCAAAGTGGGAGTGAGGGCTTCCACATAGGATTGGGAACACAGTACACCTCGAAGCACCTAATTGAGTAGTATGACTGTTCCCACTTAATGGCTAAGGACATTGTGGCAGTTGAGGTGAAGTTACTTGGGCATGTCACGCAGCTGGGAAGCAGAGGTGTAGACGTGTAAAACCAGGGGGTCTGAGCCCCAAGCCCACTCTGGTCTGTTGCTTGGTTATTTCTCTGAGGACACCAAAGTCTTCCTATTATTGGAGCCAGCCTGGGACTTAGCAGCCAGCCAGGCCGGGAGTCAGAGCCCAGGGCTTGCCGAGACTTCTCGCCTAGTCCTCTGTTCTCTTGAGCCTTCACGTCCCTTGCTCAGCTGCAGCTAAGCCTGTGAGAGGCTGGGGGGCAGAGGGGGGGGGTTCCTGAGACCCTTCACCAAGCTGAGAGAGGCTCAACAGGGAAACTGAGGCCCAGGAAGTGAGAGGGACGGGCCAGGATTTTCTGTCTCCCATGGTCACTTACTTCATTTGCAGGGGTTCTCAGATACTCTTTGAAAAGAATCATATTCTCTGGGGAAAACCTTAGGAAAAGAAATCAAAAGCAACAAGAGTGCAAGGATATGGAAACAGAGCAAACGGGCATTCAGTGGAACTAACTTCTGCGGCACAGCTACTGCTCTCTCCAAGCCCCATCAGTGCAGCCTGGTCACGTCCACCCTGACTGCACTTCATCTGGCATTTTCTCTTGTTCTAGTGTCCCCACACCCTCTTGTGCTTGGGCCACATCCCATGGTGCCTCCAAAGCAGACCCTGAGCAAGGATTTCAGTGCAAACAGTTTCTATTCGAAGCTGGTCCCAGGGAGGTGGGTGCAGACAGTTTAGTTCCAAACAGGGAGGGAAGGAGAGCCAGGGAAGCTGTGCTAGACCGCTGGGGCGACCCGGACCCCATCTGTCTGGGCCCCTCCTGCTGAGGGCATGGAACCCGCAGGGATCAGCTCAGTGGGCAGTCGCCACCTGGTGGGGGTGGTGGGGCTGGCGGAGGCAGGCTCACCTGCGAGCTGGCTGTGTTGAGATTCCGACTGCAAGGCCACCCACGATGCTTTGGGCCAATCCCTGTGCCTGGACTGAAACTCCCTTCCTTCACACACCCCATCTTGATACTCCATCAAGCGGAGACCACCTCTGGGGAGCGGCCAGCTGGCTCAGTGGCCATCTCCTCTCCCATAGTTGCTTGGCCTGCTCTGGCCTCTTCCTGCCCCCTGCCGTCCCCACAACAGTCATCTTGACCCTTTCATCTCATGGGGTCTTGGCTGCTGGGATAGGTGGGATCTGTGGTGACGTCCAGGGCTCCTCTGGGGGCACCTGGGAGAGGGAGGCCAGTGGGCCTTTGGCAGAGGGTGATTTCCACCTTTCTCAGAGCTTGCAGGAGGCCTCCGTTGGCAGATCAAAGGGCTTTTTGTTGTTGTTTTCTTTTCCAAAGGCTTCTTGCTGAGGAAGTGGGCTTTGGGGCCAAGGCAAACAGTGTGAGCTTGGAGGCCCCTGCCTGCCTGTTCCTCAAGAAGCTCAGGGTATGGGGGTCCAGCCTTGGTGCTGTGGTGATGCTCGTGCTGGGGGTGGAAGCTTATCATGGCTCTTCCCTTTTCACAGCAGAGACATTGGGGGCTGAGCTCAGGGTCTGATGGGCCAGGAGGCCTGGCAATGGGGTATTACACAGAATTAGTGGGGGTGGAGTGCCCAGAAAGCTGGCCCACAGCTGCACCTCAACTGTGAATTGCCGACCCCACTGTTCCCAGAAGAGGTAGGAGAGCACTGAACTGGGAGTCCAGAGAGTGGGAGCCGAGAGCCTGGCTGGAAACAACTCACTTCCACTGTGGACTTGTGCTTGGGGGGGTGGGGGTCTCTGACCCCCTCGACCCCCTCTAGAGTCTCTAGAGGGAATCTTGCGTCCCCTCCGAGTCTGGAACCTGATCGAACAATCTCAAGTCCCTTGGAGGGAAAAAGCTCTCAGGAAGCCAAGGCGTGTTTGTTGATGGAAGTGAGGGTGTTGTTTAAATAAATTAAGAGGAAAAGAGGAAAATCCATCAGCATGATTTTCAATAGCTGGAATGATACGCATAACATTTCCTCCCTTTCATTTAATAATTTTTCCTCTCAGAGGAGTTTGAAGAAAGAACGCGTCTGATGATGTGCTGCAAAATGAGCTCAAATAAAAATATTCTTTTTAGAATGTGGTTGCTATGTAATTGAATTTAAATAAAGGGCAACTGTTGTCGCTGAGTAGCCCAACCACTCACAAAGGCCTATTTGAACCTGTGTGAAGGGGATGACAGTGTGTGTGTGTGTGTGTGCACGCACGTACAGAGAAAAAGACCTCACTGCTAGACTCTTTCTGGCAAAACAATGAAGATGGTATTATTATGTTTAAATAAAGTCGTGTGCCTGAGTTCAGGCTTGTCTGCTGGGATTACAATTCAATACCTTCCTGGAAGGAAGTGTCCAGAAGGCAGCTGGAGAGTCTCAGTGGCATGGGGATGGGGACTGGAAGCAAGTGGAAGCCTGGGATGTGCGATCAAATCCTGACTCTTCCCCTCACCGGCTGCATGACCTTTGGCACGCAGTTTATCCTACCCAGGCTCAGTTCCCTCCACCGGAGACATGAGGTTGCTCAGCCCCGTGGGAGCGCCCAGCCTGGGCTGGGCCTGGAGCCTGAGAGCCAGTTTGTCTCTTTCCTTGTCGAACCTCCCAGAGCACAGCGAGCTGTCCATGGACGCCACACTGACCTGGCACACGTGATCTCGCTGAGTGCCCTGCAGTCTGATCAGCCTCTTTAATCACAGGGCACCCCCAGGGGTTGGGACTATGGCATTATGTAGGTTACTCAGTCGGTGGAGCGGGGTGTAAGGTGCTGGATGGGCTGGCCGGAGCCACCACAAGACCTGGCCTTTTTTGCTGAAAGGAAATTTCATTGTTTCATTCATTCATTCTTTCATTGTGCACCCTGGCCTGTTACTGAAGATTTAAGGCTTGAGGGTGCCACCTCCAGAGGGTATAAAACCACTGAGTCTGACACTCAAATGTAGATTTTCTGGTGGCCCTGCCTCGTGGCGCAACAGGTTGGAGCGCGGCACTGCAAAGCTGGCTGCTGCCGCTTCCATGCGACTTCGATCCCCCCCCAGAGGTGACCCACACAGCGCGGCAGACCCCTCCTGACCCGCCTGCTGCTCCCCTCAGCAGTGTACTTCATTGATCTGCCTGTTCTGCTCCCCACCATGACTCTGGTGAGTTCTCTCACCGCCCCTGCGCCTCTGGCCTGTACCTCAGTTCTGTATGAATAAATACATAAATCTTTTTTAAAAATGTAGATTTTCTGGGACCAAAAGACCCCAAGCAACTCATGGATCCCTGGCTCAGGCTGGACCCTCTGTTCCTCTCTGCTCATCACCCAAGTTTCTCACCCGTCTCAGAACCCTCTGCCTCTCCTTCTAAAAGAGGGAGGTCGCCTGAATCTCACCTGGAGCAGCCCTTGTAACCTCAGGTGGGTGTCTCAGGCTTGGTCCCAGCACCACACAAAGTGATGGAGGGCCTGGAGCCCTCTCACTCACCTTTCCTGCAATACCAACTCACCCTGTGCCCAAGGCCTTTCCTCACTGGGCCTGGCAGGGCCCTGGCCCAGGACATTCCATGGGTCTAGAGGCCAGGGCTTTTCTGGGGCCACTCGCCATCTTGTATCTGCAGGGGTAGGGCAGCTTTACAGGGACCCGTACCTGCCCTCATACCCTGGTGAGGGCTGGTGGCTCAAAACTGAACTTTGTGCACCCAGATTCGAGAAGCTTCTTTTTTTTTTTTTTTTAAAGATTTATTTATTTGTGCATACAGAACTGTGGTACAGGCCAGAGGCTCAGGGGTGGCGAAAGGCTTCACCAGAGACAGAGTGGGGAGCAGAACAGGCAGATGGACAAGGTACACTGCTGAGGGGAGCAGCAGGCAGGTCAGGAGAGGTCTGCTACGCCCTGTGGTCATCTCCGGGGCAGGCGGGAATCGAACTCATGCGGAAGCGGCTTTAGCTTCTCAGTGCAGTGCTTTAACCCTCTGCGCCACCAGCAAGAGCCTCGAGAAGCTTCTTAAGAAAACATCGTCCTTCAGAGCTGTCTTTGAGGAGTGGCAGGTGGTCTTTCTAGTTCATATCTGAATTCTTGTCTCTTCTGCTGGTTAACAGGAGGCTGTGGACAGAAGTAGCTCTTTTTCCCTTAAAAAAGAGCTCAAAAACTATGGTGCGTGTGCCTGTATGCCTTGCATTGTAAGCGTTCCGCTGGGCCCAGAACTCATGCTTGAAGGCTTTCGCCGCCTCTGTTGGAAATACGAGTGGCCTCTCAGGCAGCGAACGGCTGGATTTTGTGGTTGAAGAGCAACCAGGGGAGGATAGGCCTTTCCAGGCCAGTTTTGTGGAAACTGGCAGTTCCTCTTGGTGAAGAGCTCGGTGGAACGGTGTGTGTCCTGGTTTTAAGTCTATATATTTCTTCCTTTTCCATTCTGTGTGACTTGTAACAGTGCTGTGGTTCATGGTTTTTATGTTTCTTTTCCTTCCTGTGACTTGGTAATAGCTTTGCAGTTGGCAATGTCATTCTTTGGGACTGCCCCACCATGAATGAACTCAAGTCCTCAGAACTTTGGGGTGAGGGGAAACTAAGTCTCTAGGGAAGGTGCCTGCCCAGAGATAGGAATCCTCCACCTTTTCGGTCACCCTTGGGTGCGTTCTGGTGACTCGTCAGTTCTGCCACCTCTGAGGCTAACCAGGAATCTGGAGTCCAGGGCGGGCATTTCTGGAGTCCTTCTCTTCCCACGTGTACCTGGGGGAGCTGGTGGCTTCGCTAGAAGCCCAGGGCGCTGTAGAAAGAAAAGATTTTGGAGATGAAGGGAAAGCAGGTCCTGAAGGAGGAAACACCATCATGACATAATTTGGGGACCCTGTTTTAGGCACAGTTTGGAAAAAAGAAGTCTCCAATGGCAGAACTGCAGCAGTTAGGGAACTTTTGGTAGTTTGGAACATTTTCGTTTTACATTTCTAGTGTGAATGAGGGAAGAACAAGCAGGAGTCATCTGGCCTGTTGGAGGGAGAAAATGAGATTGCTTGGTTGTTCATTTGCAGGAAATACAATGTGAGTTTTTCTGCAGATGTTGATAAAGACAGAAAGTGAAAAGACAACACAGGCCTCTGGGCTGCGGCTGGAGGCACCTCCACGCGGGGCCCTCCCTGAACGCCTGTGTGTCAGCGCTTCGGAAAAGGGCAATTTTCAGCCGTGTCAGATCACCCATCTCACATGCATTAGGGAAAATCTCTTTCCTACAGCCCAGGGAGCTGCGGCCGCTCTTGGCTGCTGCCTGGTCTCGCTGCTGGGATCCCAGGCTGGGCGCTGTCTCCACTGTTTACTGCTTAGTGGGGAAGAAGTGAAACAGATGTGATTGGTTTGAGATGAATGAGGTTACCATCATGTTTCTGGCTTTTCCATGAGCTTCTAATTGCTTGTGAGAGGCCTCATGGGCTGGAGGGAAAGTGCCCTGGATTAGAAATGGGGAGGTCGTTGCAAGCTCCAGCTTGGCCATGGCCTTGCTGTGTGACCTTGAACAAGCAGTTGGTCCTCTTGGGGTTTTGCCATCTGTAAAACCCAAAACCAACCAAACAAAAACATACCAGGGTGGAGGTAAATGATCTTCGTAGCTAGCTTTGCAGGCTTGGTGTAGAGATTCAAATAATTGGAGAATAGGGACAGGTCTGGGTTTGGCACTTTATTTCTCTGTAACATCTTGGGAATAAGAACACTGGGCCACTTCAGTAGTCGGCGTTTCTGGGCCAGCACCGAATAGAAGGAGAGGTTTGATATGGTCCCTGGATGGCAAATACTTTTCATCTCAAATGCCAACTCTGATCGATTGGTACAGCCTGCCTTGAGCGCAGCTGAAGGGTGGAGGAGGCTCAGCGGGAAGGAGAGCCAAGATCAATTATTGATGTCTGTTATGGTTGGAGGATGGTAGAATGCTCATAGATAGAGTGGATTTGGGGCATCATGGGGTGCTGGATAGCAGCTGGCAGCTGGGGGCCAGGAGACCCTGCTGTCACCTACTTGATTGCTGTCTGATCTAAGACAACTGTCCCCTGTTGGGCTAGATTTAAAAAAAAAAAAAAATC
>NW_004567116.1:10112855-10142058 GCF_000260355.1 Condylura cristata | reverse complement strand
AAAAAAAAAAAAAATCCACATGACTTTGTGTCTCTATCAGAAAGTCTGGTGGATATTTGGGGGCAGCTTTGCTGCATTTCTGGACATATGTATTTTGAAGAGGCTGTTGAAGTGACTTCAGTGAAATTTTATCCTGCTAAAAAATACTCACTAAAAGACAGCCATTGACAGCCTATTTTGACTTTGCTTCACTCATCAAAGGTATTAGAATTTACTTCAAATTTTCAAGTAGCCAGTATGTTCTTCAGGTAAAAGACCTCACCAGCCGCTAAAAATGAACGAGGCACACAGACCAAAGATGCAAATAGAGGCGTGTGGGCCTCCTCCAAGCTGCAAATGTGTTCTGTTCAAACTCCTTACTAGCGACAACATGAAACTGACCCAACATTATACGACTGGAAAATATAACTAAAACTGAGTCTACATGTACTGTGTGACCCCGGAATTCACTCCTAGGCATCTATCCTAGCAGAAATATATGCCTGTGCTCCCAGAAAGGCATGCGTGAAAATATTTATAACTTCATCATCCAGGAGAGGCAATATCTGAAAGCAATTCCAAAATCCATAAGTAATAGAAGAGAAGGGATCTATTGAATAGTTATATAATGGAATACTATGCTGTGAAGAAAACGGGCGGCTGACAATTCTCAGCATCCTAATGTTGAGCACATACCAGATGTGAAAGACTGTATGCCACAGGATTCTGTTTCTGTAAAATGCAAAGTCAGCCAAGTGAAGGTGCTGTTTTAGAAATCATGATGGTGATGGTGAAATCATGATGGCATATGTTGAGGAGGGTGCAGAAGAAGTATGAGGGGTTTCTGGGTGCTGTTCTGTTCATTTT
Source organism: Condylura cristata (assembly GCF_000260355.1). Classification (NCBI taxonomy): domain Eukaryota; kingdom Metazoa; phylum Chordata; class Mammalia; order Eulipotyphla; family Talpidae; genus Condylura; species Condylura cristata. The sequence continues at coordinate 10,141,212 of NW_004567116.1, read as the reverse complement.
CTTATTCTGGTTGATGGTTGTACAGGTATGTTCAGTTGTGTATAGTCATAGAGCTGCTGTAACATTGTATTTCAATAGAAAACATAAAAGGAGAAGTTGGTACATGAGATATAAAGAAAACTAGCAATTTCTACTTTCCTTTGCAAGTGGGTCCTTTGACAGCCTGGGTCCCTCTGTGCCAAGAGTGGGCTGGGTGTAACAGCACCTACCCCCTCTGGGGCTGTGTGCTGCTTTTCTCCCATTTGCCCCTAGGTCTTTCAGGGATTTGCATCTAGAACCCAAGACCAAATGCTGCTCTTGGGACTCCTAACCTCTGTCAGAAGGGTTTAGAGGTGAGTTAGAAGGAGCAGAGGCTTCCTGGTCAGGCAGGGTCTCAAGCTTGGCTCCACTGAAACATGCCGTCTTAGTGACTTTAGGTGAGTTATTTAGTCTTTCTGAACCTCAGTTTATCCTTCTTGGAAGCAAGAAGAGCGACACCCACATCAAAGGATTATTGTGGGCTGAGGACAAGACTGTGATAAGAATTTGTGCAGCAGGCCTGGTGGGCATGGCTGTGGTCCAGCTGGTGCTCACAGCCAGCCTGACACTGCCCACACCCCTCACCGACCTGCACTTGTCGGAGGTGAGACTCAGTAGTCTCTGGGTCCCTGAGACGTGGCCTCCTCCCTCCCTGCTCCATGTCCTAGCTTTAAGAGACGCACTGGTCCCTTACTTAGAGTTGGGACAGGGGACGGAAACCTGGCCTCTGGGACTCTGGCCCAGCCCAATTCAACAAGCACCAGCTTGCATGGAAGGGCAAGGGCCCTCCCCCCTCTGGCTGGCCAAGGCCGGGCACCCAGACGAGGTGGTAACTGCAGCTCCCTGCAGCCAATCCTGCTGGTCAAGGAGCCAGCACTCCTGCTGAGGTGGGCATCTGCTTTGCCGAGCACAGGGCCTGCCGTCTTCACACCTGGCTTCTTGGTTCCATCCTTTTCCATCCTGCCCACAGCAGCCAGAGCAGCCAACCTGAAACTCGAGGGCATAGTTCTCCGGGACAAGATGCTTCTGTGAGAAGCTCGCGGTTGGATCTCTGCAGCCTGCCAGGCCTCCTTATCCCAGAAACCACTTGCCTGGGGAGGCCTGGACACCAAGCGACCCCACTCCCTGAGCTTCGCTTGCCTTACCTGGGAAGTGGGCCTTCCTCAGACAGGACCCACAGTTGTCAGTGGGACTGGCGATGCCTGGGCTTGCTGTTGTTACCTGCTCTGCGAGAGCACAGGTGGCCCTTTGGGGCTGACAGGTGTAAAGGGATGTGATCTGAAATGGCCCCTTCGTCTAGATCAGTCTGTTTTGATTTATTTAACTGTGGGAATTTGAAAACAGCCCAAACGTTTTTCCTCCCCTTTGTTCTCTCTCCAGCCCTACGATTTCCTTTCACCCAGCTGCTCATCCCCCTCTGCTTGAGTCCCTCACCCTCCATCGCTCAGGCTCTCACTCATCTTCTCACGTCCAGTGGAGGTGCAGCTGGCACTTCAAATGGCCCAGATGTTTTTCCTTACACCTCTGAGGCTTGCACTTGAGTGTGACTCAGCATGCCTGTGCGGGGTGGGGGGCTCCTTCTCTGCCTCCCTCCCTGGTCAGTTATCTAGTGCCTGCGCGGTTTCTTTTACCAACTGGTTCTATGGCTGTGTGACGTGGATCAAGTCCCTCACCCTCTCTGGGCCTCAAGTGCCTTCCTTCCAACAGAAGCCACGCTCTCAGTTTGCATTTAGAGAGCATCACAGATGCCCTGAGGTAAGGTTCTTTTCTGCATCTAAATTCCCTGCCTCCACATGAGTAGATTTGATCTCCTCGGGCCAATTGCGCGCCAACCCGAAATGACTTTTTAGCCTTTGGCTGGAATTGAAGAGCCATCATTTTATTTTCAGCTAGAAATTAACAGGTCAGGAGAAAATAGAAAGTTCAAGAAGATGATTCACTCTTGTCTTCAGAGACCAGTGTCATTGCTTGTCACTTCCTGTGCCTCTCACTTCCTCCTGCTGTCCCAGACAATTTCCCCTGCTCATGGAGGAGGGGTGTGCAGTCGGGACAAAGGCCCTAAGTATCCCACAGCAAACCCACCAGAAGGATACACTTCATTTGTGTCCTCCTCCCCCCCTGCCTTAGGTTCTAGCTTGAAGAGAGCTACACTTTATTGAGAACAGTCCGTATGGCTTCTGCGTTCCTACTGAACCGCCACAACAGTCCACAGGCTAAGTACAAGCATCATCCCTGTGTCAAGGAGGGGAAGGTGAACGCATGTCTCACACTGCATTCCCCTGGCAACTGGGCCTGAAGCTGGGCAGTGGTCTGTCCTCGATGAAGCTTCTGGCCACCAGGCCATGCTGTCCTGGTGGACCCAGTGACGCCAAAGTGGAGTGGGAAAATGTAGGACTTCTAATCAGAGCCTGAGGTTTGTTTTGTTTTGTTTTGTTTTCTAATATTCTTTTTTTTTTAAAAAAAGATTTATTTATTTGTGCATACAGAACTGGGGTATAGGCCAGAGGTACAGGGGCAGTGAGAGGATTCACCAGAGGCAGAGTGGGGAGCAAAACAGGCAGATGCAGTGAGACACACTGCTGATGGGAATAGCAGGTGAGACAGGAGAGGTCTGCTGCGCCATGTGGGTCACCTCCAGGACTGGGGTCAAACTCATACTGAAGCTGCTGCCGCTAACTTGCAATGTTGAGTCCCAACCTGCTGTGCCACCAGGGAAGACCCCAGAGCCTGACTTTTAATCCTGTTCATCTAGAAAGTCTTTGTGATCTTTCAATAAGTCTTTAACTTCCCTAAGCCTCAGTCACCCATTCTAAAATAGAGGAGAGGGCTCTGTTGATCCCTACACCCCTTTCCAGTGTGGTATTCTGTGGCTTTCTGGTCATAGTATATTTAAGACAGTGATTAAAAGTCAAGGTGCGGGGGGTTTCATCCTGCTTAGGAGCTGTGTGACCTTGAGGAAGTTACTTAACTTCTCTGATGTCCAGGTTCACCATCTGCAAACCGGAGAGAAGATCAACACCTACTGCATGAAATTGCCATGAAGACTGAGGGAGGGAGGGTACCCGGGATAGTGAAGGGGATCCCCTGTTGCCATGATGACCATGTGGGGTCATCATCTGTCTTGCCAGACCCCATGCTTGTGCAGAAAATCCTGTTTCTGAGTCAGTCTTGCCATTCCCAAGCAGTGTGGCCCCTGGGCCACCGCAATGGCTTTGTCTGAAAGCTGTCTGGCCACCAACGTGCTCTAGGGCTTCTTTACCAAGGTACCCCCCTTGGGTAGTCCCAGTGCTGAAGTGAAAAGGACGGGTCGGGGTGAGGCGTCCAGTGGCATTGACTTACTTGTTGTAGTCACTGAACTTAAAAAAGTTTGACTTGGTGGCAGCCACATGAACTCACCCGGAGTAGAGCTTTCCGGCTGAAGCAGTCACAAGATCTGCCCCTCTCTCCTCCCCATTCCATTCAGGAATTTCCCAAGGAACCCCTGGGCAACCCATTTTGAGAATCGAAGCCCATTAGGTGATAGATGAGTCTGAGACCCAAAAAGGGGCAGGAACCAGGAGCCAGGAGCAGCCACACCTGCTGGCATCATTTTCATTAGCGATGCCATTTCCCGGCCTGTGAGAGGGTTTTCCCATGTTTCTTTGGGCCACGATCTTAATTAATCACCTAGAGACGCGTCTTTCAATATTGACACTTACTCAGTAGCTGGCATTTCTGTATTATTCTCTTTTCCTACCTTCCCCTCCTACCTTCCATAGGTAAAGTCGGGATGGATATTTATTGTTAAATCAGAGAAAGCAGAGCTTTTATTTGGAAGCTCTGGGAACACGCTATTTACCCAAATAATCGTGCCTGAGTCTGCAGGTGTTTGGAGACCTAGAAAAATATATTTGATCAAATAAATAAATTGTGACCCAAATGAATCCACAGATGCCATGGCTGGAGGGGCTCTCAAGAGCCCTGTTTCCATGAAGTAGCTCTTCCCCGCCACCCACACTGTTCTGTTTGTAATCCCCAGATCACATGGTAGTCCTCCCTTCCAAACCTGATTTCCACACAGATTTAGCGAGTGGTGACTTGCCATGGGGATAGCTTTGGTGCAAACCAATCGGCAGGGGTCCCTCAGGCAGTAAAATACCCCAGCAGCAAAAGTAATGCAAGGCTACATGGACCAGAGAGAGCAGGTGACTTGCCCAAGGTCACACAGCGATTTAGAAATAAAGCCATCTCCTCTCAGGTTGCTCCATGCTGAAAAGCTCTTTGCTGGAGCCAGGCTGCCCTTTGCTTTATGGTCTGGGAAATAAACCAGCTCTGCAGTGCCCATGTGGGCAAAGAGAGGAAGGGAACTTTTAATCACAGGCTGGCTTTTAGAGGACATGCTTGGGTTGAGCTGGAGGCCATGTTATCTGAGCTGCTAGTAGGTGCTCTGAGACGTTTGCCTGCCAAGCACCTAGATCGCTCCCACCCAGCATGATGGGAGAATGGACGCCTCCTGGCCCTGGCCTGCAAGTGCAGGGTGACACATGTGAGTTCAATTCACGGCTGGCCAGGCTTGGGCAGGCTTCCCAGCAAGCCGTTCAGGGAGTGGGTGGGGAACACGGTCTTCTCCGAGCCTGACCCTGGCGGCCCAGCACATGTGTTTATTTCTTCCTTTTCCAGTTGGGAGGCTGGCTGGCAGTCTGGTTGAGCAGGCAGCCGCGGCCAGGCTGCCTGAGGCTCAGATCCCGTGACCTGAGACTATAGAGCTGGTCTCTGTTTTCCTCTGCAGAGTGGGGAGAGTGATAGCACCTTGGGCAGAGGGTGCAGCTGAGGTCTTCATAAGATCACCCACATGAAGCGCTAAGAGCCCGGCCCCCAGCGATGAGACAAGCAAGCAACTGGCCTTAGCTGTGTTGGGGGAATTTTCAATGGGAGGGTGAGTTTTTCTTCCTTAAAAAGTTATTCTTTGGGCCCTCCCTGGTGTCACACGGGTTAAAGTTTAGTGCTGGAAGCTATCAAGAGAGGGGTGACCCACATGGTGTGGCGGACCTCTCCTGACCCGCCCGCTGCTCCCCTCAGCAGTGTACTTCATCGATCCACCTATTCTGCTCCCTACTCCGTCTCTGGTGAATCCTCTCACTCTTCTGCACCCCTGACCTGTAGCCCAGTTCTGTATGTGGAAATAAATAAATCATTTAAAAAATTATTCCTTAATAAAGATACCACTTTATTTTTCTGATTATAATGGTCATGCCTATTGATATTCCAACTACCTAACGTTACCCTTTGGTAATATTTTGCTCGATTTCTTCCAGTTTTTACTCCTGTCCTGTGCAGTGTGTGTGTGTGTGTGTGTGTGTGTGTGTGTAATAGGGCATGTACAATTAAAGTATACTTTTCAAAAAACTATAAACCGTACAAAACCTCATGACATGGGGCAAAGATTGATTTAGCTCATTAATGAGGGAGTTGGCAAGATGGTAAAGTCGGTTCTCAGGAGATTTAGGGAACAGTGGTTACAGACGATTGCAGAAGCAAGGCTGGAATGAGATGGCTGGGCTGGAGGCAGGTCTGGTTAATGTCTCACAGGGCAATAATTCCATGACATCTGAGCTAATTTTTCTACTGACAAAAAAAATCGACAAGATCACAGTCACATGTGACTTCAGAGTCCTAAACAAAGTTACGTTTCTTTAGAATCTCCTAGTTCATTAAATAATCCTTGGGTGGGCCTGCTGAACAACGCTCCAATGTGGGATTGAACCACAGGGTTCTTCTTGCCCGGTTGCCAAATTTTGGATCTTCTTTTTAACAACATTGATGTTACCTTAGATCCTACCTTAGAAAATATCACATAACTCACTTTTCACGCCTAATACATCACATCACATCCATTTTCAAAAGAAAGTGTTGAGGAACTGTTCCAGGGCACCCCAATGTGAATCGGGTTGCCTGTCTGTGGGTCTTCACCCGTGCGCTTACGATTCAGTCGTATTATGGACACTCTCAAAAGGTTCAATAATGGATTTATTTATAAGGAGAAAGGTAAAGGAATAACCCAGGGAAAGAGGGAAACACAGGTTAACTAGGATGTCCTACCCGTTCTGCTGACTTGGACTCCACCGGCACGCTGAAAACCAACTGAGAGCCAAAACAATCAGCTGTGAACCACCAGGTCCCCCCAGAGCCCACATGTCCGGTTTTATCCCAACCTGGCTGCTCAGCTCCACCCTCACGTCCCGTCCCCGCGTGCTTCTTCTTGGTACTGATGGGATTTGGAGTTCCAGCATCTGGAGTGGGGGCGGAGTCCATGAAACCTGTAGCTGTTACAGAAGCACTAACAAGTTCCTAAAGAGAATTGACCCAGTCCTCGCCGATTTCCCTGTCTCTCTCCCTACCTAGATGGAGTTTCTGGAGTTTTTCGTGAGTTCAACCAACTTCCTGATGCCTGTTTCCTAGGCTCCTAGTATTCAGCCCACAGTGGGATTTGGGATTGAATGGTGGTGTTAAGAGGCCTGGCCTTTGTCAATGACAAAAGATAAGCCCTGCTGTTAAGAACAAGCCACCTCCTCTCCCAGACTCCACTGTGTCCTTCTGCTGTGTCAAAGAAGTCCCCCCCCCCCCCCCAGTAATCTCCCGCCCCACCATCCCAGCCCTGATTCAGTCGTTTAATTGTGTTTGGCAGACTGGACACACACAGTCTAGAAACCCGTCTTGTCTCTTCTCTGTAGGGTACTTCAGCCTGAGCGCCCTCATTTCCTAACTTTCTTTCCTAATCAAGGTCTTCAACAGGGAAAAGTTCTTGGCCATCTCAGGCTGGAAGGATTGATCTCCACACTATGAATTTTAAAGCTCTCTTGTTCCCAGGGGTGGGAAAAACCCATCAAAATGCTAATGGCCCTGGGTCTTACCACCCACCGACCCTCTTCTGAATTAGAATATATTTTCACAGGCTGGAGCTGGGAAGAATTGTAAAGAGTTGTAGTCCTGCCACTGGTGGGCTCTGAAGCCTCAATCTCCAGCCCCTCACGGTGGGCAAAGCAGTGAGTGGAGGGTGATTGGCGGTGCGCTTGGCCTCTTCACTCCATCACCAGGGGGGCTTGCGACTTCGGCGTCCTTGTTCACGGCAGGGCAGGGTGATCCGTTTGGAAACGTTGCTGTCCTGTCCTATGCCGTTCTCACCCTGCTGCTCTCAGAGGCAGGCTCTTTAGGCTGGCCGTCCCGTCTGAGTGAAACTGCACAGCGGATCCACTTGGAGTCCAGGTCTGAGCAGCGCTGAGATGATACACACCCAAGGCCGCGTCAGCACTAGGGCAGCCTCAGCCTGCCATGAACCATGTACCATGGGCCCTTGTGGCCTTTCAAGTCCCAGGAATCTTTGCTCAAACAGCCCAGTGGCCTGCCGCCCTCCGAGATGCGTCCTCGGACAGACCAGCCGGTCTGCAGGGCTGGCTGCACGCACCCCCAGGCCAGGCGGGACTGGGCGCAGTCTCTGGGGCCAGCTGCATGCCAAATCCTGCTTCTGGTTTTGACTCTGGTTCTTCCTAGCTGTGACTGTCCAGTAGCTGCTGGACCTCCCCGAGCCTCAGTTTCTTCCGTGGCTGGGGAGGGGGGCGCTAGGTGGCAGAGTTACAGGACTTAAATCCTTCTTCGTTAGTTCCTGGGAATGACACCATGGAGTCAGGACAGGTTCCACCTCTAGGTTTAAGCCACAGGGTTTTGGGGTCCCCCTGGGACTCAGTGCCTGGCTCTGGGCCCACTTCTATGAGAAAGAGTGAGTCTTGCTTAGCGGACATTGTCATTGGTGCTTTCTCTCGCCCTTTCTCCCTGAACACCTCAGAACTGTTTATTTATATAGAAGGGCTGCGGAAGTGCTCCCTGACCGGACAAGGGGGTGGTGACTGCAGGTAACCAGGACTCTCAGGGGGACGCATTCCCCCCCCCCCACCATGCTCACCTGAGCTTCCAGGTGATGACCATCTCCAGCAGGTGCTGCTGGGGAGGGCACCAGAGACCTGCTTGGCATATGCCAGCTCCAGAAAAGCCCCAGACCGGATGGGAGGCGTGGAGCCAGGAGAGAAAGTATTAGTAAGAGATGCACTGAGAGTAATCCTTCCCCCCACCGCCACCCCCTCTTCAGGGCAACAGGAGCTAATGGACTCAGAGTGGGACTTCACTGGCCCACCGGGCAGACCCTTGGGGACCCCTTGCCAGCTGTCCAGAGCCCCCTGTGCTTACCCTGCACTTCCCAGGCAAAACCACATCCCAGTCTTTCTGAGGATGTTGCCTCAGTCACATTGTGACCCTGGAGCAGAATTAGCGGACACATGGGGCTTCCTAGTGGGGGCAGAGCGTGAGGGTTCTGAGCGGTGGGGGGCACTAGGAGGGAAGTGCTCTCTGCCCCCTCACCCATGCCCCAGACAAGTACAGTTGCAGAGAGAGGGCAGAGAGGGCCTGAGCAGCCGTGGACTTCATTAAGAGCCACTCTGGGGATTGTGGGGTACAGGACTCAGCAGGAATCTGTCCTGAACTGCCTACCTCCTCTCCCTGCCCCAACCCCCACACTAACTCCTGTGTTGCTAATTTAAAACAAAGCAAAACGAAGCCTGCTAGACTCAGGAGCCATAAACTGCAGAGCTTTTATCGGTCAACTAGCAATGCAGCAGGCTGGCAGCTACCCAGCCTGGCTCCCATGGCCTGGATTGGTATGGGGACAGGGGGCAAGGCTGAGAAGCTTCCAGGGTTTAATGGAGGATGCTGCCTCTTCCTTCTGGGGCACAGACCAAGAGTCCTGTGTTCTACTTGGAAACCAGGGAGAGATGAAGGGTTGCTGGAGTGGGAGCAGGGGAATGAGAGAGATTCAGCAGGAGCTAGCCAGGGATAAGCTTGTTATAGGGCTGGTCAACTCTTCCAGGAAGCCTTCTCGGTTCTCCTCAGAAATCCTTTTGGCTTGGGGTTCTAGGATACCCAGATAGCAGAACAGGGTCATCACGCTTACCTGGAAGGTTAACACATAGCCGTGCACTGCTGGATAACAAGAATATGTTCTGGGAGCTGTGACATCACACGATGTTGTCCTCATGTGACTGTCACTGCTGTGTCATCACACACACCCAAGATAGTAGAGTCTACTGCACTCCCCGGTCAGGCAGGGCCTGCTCTGACCACAGTGGAATATTCAGCCTCTCATTGATGAAGGTGGTGTTAAGTGCTGCATGGCTGTAGAAAACTCTAGAAAGTTCAACCATTGTGCATTAAGTGTGAATGTGTCAACTGGGGTGTTGACTCCATCTGGTATTTATGTGTAGACCCTAGGGAGAGAGGGAGGGATCCGAGCAGTATGGCTTGAACCCCAGCTTGTCACCACCCCCTTTTTCCATAGCCCCTGCTTCCTCTTATCTGTTGGTGATTATTTTGTGCCAGGTATCATGGAGATAACTGGCAATTTAGTTCAGCTAAATCCCCAGCTCAGGCCAGTGAGGTAGGACTGTGCCCATACCTCACAGGTGACTTACCTGCAGTAAAGTGGGGTACGGGCCTTTCCCCAGGCTGCGTGGCTGGCAGGTGGCATATGCAACTCCAGAGCCAGGCCTGTGGGATGGGAGAGCCTCCTGGGCACGGTGCTTCACTGCCTACTTGTCCTGGCCCTTCAGTGTCTGCAGGGCGCCCCCCAGTTTCAGAGTCCCCCGTAAGTAGTATCTGAGCATGAAACCCTCATCACTGACTGTCATCTGCCCTAACCGGTAGTTGGTTTGGCTGCACGCAGGCAGCAAACCATTGACCCCGTGTCAGGGACTAGACTCGGACACAGACACCTTCGGCCTCCTGTGGCCCAGCCCTTCACCACGCAGGTCAGCAGAGGCCAAGCAAGCGTAGCTCTGGCCCCTCCTCCAGAAGGCGTCCCCCTACAGGTCCTTAGGTCCCTTAGGTGAAGTGGTGAGAGAGGGTGGTGTTGGGGCCTGGTAGTGCTGGACACAGACTGTGGGGGCCTAGAACAAGGCGCCATTCATAACGCCGTGGAGCGTGGCCTCTCAGGGACCAGAGAAAATTATACAAGTAATTGAGAATCCTTCGTGTTCTCTCTTCTCTCCATTAACCTAGTTCTGCTTTCTCACTATTACCTTAATCCATTTTTTTGTATCCCACACATTTGTCTGTCCTTCTGTCCATCCCTGCACTTATGCTACATTGCAATCATGTATCCTTCCATCCATCCCACATGCATCCTATTCATCCACCCATCTATCCATTTCTCCATCCATTATCCATCTGTCCCCTCCTTCCCTCACCCATACACCCATCTATGTGAGCATTCCTCCACCCAACATCACAGTATTCCTCCATCAATGCAACCAACTGTAATCCAGTTCCTCCTTCCCACCCCTCAAGTTATTTTACACATCTGTTCTCCATCCATCCATCCATTACACACCCGTCCATCTTATCAATTATCTATGTGCTTATTATTTGCTGAACTAGTCCAGTGGATGAGAAAAAAATCACATGAATCACATGGTATGATTCTGACTTTACATAAGATCCACAAAATTGGTTAAAAGAGCCCGGAGAACAGCAATTAATCATTTCTGTGGGAGTCGGATTTCAGAGAGGATATATTAAGGAAGGTTTTGAAGGGTGAGTAGGAGTTCGTCAAGCATTTTGAAGAGTGGAAGGAAAGGGGCAGATTAGTGTTAGTAAAAAAAAAAGGGGCACTCCCAGGCAGGATGAGCAGCATCAAGACTGGGCTGAAGATGCGAATGGGATGTGTGAGTGGATTCAGTTTGACTACGGGGTCTATGTACAACATGAGGACCTGAAGAAGGGTCTAGAAAAGCTACTGGGGATAAGATGCAGCATCCATGTTCATAAGGCACAGCAGGATGCCAGGGACCCCACTGAAGCAGGTGAGAGACATGGTATTCCACATTTGTGGGTTCAGCTGACAGGGAGTGAGAGTGCAGGTTGGAGGGACCAGAGGCTGCAGGCTGGAGGCCAAGGCTGGACAGGGTTGGGCTGGTCAAGGGCCACTTGGAAGCCATGGAATGGAAGAGAAAAAAATGTCTGGGAAATAGAGGAGGACCTTTGCTCTGGGTTGGTCACCCGGGGTGGCTGCTATCTTAGGGCCTGTTTTGGGGTTTTCCCCAAGTGGTCTCTTTGCACAGGCGTGTGAGACATCCCTCCCAGCTGTCCATCTGCTCACAGCGTGTGTGCTTGGGGGCGCATTTCCTAGCTCAGTCAAGACATTTTTTTAACAGAGCAGATGCTGAGGTGGCTCTCTGATGTTCCCTTAGAAAGGGACAGTCATTTTCCTGCACACAATGTGGGTTTACTCTACAAGAAAGAAGAAGACATAGAGCTAAGTTTTGAATCAGACCTTGAAAAATGGAAGGACTGGTCAGCATCCCACTCATTACCATTGGTAACGCTCTCACTATAGTTTAAGGATTTAAGATACTTTACTCTTTTCTGTCTTCTGAAGTATTTTTAAAGAACTTTTTTATTTATGCATACAAATTTGGGGTACTGGCCACACAAGTGCAGGGGGTGAGAGGACTCACCAGAGACAGAGGGGGACTGGAACAGGCAGATTGATTGAATTACACTGCTGAGGGGAGCAGCAGGCAGGTCAGGAGAGGTTTGCTGTGCCATGTGGGTCACCTCCCAGGCGGGGATCGAACTCGTGCTGTGGCGGCTGCAGATAACTTCATAGTGCTGTGCTTTAACCTGCTGCACCACCAGGAAGGGCTCTCTCTTCTAAGGTTTTTGACACTAATATACATCCTATAAAAAGTGACCTGTCGTAATTAACTGGCATTGTTCTTAATTTAGAAGCCCATAACATTAGGGTGTGGTTATAATCCAGAGTCTTAAAAAATTAAGACGTGGTGATATAGACTCTCACTAGGTCCTATATACGCTTGACCCTCACGCAACATGGGTTTGAACTGTGTGGGCCCATTTATATGTGGATTTTCCCCCCATAGCACATAAGTATATTTCCTCTTCCTTAGGATTTTCTTAATAACATTTTCTTTTCTCTAACTTGCTTTGTGGTAAGAATACAGAGTCTGATACCTAGAACACACAATATATGAGTTCATTGTTATCAATAAGAACTCTGGTCAACAGCAAGCTATCAGAACTTAAATTTTGCCTGTGTGTTTTTTGCTGCCTGTGTGTCTTTAACTGCCTGTGTTAATTGTTCAGGGGTCAACTGTATATATTTCTCACTTAATCTTCAAAGCACCATAAGTGTTCTCAGCTGTAGTTCCTTAGCCATGCCTTCCAGGTGGGGAGTTGAGAGCCCCCAAAGGAAGGTGACTTGCTCAAGGTCCCAGAATTGCCATTAGTCACTCAAAGTTGGTAGATTCTTGGGAGCTGCAACTTTAAGAGAAAGCAGGTCCTCACATACCATCCATTCATTCAGCATTAGCTGGATTGGATTTTTTTTTTTAATCGATGTTATAATGAAATAACATTGAAGGAGACGAGGCGAGTTGAGAACTGCCATAGAGAGGTGGGCTCAGAATGGCAGCCCGGGTCATGTCAACCCTGGCGGGATATTTGTGCCAAGCCTGAGGGAGTTTGGGAAGGGGAAGATGACGGCCTTTCCTTTCCACGACCACCAAGCCCACAGTGACCACTAGATTCAGCCCTCCTGTCACCCAGCCCCAGGCCTCCTCTTGGCCCCAAACCTGAGATTCTTTCCTCTCTCCCAGAAGAGCTGAAGGTCTGACATCTGCTCTCTGGGAGAGGAGGGGCTGAAATGAGACCTCAGGGGGTTGGGAAGTGGGGGTGTAGGGGGAGAATTCCAAACGCAGCTGGCTCCTCTCACACAATACAGATTTGCTTAAATGGGAGTTAGGATTAGTGCGGGATTTTGCTTCTCCTGGCAGACTGGTAATAAACTAATCTCACAGGCTGCGGGGAGGCAGAATTCCACGAAGACAGGAGATAGCTTCAGGCTCAGGAGCGCAAAGCCTGGAAAGTCATTTTGTTCCTGACGGTCCTGCCCGCCCGCCTGACATGCAGCCTGCAGCTCCTTCCGGCGGCGTGGCTGCGGCCTTTAATTTCGATAATGTGTGACATTCACCCGGGCTGTGTGGCTGATGGGGATATTTGACATTAATACATGTTCCTCGCGGTCCCCAGTGCCCATAAAAGCTCATTATCAGTTCTGAGCTGGTAATGTAGTTCCCGGCTCAGGTGGGCCTGAGTTCCTCAGAGGCGGCCCTCAGCGGTGGAGCTGTGGACATCTGCAAGAGCCAAGAAATTAAACTCCTGCCTGGGGTCACGGTCTCTGCCTCGCAGGCCACTGGAAAAGAACCCTAAAGCCTGGGTCCGGGTTAATACCCACAGAAGGGAGCTCCTTCTGCGCCGCTGTTTGGGCAGCATTTGGAGAAGGCCTTTGCCAGCGTCTGTCCACGTGTGTGATGGGCAGGGCCTCTGAGCACCCTCCCCTCTGCTGGACACCTGGCTTCGGGATTGCATGGGCATCGCCACATGGAGATGTGGGCACCGAGAGAAGCACACGGTCAGGCAGTGATGGCCAGACACGGAAATAGCCAGCATGCCCATGGTGGGTGAGGTGAGTGGAGTTATGGCCCACGTCTGCATGGGACACCATGCAGCGGTGGACAGACAGGTCCAGAAGGTCCAGAGGTCTATGTGTCCTCACACAGACGTGATAGCCCTGGGAAGCGGAGCTGTTGGACACGGGGGGGGGGGGGGAGGTCCTCTGGCGTTGAAAGCCGTGCTGTCTGCTTGGGGCCCCTAGGGACGCACGCCCACACATACCTATGCACAGAGGTAGATGATTTGGTGAATACGGTCCAGAAGGCCGTGGTGCCAAGGCTTTGCAACGGCTCTCGATGGAGAACAGGCTGCATGGGAAAGGAAGAACTTTCACTTTAATAAAGTATAGATCTATAACATTGTGTATGTGCATATATGTATATACGTGTATGTATGTATCTCTACACCCTTGGTGTATTACTACAATCGTGCATCTGTGTATATGCACGTGCTGGTTTGCCTTGCTACCCAAAAGCACAATGTTCCTGTGAGCCCGTCATAAGCTGATAAGGCACAAAGTGAAATAGCACTTACCATGAATTCACATTTTCTAAAATTTTTCTAAAAGTAACCTACAAAGGGCCCTCCCTGGGGGGCACAGTGGGTAAAGCACAGCACAAGAAGCTAAAGCCACTTCAGCATGAGTTCGATCCCCGGCCCCGGAGGTGACCCACATGGCGCGGCAGACCTCTCCTGACCTGCCCTCTGCTCCCCTCAACAGTGTACTTCGTCAGTCAGCCTGTGCTGCTCCCCACTCTGTCTCTGGTGAATCCTCTCACGGCCCCTGCTCCTCTGGCCTGTACCCCAGTTGTGTGTGCATAAATAAATAAATCTTATTTAAAAAAAAAGTAACCTACAAAATAATAGCTAAGCCCTGCAGTAACCGGAATGGCAGGAGGCATACACTGTGGAGTAGCTGGGGTGTCCCCTTACTCCACAGAAGCCGCTGAGCCTGCTCTGCTTTTGACACTTGTCGTAAATGTGAACATTTTCTTCAGGTTTTTCTTTTTTTGGGGGGGGTGGTGGTTAGTAAAAATAGAAACTAATGTTGGTCTGAAAGCTAAATGGCATAACATGAACTTTTGAAAAGCCCCTGCTTTTAATAATAATTATACATGCGACGTATTTACGTGAGGCTGTGTGTGTGTGTGTGTGGGGGTGTGAATTCCTGATTGCAGCCTCTGTCTGACGCTGCTGGGTGGATGTGGGAGCAAGAGCCACCTCAGTCGAGATCCCTGGTGTTCCCCAAGGAGTTCTGAGAACCCCTTCCGATGCTAGGTCCTCTGGAGTGGACTGGACCCCGCTCTCCCTGGCTCATCCGCTCCCGTGGCTTGGCTTCCCGCGGACCTGAGTCCTAGTCCTGCCGGCTCTGCCCCATGTCAGGGATATGGCCTGGGCATATCCACCGTGAAGTCCTGCTTTCGCAGTTCACTGCTGTAGTGGTGTCCACTGTCAGAGGGCACAGGGACCTCAGCTGTAAGTTTGTGTCGGCCTCTCAGCTGTGCATGTGAGCAAGCCGGGCCCCCAGGGACCCTGACCCAAACCTGGGCTGGCAAGAATATGGCCCGGATGTGGCGAAGTTCACTCTTCGCCCATGACCTGGAGACTCTTCCACACTGACAGAGAGGAAGGAGGCGAGTGGCTGGTCTTCTGGCCCTTGCACTCTGGGCTTGCGTGGTTTCTCACCACCGGAGACTTCTCTTGCTACTTATCTTTTCTTGAATGCCAAAATCTTGAAGGCATTGGTTTGCTCCAAGAGTCTGCATGCATTAGGCAGTGATTAATGCTCTTTCCCACTTTCAGAGTTTCTCAGATGCCTCTTCTGGCCTGAGGAAAATGGAGTTCCCACATTAAGTTGATAATATTCTAGCTAGAAGCAAAGATACGTGATGTGATGCAGTGATTAGCATGCCCGATGTCACAGCACAGACATTGTACAGGCGCCTGTGCTGATTTTAGGGCTGAAGATAAGCCCCAATCTACGGCTCCAGGGGGCCGTCCTGAGGGCCTCTGGGGGGCTGGGTGCTTCGTGCTGACTTTCTGGCCCCGGGCTCCCTGTCTGGCGTCTGTACCTGCAGAGACAGAAGGGGAGGGGACTCTTTGAGGAGGGGGTGAGCATGTGGACTGAGCAGCCCCCAGACGCCACCGGCCCCACTCACCTGGCCTTTTTAATATCGATCTCTCTCTCTCTGTTCCTTCTAGAATTTATCCTGAAGCTACCGTCAGGAGAGCTCGAGCTATCTTGATGCCCCAGAAAGGCAGAGACGTCATCTGAAAGAGGTAGGACCCAGCCACAGGGCGGGGCTCTTCCTATACGTCTCTGGGGGTCTTGGCTTTCTGATCTCTAAAAGGGGGCACAAGACGCAGCCCCGGGCTGGTTTGGGGAGACGATGCGGAGAAGGCTCAGAAAACCATCCCCGGATTCTTAAACAGAAGACACTCCCACATCCCCACGCCGAGGGCTGCTGTGGAGGGTGGGGTGTACATACTGTAAAGTGCTGTGCCCAGGCGCCTGGTGACATTTGTTGTCTCAACCACTTTCCTCGTTGCTGACCTCTGCATCTTCCCTGGGACACCATCACCTGCTTCCTGGCTCAGTCTCTCACTTTTGCCCGGTGTAGCTGCTGGCCAAGATTATTCTAGGCTGGTGACTGGCCCCCACTGGGAGATAACGTGGGCATGCCCGAGGCCCTAGAGGACTGGCCACCGAGGAGCGGTCAGGTGGGGTGCCGCAAGGGCTCCCTCTTGCTCCACCGCTTCTGTGCCCCAGCTCACCCTGCCCTGCCAGCTGCCACCCTCAGAGGCCGCCCTGATCCCCTTAGGCAGCCACACAGCCTTATCACAGGGCCCCATCCGCCTGGCTTTCTAATTCAGGAGATGGTGCTGAAGCGAGGAATAAGCTTAACTTCCCCATGACCTTTCTGCTAGGCAGGTTTCTGCTTGGGGGGACCTCAAGAGAGGTGGCCAGGGACCTCACTGCACGAGAGGAAAGAATCTCTAAGTTCAGAGAAAAGTAGCAAGAGTGGGAGCTGCTGTTCCTGCTCCCAGAGGGGGTTTTTCCTCTCTTGTTGTCCAGGAAGCAGGTGATGGGGTCGCAAGGAAATGTAAAGAGACCGTAGTGACTGGCAGACAAGCGTGTGCTGCTGTGGGAAACCTCTGCTGGGGGCTGTGTCTAGCTCTGCCCTTCACTAGCTGTTTGACTTGGGATCAGTTTTCCTGTCTCTAAAATGGGCAGATAGCATGCGCCTCGCAGGTGGTTGTGAAGGTGGGGAGCGGCCTGCAGGACATGCCTGTTGCTTTGAGCCACGGCAGCCTCTGGAATAATGTGCCACCTCGAGGTGGCAGTGGCTCTTGGGGTGTGAGAGCTGGGCGTCTGTGAATTTATAGCGGGGTTATCCTGGAGACGCATACCTCTTTCTGTGCAGGATCTAAAATAGGGTTACGAGGTGGGCCTGGGTTGTGTCAGCTCTCTGTTCTGACACCACTGGGGTGTGGGGTGTGAAAAATTCTTCCTGAGGCTTCGTTCCCATGGATTACATGTCACTGCGGATGGTCTTCACTGGACCCTTTTGTAGATAATCTCTGAGCCCCCCAGGCAGGTATTAATAAGCCCTTTTGCAGAGGACAACTGGAGTTTGGAGAAGTAGTCAGTGACTGCAGGCTTTCCCTCCAAAAACAGCAAGGTTAGGACCCAAACATGGGACTCCTGCCCAAGGGCAGTGTGTGTTCTGCACCCCATAGCACCCACAGTGTCTACCAAGGCTCCCACAGAGTACCCCTCTACATCCACAGAGCACCCTGCACCCACAGCCACACCTCAAAGTGCCGATGACAGCACCCACACACCCACTGTGGCTCCTCACAGTGCCCACAGTGTCGCCATTCTGACAGGTGGGGTATACCTCCACAGTGGCCTTCCCTACTTCTCCACCCAGCCCTGCACAGAGTTCATAGCCAAGGCAGGATGAGAAGTCCCTTGATGTCCTGATCTTCCCGGCCAGCCCTCCTCAGCAGGCTGCGATAGTGAAGGCAACTTCTAGAAGGCAGTGGAATCTTCCTCCTGCTGAGATCTGACATTGGGAAGCAGGGGTCAGGGAGGGGCAGACTGAGGCCGGCTCCCCCAGGAGAAGCTGTACTCGGCTCTTGGTGTCACAGCTAAGAATCCATTGTGAAATCCAAGGTCATGAAGACTTAACCCTGTGTTCTCTTCTGAGATTTTATATGTTTGGTGCTTATGTTGAAGTCACTGATCTATTTTGAGTTAGTATTTGTATTGATAAATGGTGTGAGGAAGAGGTTCAATGTATGTGCTCATTGGCATGTGGATATCCAGTTATCCCAGCACCACTTGTTGAAAAGATTATTCTTTTCCCATTGAATAGTCATGCACCTTTGTGGAGAAACCAATATAAACTTATTTCTGGACTTTCAATTCTATTCCATTTGTTTATAGCTCTGTACTTAGGCTAGTACCATGCTGGCTTGGTTACCGGTGATGGGGTCAGTGATTCCCACATCCTGATTAAGTTTCTTTCATGGCTTTTCATAATACAATATCTCATTTTTAAATCATTAGAAAATGTTAAAACATGCATATCATGCAACTTACTGTCTTAACTCTTTTAAAATATACAACTCAGCAGTATTAAGGATATTTGTATTGTGTAACCACCGCCAACTTTTATCTCCAGTGCTCTTTTTATCTTGGGAAATTAAAAGTCAGAACCCATAAAACAGTAAGTCTCTATTCCCCTCCCCTCCCAGCTCCTGGCCACCACCATTTCATGTTCCATCTCAATGATTTTGACGACTTTAAGTACCTCATGTAAATGAAAGAACACAGTAGTGTTTTTTGTGACTGGCTTATTTCACCTAGTATAATATCCTTAGGGTCCATGTTGTAGCAGATGTCAGAATTTCCTCTACTTGAAAAGCTAAATAATATGACTTTGTATGTATAAACCACATCTTGCTTAGTCCTTCATCTGACAATGGCTATTTGGGTTGCTTCCATGATTTGGCTACTGTGAATAATTCTTTTCTTTTTAGTGCTGAATAAGAGTCTATTGTATGGAGACACTAGGACCTCTTGGTTGCTTGCAAGCTTTGGCAGTTATCAGTAAAGCTGCTGTAAACATCTGTATACAGGTCTTTGTGTGAACCTAAGTTTTCAACTCATTTGGGTAAATACTAGGGAACTTAACTGCTGGATCACCTGGTAAAAGCTTGTTTAATTTTGTAAGAAGTTGCCAAACTGTCTTCCAAACTGTACCATGTGCATCCTCATCAGCAGTGTCTCAGAGTTTCCCTTGCTCCATATCCTTGTCAGCATTTGATACTATCAGTGTTTGGGATTTTGGCCATTCTAATAGGCGTGAAGTAGTATCTCACTGTTGTTTCAGTTTGTAATTCCCTATTGACTGATAAATATCTTTCCCTACGCTCATCTGTGGATCTTTGGCAAGATGTATATTCAAGTCTTGTGGCATTTTTAATTGGATTTTTTATTTACCTGTTGAGTTTGATGGATTCTTTACATATTTTGAATAGTAGTCCTTTGTCTATGTATCTTTTGCAAATATTTTCACCCAGTCTGTGGTTTCTTATTCTCCTGGCAGTATCTTTAACAGAGCTGAATTTTAAAACTTTAATGAAGTCCAGCTTTAATCAATTATTGCTATCATGGACTGTGTCTTTGGTATTGTATCTAAAAAGTCATTGCTATAACCAAAGTCACTTAGATTGTTCTCTCGTGTTGTCCTTTAGGAGTTCTGTTGTTTTACATTTTATATCACGCTACATCACCCATTTTTAGTTTTTTTTTTTAATTTTATAACAGTTTATTTTTATTTATTTATTTATTAAAGATTTATTTATTTGTGCATACAGAACTGGGGTACAGGCCAGAGACTTAGGGTGGCGAAAGACTTCACCAGAGACAGAGTGGGGAGCAGAACAGGCAGATCGACAAAGCACACTGCTGAGAGGAGCAGCGGGCGGGTCAGGAGAGGTCTGCCGCGCCATGTGGTCACCTCCGGGGCAGGCAGGAATCGAACTCATGTGGAACTGCCTGAAGTTTCTCAGTGCTGTGCTTTAACCTGCTGCGCCACCAGGGAGGGCCTATAACAGTTTATTTTTACATCATTTTGTACATTTTTTTTTCCATCTCAATTGTAATCATTTTTAGTTTTTTTTGAGGAGGTTGTAAGATATGTGTGTCGAGTCTACTTTGCATGTGGTATCAAGTTGTCCAACAACTATTTGTAGAGAAGATTACTTCTTTACTGGATTGCTTTTGCTCCTTTGTCAAAAATCAGTTGATAATATTTATGGGAATTAGTTTCTGGTCTCCTTATGCTGTTCCATTGAACTATTTGTTTATTCCTTTGCCAACACCACATGTTTTGATTACTGTATCTTTATATTAAGTAAGCATGAAAGTAGGGGAGAGTCAGTATCTGACTTTGTTCTACCCCAATATTGTGTTGGTTCTCTTGTTGGACTTAAGAATCCCTTTGTCAATAGCCACCAAATAACTCACTGAGATTTGGATTGGAATTATATTGAATCTAGAGTAAGTTGAGAGGAATGAAATCTCAACAAAATTGAGGCTGCTGTCCATGAACAGGAATCAGCTCTTCAGTTATTTAGTTCTTTGGTATCTTTTATCACAGTTTTGTAGTTTTTCTCATATAGGTCTTATATATGTGTGTGTGTGTGTGTGTGTGTGTGTGTGTTAAATATATAATTAAATTTATACCTAAGTATTTCACTTCCTTTGGTGGTAGTGCAAATGGTATATGGTTTTTAATTTCAAACTCCGCTTGTTGATTGCTGAAATATAGTGACATGATTGGGTTTTGCTTATTAACCTTGTATTCTGCAACCTTACTTCACTATAAATGTTTTAGTTCCAAAACTTTTGCTGCTCAATTCTTTCAGATGTTCTACAAGGACAGTTATGTCATCTGAAAACAAAGACAATTTCTTCCTCCCCAATCTGTAAAAATAAATCCTACATCTTATTGCGTCAGCTAGGACTTCCAATAAAGTGTTGGAAGCAGTAATGAGAGGGCATGTAATTGCCTTGTTTCTGACCTTACTGGGAGCGTTTAAAGTTTCTCACCAGAAAGTATGATGTTCACTATGGTTTTGGTAAATCTTTATCCAGTTAAAGAAATTCCCCAATATTCCTAGTTTGCTGGGAATTTTTATCATAAATGGGTATTGAAATTTTTCAAATGCCTTTTTTTTTTTTTTTTGGTACGGTCACATTTTTTGTTTGTTTTCAGATGTCATCCACTGGTTTTTGAATTATAAACACCTTAGCCTACCTGGGATAAACCCCATTTGGTCATAGTGTACATTTTTAATACATATTTGCTAATAATTGTTGAGGATCTTTGCGTCTATGTGAGAGATACTGGTCCATAGTTTTCTTTGTCTGGTATTAGTATTAGACTAATGCTAGCCCTCATAAAATGAGTTAGAAAGTTTTCTCTATGCTTGTGTCTTCTGGAAGAGATTGTTGAGCATTGGTACACTTTCCACTTCTTAAATGTTTGGTAGTAAACATCACCAGTAAAGCTATCTGGGCCGGGTGCTTTATGTTTTCACAGGTATTTAATTATTGATTCAATTTATCTAAAAGATCTAGGCCTATCCAGAGTATCTATGACTTTTTTTTTAATTTAATAGTTTTATTTACCAAAATGTACACTTGGTGCAACCTTTTCATGTATCTTCACCCGTAGCTGGGGCATCACCATCCTTGATGTTTCTGGTGTAAATTGCTTGAGTGCTATTTCCAAACCAGTTTAAAAAGTCCCTATAAGGAGCTCCTGAACCAGGACCCACACACCTTCAGTTCCTCAGACACAACAGCTGTTGTTTGTCTTCCTTATAGAGTTATCCTAGGTGGCTGTGTTGAGTAAGACCAGGTGGTTGAGCTTGTCTGGAACTTCGCCCTCAGTCCGCTTCTTTTCAGCCTGTGCCCCAGATTCCTTCACTGGGTCTTTGCCTTTCTCAGCTGACTTTCCAATGTCTTTCTTCGTGTTCTCGTCCTTGGGGGACATGACAGATCTCAGGAATAGCCGCTTTATGGAGCCCTACTAAAATGTCAGAACATCTACTTCTTCTTCGAAGAGCTTTGGCAGATTTGGCCTATCTCATCTAGAACATCATATTTGTGAGCCTAGAATTATTGATGATATTCTTTTATTATCCCTTTAATGTTCACAAGAACTATGGTGGCGTTTCCGCTTCATTTCTGATATTAGTAATTTGTATCTTCTCTCCTTTTTCTTAGCTAGTCTGTGTATAACATTTTTGCCTTTGTTAATCTTTTCGAAGAATCAACTTTTGGCTTTGTTGACTTTTCCCCTGTTGTTTCCTTTCCTCTGAAGTCCATGTATTAAGCATGATTTTATCACTCTCTGAGAGGGACCCTGGAGGTAAATTCTTTCACTAACTGAATCTCAGTTTCCACCTATCTGCCAAAAAGGTGTGATGATAACAACATGTATTCTAGACTTGGTCTGAGGGGACGTGTCAAATGTGAGCCCACGCTCATTTATTCAGCAGCTAATTGTCAGTTCCCTACTATGTACCTGGCTGGCACTGTTGTGCACATGGGAATATTGTAGTGACCAAAACAGCAAATCCCTGCCTTGGTGGCATTTGTCTCCTAGTTGGGGGAGACAGAGACCAAACGATCAATTGTCAGGCACTACGAGCTGCAGGAGGGGCAGGAGTGAGCAGTAAGTAGCATTTTGAAGGGGGGTTCTGGGAAGCCCTTCCCAATCAGCTGGTATCTGAGCACAGACCTGAGTAGTGAGGAACAAGCTTGACTTGTGAGAAGAGCCTGCCGCCTGGCAGAGGAGTCAGCAGGATGACAGCCATTAGGTGGACAGGAATTAGCATGTTGGAGGTTGGTGGAGGAAGGGTGGCTTGGTAGGCGAGGACGCCAGGAGGGAGCTGCCAGCCAGAATGAGGACTCTGATCATGTTTCTGCACGTGATGGGAAGTTGGCGAGAGAGGTGGAGGTTCAAACTTGCAGTTGAGTGAGGTCACGCCTGCTGCTGGGTGAAGTCTCTAGGAAGTAGGTAGAGTAGCATGAGCCTGAAGTTAGAATCCAGGCAAGAGATGTAGTGGTTTGGAAGTACCAATCAATGGTGAAGGTGCTGAAATCTATTCTGAAAGAAGAATCGATGGAGGCATGGATGGGTGGGCAGGGAGAACAACAGAGGCATCAGGCACAGCCATAGAGCTTGTACTGGAGGTGGTGAAATCCGGGCAGCGCCAGGCTGTGACCGTGGGGACACAGCCAATGGAGGCGGCTACAGACTTGGAGTTGACCCGTGAAGTTGGGGGTGTAGAGAGCCATTTGGAAGTCATCGGCTTACTGTGAACATTTTAAACCTTTGGTCTTAATGAGACCATCTAGGGGTGAGTGTAGAAGGAAGAGGTGGTAGGGGGTCCAGGTTCTTGGGAACCCACTGAAAGGTGCCTGCTGGCAGCGACTCACCAATGAGCAGGACACCCCATCTGGGCAAACAGACCCCTTTTCTCAGCGTCCTGGAGCTTCTGAGTGGCAGGAACGAGGACAGGAACCCGGAGTCGTAGGCTCAGTGCCTGCCTCCAGCTGTCAGTGGGCAGCAAGCAACAGGCACAGAAGGCTCACCCGGGGGTGGAGACACCTGGGCAGCGGGTTTATATACCTGCCTGTTCTGCAGCATAATCGTTTTCATTATTAAAATCACATGGACTCATTTCTAACAGTGGCCAGAAAAGAAACCCACAGTGAAAGTTTTCCCTTAGTGAATTTCGCAGACAAAACCACACCAGTCAACAAACATTACAGAAATAGAAAAGGGGCGGGGGGAGGCAGAGGGAGTTACAGGATCACACTTTCAAAATTATATTGGTGGGTTTCTTTTAAAGATTTTTTTTTTTTATTTATTGATGCATACAAACGCTAGTGTGTAGGCCAGAGATGCAGAGGGTGAGAGGACTCACCAGAGACAGAGTGGGGAGCAGAATGAGCAGATGTACTGAAATGCACTACTGAGAGGAGCAGCGGGGAGACAGGAGAGGTCTGCCGTGCCACGTGGGCCAGCTCCCTGGCGGAAGATCGAACTCAATTCACATTGGCTGGCGATAGCTTGATAGTGCTGAGACTCTTAACCCCTGCGCCACCAGGGAGGTCCACATTGATGGATAGTTAGGAAAAAGGAAGTTACCAAGACAGTTCCCGAAGAGTGAACCCCACAAGGATCAGAGGTGTCCTCGTCCTTGCAACCACTGTGCTTCTCTTGCACAGATCTTCTGCCGTCGGGCAGGGGTGCCAGCCGACTCTTGGGCACTCTCACGATTCAGAATCCGATCCTGGACTGAGTGTGTGTGGCGGGAGGATCTGGCCACGTGAGTAGGCGTTCTCTGAATTAGCTCCCATGTAAACACAATGCTCATTAGAAGTTAAGTAATTAAAAGTGCTCATTCGAAGCTGACACACATATTATTAAAACTCGCCAGTGTCAACAGCATTTGTTGAGGTCTTAGAGCAATAAGGAATTTTTTTCAAGGCATGATGTTTTATCCCGAAGGCTGTTTCCAACTGTCAGCTTGCAGTTGGCTTTTGTTGTTTTCCAGTTCCCCTCAGACAGTGCACCCCCATTGCCTACTCCTGGTTCCAACTGTTCCCATTGCTCTTGGCACACAGTAGGGAGATGTCCCCAGATTGTTGCTGGGGTCAGATGTGTCCAGGAGACCCCAAGGAGGAGACCAGGGGTCTGGTCCTGCAATGTGACGGCAATGGAGATACAGGAAGGCCTCTGGGTGTCCAGTCAGTATTGGCCCAGGTGGGGTGCAGGACAGAGCCTGGGACCCTGGAGGCCCCAAGTCCAAAGGCATTTGGCTCCAGCTCCTCAAGGTCACTGAGTGCCCTCTGCACCGAGTTGGACGCGAGTGTCCCAGCCTAGGGCACTTTACCCTGGCGATGGGTCTGACCGCTCCTGCCCCCTGGAGAGCCGCTCCCTTCCCTGCTCACCTCTCCCTTGCAGTAGAGCAGTCCGGGGAGGCAGCCGTGAAAAATCTCATCAATACCAGGAGATAAGGTATTCAGGGCTTTTCGTTTTTATTTCTGCTGAGACTCCTGGGGAACCTCTCGGAAGGAAAGGTCCCTTCGGAGCTGAGATTTTTCTCCCAGACTTTAAATTCGGGGCTTCTTAGGATCACAGCATCTGTTTAAACTGAACTTGAACTAAGTGGCAAATGGCTCTCACAGGAGAAGGACCAGGCCCAGCAGGCGGGTGCAGAGTCTGCCTTCTGTCCCTGGGGAAACCCCAGGGCCTGTCTTATGTCCTGTGGTGTGGACCATGCTGGACAGTGCCTCTCAGTCCATGTGGAGGGTAAGGGAACAGGGGCCTCGGGCTTGGTGCTGCCTGCTGGCCACAGAGCACGCCAGCCTGCCAGCCCACAGGCCTCCCCACTGGGGAGAGGTGGCAGGGAGAGCAGACCTGGGTGGTAAGACAGGGCCCCGCGGTCCGGCCCTGGGGAGTCACTTTCCAATTGGGGGGGTCCCAGCTCTGGGCCTCTTTACTCACGTCTCCTCTTTCCCCACGTCTCCTCTTTCCCCTTCCCGCCCTCTTTGTCTCCTGTTCTCCCTCCCCACCTGTTCCTCCAGGTTCCACCCCCACACAGAGATGTAAAAATCCCCCACCCCAACCCGTTTCAGTGAGTTGGAAATCTGCTTGAAAAATTTGACTGTTCTCAAAAGACAAGTTGTGCACCCGGGTGTCTATGAGCGTGGGTATGCGTTCTGCTTATTGTTAAGAAACAATGTGTCAGAGATTGGAGACTAGATGGGAAGAAATCACCCAAGCCCCCGCTCGGGACAAGAGACCAGAGCGTTTCCCGCTTTTGTCCACACCCAGACACATGTTCAGCAGGGCTGCTTCCAGAAGTCTGATCAGTTCGGCTTCCTGCTCTTCTTTGCTCACCAGCTCCCACTCTGCCACAGCATGGGGGATTCCTTCCCCGGCAGCACTCAGCTGAGGCCCCGGAGCTGACCTGCCATTTGCTTCCAGGGTCCTCTGGGCACTGCATGCCTCTTGCAAAGGTTTGCTGAGTCTAGCAAATGAAATCACAGGGTGCCCAGTAAAATCAGAATTTTGTGTAGACAGTGAATAGCTTTAGTGTAAGTATGTCCCTTGCCTTATCAGTCCCATGTAATATTTAGAACGTGAGCTCACAGATTTAGGACGTGAGCCCAGGGTGGCTGGAAAAATAAAAGGAAGCGAGTGAATGGGACGGGCCACTGCGGAGCACGCGCCACCCCGTGTCTTGTTTATCTGAAATCCCACTGCACTGTGCTGCTGTATCTCATGGCGATGCTATTTCTGGAGTATCTTTGTGTGTGTGTGGGGGGGGGAGTTGGGGGATGTTAATGATAGAGACTATCCAGCTGCCAGAACTTTCCTTCCCATTTGGTGGGAACACGCTTCCTAACTTGAATTTATCCCGGTCTCTCACCTTACGGTCCCCACAACCACACTCGCTACCGCTCTGTGGCTTAGAAGCGGGACAGACAGGGAATCCAGCCCTTTCATTCCCTCTAAGCCTCTCTCCTCCCCACCTCCTTCTGGGAGTCTCCGGTGACCGCAGATGTTGGGTTTTTGCTCCTTGCAGGCGGGATGAGGCTGGTGGGAGGTGTGAATAAGCACTCCCCCGTGGGCTGTGGGGTTTCCTGCATCTCTGGCAGAGCATCCGATCCCAGAGCGTGTTCCCCGACCCCAGAGCGTGTTCCCCGACCCCAGACCGTGTTCCCCATGCAGTGTGGAGGGAGCAAAGGCTTGAGGGTGTGGCCCAGTGCTCAAAGCCACAGAGGCTCACAACAGCCTTTTCTCCATCAGTAAACTTATTTTACATTTGAAGGCAGACTCAGAGTAATTCAAAATACAAATCTAAGTGGCAGACAATTAAAAAAAGTGATTGACTGGATCCCGGGAAATGAGCTGCCTTGTGGCCGAATGGGTTTTCTGTTTAACTGAGGGTTAAGTAGAAAACTGATTTTGATTCAACCTCTGTTGTTGCAAATCTTTCTAAAATGTATTAGCCTGCTCCCTGGTTTTCCTGAGTGCACCATAATGACCATAATTGAATCTCTTTGCTGAGGCGCATCAGGGGGGGGGGGGCGTGGGGGCTCACCGTTGTGAATGTCAGCCCCTCGGTGCAGCCCTTCTGGGGCCGGGGAGCCTGCGATCTGCGGCCGCCTTTCACGTACCCTGCGTCTCCTTCCGTCTCCCCAGCCCTCCGGCGGGTGAAGTGGCCCTTTACAGATGTGGACATGGAGGTTCCAGGTGCAGGGTCTGCCCCGAGCCATGCCCTGGCTTGTGCAGATCTGAGGTGACAGGGGTAAGCTGGCCGGGTTCTCATTCTGGCTCTTCCCTGCTGGCTGGAGGAAACCCCAAGCCTCATCAGCTGTGTTTTTTCTGGAAGTGGGCATCTTCCCTCGCAGCGCCGGGAAGAGACGAGCGTACGGGTAACCCCCAAATCAGCACACCCGGTCCTGGGACCCTGCATCCAGCAGCTCTCTGCTTTTCTGTCCTCCCTTCTCTGCACAATGGAGGCAGAGCTCTGGCCAGGATTTCTGGGTTCGAATCCCAAGTCCAGGATCCTCCCCTGCGACTATGTCTGGGCCTCCGTTTTCTTATCTAGAACATGGGGATGATAAAGTCATCTGCCCCGCCGGGCTGCCGAGGGTGCGGACGCAGCGTGTGCTTCCCGGGGAGCTGCAGTGCCCGGCTGCTGTGGGCACCCTGGCACTCGGGCAAGCCAGTGCGGGCGACCAGGAGTCTTCCAACTTGCGCCTGTTCCGGGCATGTTCACAGGACTGGGTTCTGGGGCTCTGTGGGAGCCCCAGGAATGTGCATGGTTAGTCTGGGGAGGGCTAAGAGACCCCCTCTTTTTAGTCTGTCTCCTGCCACTGTCTGGCTGATGCTGACCCCTCCCTGGGACTCAAGGAAAGACGCGAGAGGGGCCTGGCCCCAGGCTGGAGGGCTTCTGTCCCCCCGAGTGGCTCTCCTCGCACACAGGGCCCTGCCCAGGGACTGCTGGCCCGGGAGTGGTTCCCGCCTGCCCTCCCGTGCCTTTCCGCCCCCGGTGTCACGTGGGCCTCGCGTTTTACGGAGATGCCTCCTTATCAAGGGGTCTGCTCGGAGCACGGAGGCCTCTCAATGTGTGACCTCTCCCCCAGCCCCTGCTGTGGGGGTGGAGAGGTCACTGTGTCCAGCCAAACCCTGGTCCTTGAGGCCACCTGTCTGGTCTCTGGGCTGCTGGGTCACAGCTCCTTGGGTCTTGTCCGGGGGGGCGGGGGGGCCCACCTCAGCCCCACAGTGACCAGCGCGGGGAGAGCCGCCTCCCTTCTCTCCAGTCACCCACTTCCCGACACCCTCCAGGCCCCTCTGGGAGTGGGGGGTGTGGGTTGCAGGCCCTGGCACTTCAGGACGGGAGTGTCAGCCTGTGTGCACGGCTCCGGGTCAGCTGGCGTTTTTATGCATTTGTCTTTAATGGGAAGGTTGAGTGAGATTCGTGGTTTGTGAATATTACAAATTACTACAGGGAGGAAATGAATTCATTCTTTCTCCTCTCCCGCTGTTAACAGATCACACTGAGGTTGCCCGCCACCGCCTCCCACACCCCTTCCCTTCCCTTTTTCCTGGTTCAGGTGCTGGGGATCCCGAGGCACCTGCCAGGTCTCCCCATTCCCTTGAGCATGGAGAGAGCA
>NW_004567116.1:10110963-10112394 GCF_000260355.1 Condylura cristata | reverse complement strand
AAAAAAAAATAAAAAATAAAGGTTAATTCATGTGACAGGGTGGTGGGTGATGAGGGGTTGGGGGTTGCGGGGAGCGGGGAGGGAGCACAAATCCTTGGGGTGTAATGCAGGGATTTTCTGGAGAGAAGGGAATCTTCCGGCAGGAATAGGAGGGGAACTACTAGACTGGTGACCCCATCATGCTGACTTGGGGATGCCGAGGGAGGTAGGGAGGAGAAGGGAGGTGACTCATGGTTGCCTGGTTTCTGTCATGCAGGATGGAACAAATCTTGCAGGCTCAGCTAATCAATCCTGGCCCCTCCTGAGTACCAGAATTCTCAGTAAAGCTAGTTAGGCTGAAGCTACCAATCCATGTAAACTTGTCCTCTGTGGGGGAAGGGGAAGCCTCCGGGGATCCCTGGACCTTAGGGCGGTTTTGGCAAATGATCTGGGATGAGGAAGTTGCTTTTTCTCTCTGGGCCTCAATTCACGCCCAGAAAAGGGGGCAAGAAGTGGTCCACTTGATCTCCAGGGAACTTTCCAGTGCTGGCAGTCAGTGCTTGTGAATCTAGTCACTCATTCTCTCTATCTCGGAGCTGCTGTGGCTGGCCGGGGAGGCACTCTGTGGGAACAGACTGGTGAACCTGGCCGCCCAGACCCAGCCTTAGTCTGACGCTCAGCTGACCTGTGGTCTGTGGCTCCCAGAACCTAACGGTTGAGCTCTGACCAAGGGCGAGGCTGGCGTTGACCATCTCAGACAGCAGGCTGCCAGCGTGGCCATCTGCCCAGTGGCCAGCAGGCACGGTGACCCCACGGGACCGTGGTCTCTGGGCCACACACCAGGCATCCTCAGGTTGTACAGTCCGAGCTTTGGCCTCAACTCCAGGTCCTGCTGCACCCAGGCCCTGGGCTGGTTCGAGTTGAGCCCAGTCCTTCCTCGAGAAAAACCTGAGCTGTGCTCACCTTCCTTCTAGCTTCCAGTGCTTCTCCAGCCCTCCTCTTCCCCTCTCCCAGTCCCCTGTTGACTCTGCCCTCACTTTGCCTCAGGTCATGTGAAGTGAGAATAGCCTTTGACCCCCAGGATTCGGAAATGGGGCCAGGGCGGCCAGACACTCCAGAACGCTCCAGGGCCTCCTCAGGCCTAGCTGCCCTCAGTTGCTCATAAAAGTTCTGTGCCCTTCATGTATCCTTCAAAGGCCCCTCCTGGACATGCGTGGGCAGGGGGCCGGCAGCAGGCCAGATCTTGGGCCACAGGCAGTTAGTGGGGGGCAGCCACCTTCCGAAGCTGGGCACTTTGTGGGTTCAGGCTGTGGATGAAATTTGTCACCCCAGGGAGCAAGTGAAGCATGTTACGTCACTGTGGCTCACACACCCTTGGCCTCACAGGGTCCCAGGCACGCACCCGCCCACGTGCCCCAGCACCTGTGTGCTCACACCTGCGCCACACCTGCA